>NW_024426663.1:22414057-22456539 GCF_017311325.1 Ursus maritimus
AAAAAAAAAAAAAAAAAGGAAGGTGCTGTGACCACCACCCTCAAAAATAAAATAAAATAAATAAAATAAAATAAAATAAAATAGTACTATCTTCTCTGTGCTGATTTATATAAATTTTAAAAAATTTCCCAAATTAAAAATATTTTGTAGATGAATTTAAATGTAAATTGTGAAAATCCTGATTAAAATACCTTTCTAACAAACCCTTACTCGAAATGACACAAATACCTACTGGCATACCTAAAAATAGACAAAAAAACCAAGATGAGAATATACATTAATATTAAATTCTATGAATCACAGACAATATACTGCTAAGCTCTGGGAGAAATACTAATATGCGATCCATGGAACAAGATTTAGAAAATCAAAAATAAAATGGGAGCATATTAATAATTTTTTCTTATAGAGCATAAAAGCATGTCTACCTGACAATAGGTTTTCAGATGCTTCATTGGTTTAGAAAAGGAAACAGTGTGAGGCGACTGAGTGGCTCAGTTGTTAAGCGTCTGCCTTTGGCTCAGGGTGTGATCCCAGAGTCCTGGGATGGAGACCCACATGAGGCTCCTCCGCTGGGAGCCTGCTGCTTCGTCTCCCAATCCCCCTGCCTGTGTTCCCTCTCTCGCTGGCTGTCTCTCTCTCAAATAAATAAATAAAATCTTAAAAAAAAAAAAAAAAGAAAAGGAAATAGTTAATCTCAGACCAGCAGAATCTTAATATATAAAAATCGAATAAACACTAGAAATTGGGTTTAAATTCATGTACATTGATCTACTGGCTGCAGATTTAAGATGGGGTTTCAGCTAGTCCCAAAATGGACAAATAAGTAGAGTCAAGGGCAGGCCCTGTCCACTGTATTTTGTCAAATATCAGATTTCGCTAGATGTCTTCATGACATCTATGGGGAAATTACCATACGTAGAAGGAAAGAGGAAATTGTCCTGAAGACTCAGAGGAAATATATATCTCTAAAGTATAGATTTCTAAAATTTATTGTAGGAATTGGAAAAATATTTTAGAAAATATGCCCATTATGATATAGGAGCTAAAGCTATAAAGAGAGACGAGGCCAATATGACATTTTAGGCAGGTGAGTTTTAAGAACTATTAGATGAGATTAAAAATGATCTGGTTAAGGTTTGAAAAGTAATCTTAGGATATCTGGTGTTTAATTAGCGAATTAAAAGATGTGCTGGTTTAAATAAAGAGCAAAACAATGTCAAAATCTAGGCAGTGATAGGGAAGATAAAATTTCCTAGCTTGTATAATATAAGAACAAAAGAGACAAGATGATGATAAATATGGAAGAAAGAAAATGAGGAAATAACCTAAGATGGATAAGTGATACTAAGGAAAGAAACACCTTAAAACCAGTGTCTATCCATTCTTTTCTAATGTTCTCCATTCATTCCGATCAATTTACCATTCTCTGCCTAATCCACTCTGCATAGGCCTCCTTCACTATTATTCCACTGAATCTACCAGAATTAAGATCACATTTATCTCTTTAGGCTAAAATCAGTGGTTACTTTGTAGACTTCACCTTTAAAAAAAAGATTTATTTATTTATTTATTTATTTATTTATTTGAGAGACTGAGAGAGAGAGAGAGTGAGAGAGCACACGGGAGAAGAAGGGCAGAGGGAGAGGAAGATCCCCTGCTGAGTGGGGATCCTGATGCAGGGTTTGATCCCAGGACCCCAAGATCATGACCTGAGCTGAAATCAAGAGTGGGATGCTTAACCAACTGAGCTACCAGGCAGCCCCTAGACTTTATTTAAATCTACTTATCAGCATCATTTGACACAGTTTACTACTCCTTCCTTCTTGAAATACATCCTTTTTTACTTCCATGATGCAACACTTCTGAATATTCATCTGTTTTTTCAGGATGCTTTTTGTCAGTCTTCTTTGGTATCTCTTTGTTCAACCGTCAAATACTGGAATGCACAATGTAGTCCTGGGCCTCTTCCTTCCTCCATCTACAGTCATCTAACCATCTCCCCAGTGATCTCACTCATTGAAAAGTGCACATGCGTGTGTGTGTTTGTGTGTGTGTATAATTGCCAACTTTAGGTCTCTGATTCATATTTGTTATTGTTGACATGACTCTTTACTTGATGAAAAAGTCAAATAAATTCTCAAACATGTCTCTTAACACAACGTACAGCTCCCACAATGCTGCGTTCCTATAAACCCATTCCTCTATGAATCTTTCTCATTTTCGTAAATGTTACCACAAGCCTCCCATTTACTCAATTTAAGAAACCTAGAATCTTTTCTTTTTTTTTATTAGCCTTCTCCCCCTGCCCAACTAAAATGTCACTTCTGTCCTCGTCCAGGTCCCCATCTTCTTCTTCTTTCTTTTTTTTTTTTGCCTTTCTGACATTTTCCTGCTTCTTGTTATTCATTGATAATCTACTTGCTAAATAGAAGCCAGAGTGATTTTTCTAAAAACAAAAATCATATCATGTCACTTCTTCCCTAAAAACTTAAAAGTTCTTCCCAATGCACTAAGAATAATATCCAATCAGAATGACACAAAACAATTACTAATTAAATAAAGGGCAAACAAAACAAAAGGAACCAGAATAGGAATATGAACTTCAAAGTAAAAATCAAGATAATCAAATCAGTGACCAAGTTATTTTTAAAGTGATAAAATAAAATATACCATGAAAGTTATAAAATTCATAAACTTTTATGTACAAAGAGTATAATGAACATATGTAATGGTAATAGCTATAATTTGAATGCTTAACATATGTCAGGCATTATGAAACTTCACTGTTTCATTTAATTTTCAGAAAGTATTATCGAGGCCCAGTCACTGGTTAAGGAACCGGGGGCCCTAGTTACACAGGTCACAAGTAATGGAGTAATAGTACAAAGTAAGCTCTGGGTGTTTCCACAGATTATGCCTATTATGCCAAACAACACAATGATACTAAAAAATATAGGATAAATTGAACACAACTGTGGTGAGAAACTTCAACTCTGCTTTGGTAACTCTGACAGATCAAGTAAATAAAAACAGAATTTGAATTATTTAATTGTTAGGGGAAGGCTTTGGGACAACCTCCCAAATAGGACCTGGATTTTGCTTCCTTTTTGTAGGGAGGAAATGGATGTAACAGGTTGAAGGTATTACTTTTAAAGAAAATACATCAAGGCCTATGTATCCCGTCTAGGAAATAAGATATATATTTTAGTGAAAGCAGTCTCCTTTAGAGAAGGAGACTTAAGTAGTTTCTGGAAGTCTTTTTACAAGGATTTTTGTTTGATAATTACGTTTCTAAAAGTTTTTTATTAAGTTTCCTTCATTGGAGATTTATGCCAACTCATTACGCATATATGTATACATGTAAGATTGTGTATATATACAGATATAGAAGATTATATATATGAAACATGTTATATAGGATGTTAGAATGTTTTATTTCATGATACTGGCTGCTGCCGTATGCTGGTAACACCCTCAGATTTCCACCCTTTCTTTTGAATATTCTCAATATTTTGAATAGCTCAGGAGCCTGAATATTTTCATAAGATTGAAGATGAGGTATGGTGTAGATATGATCTATTAATGTAATCTACCAGGTAAAAGATAAGACTGGTTCTCTTTAACAACTTAAATTTCCAATGTCTTACAATTTAAGGCTTCTTTTTTATGGATACAGTTACTTCACATGAAAATGGGAAACACAAAGGCAATGTGGACCGAAATATGTAACAGACATTTTAATATGTAACAAGTACAGTCAGGGGCAAGACTTAGGTTGAGAGGTAGACAGCAGATTAAGTGAGTCCAGAAGTCATAACCCTTTTGGTAATCAAGAGAAGTGTATCAATCTGAAAGTTTATGGTGGGTTTACCTCTAACCTAGAGCAGGCAGGTTTGTAGAGGTTCCCTTACTTAGCCTTTGTGTTGGCTGTCTTTATTCTTGATCTTAAGATGCAGTCCAGCTTTCTAAGGGTTGTTTCGTTTCATGACAAAAAGATGTTAATCCTTTGGGAAAGTAAGAGCTCCTTCCCAGATGTGTAGCTTACGGCATCCTATCTTGGAGTTTTGCATAAAGAGGCTGGAGGGGTAAATGTATGAAGGAAGTGAAATCTATCCAACATTCATGGATTGAAAATAAACTTTGACTTAAAAAAAATTTTTTTTTTAATTTGAGAGAGAGAGAAAGCACGCACCCATGAGCACCAGTGGGGGGAGGGGCAGAGGGAGAGGGAGAAGCAGACTCCTCACTGAGCAGGGAGCCCAACCCTGGGCTAAGGCTGATGATTAACTGACTGAGCCGCTCAGGCACCCCTAAACTTTGACTTTCTTTATGCTGGTCCCGTCCAAGTTGAATTGAATTAAACTGCCAAAATTGAAATTAATATTAACCATAAATTTAGCATATATTTTCTTTATTCTAGAGCCTATCACCTTAGGACCAGAATAACAACTTTAAATTTGTCAATTATAAATTAGACAGTTTAAAGATATAGTTGAGGGGCGACTGGGTGGCTCAGTCGTTAAGCGTCTGCCTTCGGCTCAGGGAGTAATCCCAGGGTCCTGGGATTGAGCCCCGCATCAGGCTCCCTGCTCTGCAGGGAGCCTGCTTCTTCCTCTCCCACTCCCCCTGCTTGTATTCCCTCTCTCGCTGGCTGTTTCTCTCTCTGTCAAATAAATAAATAAAATCTTAAAAAAAAAAAAAGATATAGTTGATTAACCCCATTTCTCTCAACCCCCTAAGTAAATAATGAGGAAAAACATCTAAATATGTATTTATTTAAACGTGGGACAGGCTTGTAATGCTAATTAATTAATTATTACTTTTACTCTCCACCTATCCTTCATTATTCTAAGATGCAGCTGGATTATAAAAATTTATTAGCTAATCTTCTGAGATCAGATGAGATCAGGCATGTTCAGGGTGGTATGACTGTAGACTAGCTAATCTTGGTGTCCAATACTCCATGGCTTTTTTTCTCTTTACGAAGTGCAGATGAAATGCTGGGCTAGACTTGTCTAAAGTAGTTTCTTATCAGGTGAGTAAACTTGCTATGTGAATTCCCTTCAGTCCAGAGAAATTGATCTCTACGTAAAACAAGGAAACATTGCTCCTATTAATCTCAAAAGAGCTATGCCAATCATAGATGGGTGTTTTACTTTGTACCTTGCTTAGAAAGAAAAAACCACCATAAAAACCCCACAAACTCTAAGTAGTAACTTTACTACAAAGAATATGAATAGTTCGTTTTTCATATTAGTGTAAATTAATAATATAAAGAGATTCATAGGGACTTATTTCAGAAATAAACCAATTCTTCTGTTTTCTATTTTTTCTTTCATATAATTGTATGATCTATAAACAACAACAGATTCTATGTACTTTTCTGCTCTTTAAAAAAAAGATATCGAAAAAGACTGAATCTCAATCTTGTTTTCTAAATTAGAAATCCTTGACAAATTTTTAAGGTTTGATATTTTCCTTTTCTATTTATTCTTTATATCAAATTCTCATCAATATTAATGTATACATTTATATCCATATCAATTAATCAATTCTTTTTAGAAGATCTCCTAATTAACCTCTTAATTAATTTAACAGATGAATTAAGTTTTCCACAGAGCATGCTATCTAATGCCCCTGGCATGCTTAAAGTTTATTGCTCATAGGGTATGCTCTATTTAGCCAAGGAATATTTCCTCCTACCAGGTTTATACAATAGTACTTGTTACTGCAATCACAAAAGTTTAGATAAATATAATATAAACTCATGACCCACATATGGAAAAATATATTTACCTCAATGAAATAAAAATTGAATGTTTTGGGATGATTTGATATATGTAAATGGCTAAAAATTGTGATGATTATAAAGACTGGAAAAACAGTAAAAATTAGAAAGGTTTAACACTCATTTTGCTTTACAAATGTCTTCAAATTCTGTTTTTACTTTAAAAACACTGAAGCTGAAAACTGGAGATGATGCATTAGAAATAATTTATGTGAATGGTCAACAATCCAGTTCATCTTTGGCCAATATCAAATTGGTGGATGGATGTTTATGTTTTAAGTCAAAATATTATGTACAATGTTTTTATATATTTATTATCTTTATGTTTTTGCATCCTATATTTTTAGGACTTGCTATTGAATTAACTCTTTTGATAAATCAACATAATATGTGTTTTGTGCAATAGGACTTATAATTCTTATAACATATCTATTTGTAGGTTTTACCATATAGAATTAAGGCACCTGATCAAAGCCATCATCAAGGTATTATACATAATGATGCCACACATTATAACAATATAGTCAGTTTATTATATAATTCTTTTAAGTATAATTATATGAATAACCAACTTGAAATAATACGTAATTTTAATTCTAGAATTTCTATTCTTTACCATGAGAGAAGTGGAAATACTCTTAACCAGATGAAGATACGTAAAAAGTTTGTCCTTTCTCCTCGCAGTAAGGTTCTAGGCTAGATCCATTTCTTATGTCTCTTGCTACATTAGACCACTGGGGTGACTGGAACCGACTGGATATCAACATTACCATAACACTAAAAGAAGCTAGGCTTCCTTGTCTGAAATGACTTATAATTTAGATTTTAAATTTGAGTATAAATCAACAGCATTTTTATGGCATTTTTCTGCTTTCCAAATTGCCAAAAATATCTGTTCATTACCACATGGTCTTTCTGCCTTTGTCTTTGGGCTACCACTTTTCTTTATCCCTTGACTGGACGGCCTGTGCCCAGCACTGCTCCCGGGCAAAAGCGTGCTGCAGCTGTCTTGCACTGACTCCTTCTAATCTGTCTGTGCCTTGTTTGGTCAATTAGCTCTATCGTGCAAGAATAGTCAGGAGATTTTCATTTCATTCATTTTGTGGGTACAGAACGACTTTCGATTTAAATCAGAGGTATAAAATGATTCTATTAGACAGTCATAGAAAGGTATGTTCTGCATTATAGAATTAAACATGCCCTCTAGCCATAGCATCTTGAAGTTTTACTGTGTAATCTTTCATGCTCGCTGTTGTGTAGACCATAAGAACACTCCCACATTTTCACTTTCAGTGGCTGGTAAGCTTTGATAGTTGAAAACCTATATTAAATTTCATCCATCTATCTTTTCTTTTAAATTTACATTTGTATATTTATAGCTATTATTGGTCTTTTATAAATATACACATTCATATATATGTGTATACATATATGTGTATATGTATGTGTGTGTGTGTATATATTCCCTATCTGTAGCATGACAGGGACATGACTAATTGGCCACTTCTCACAGAAAGCAAAATCAGTAGTTTGATAAACAAAGGATAACATGTATTTTTCCTCTAAACATGATCTGAATTTGTAATTTTATAGAGACATCAAAATGAGCAACAACTCCTGAATGTACTATGAAATTCTCATTATGATACTAGAAAAAAAGTTCTGTGTATGTGCAAATGATAGTTTATCATAATAGAGCAATATTCATGCAGTTCATCTGTCTGTGGTGGCAGTTTTCAGCCTGTCTTCCTTTGCTGCTGGTTTTATTTTTAGTTTTTCTTTGGAGACAGATAGACGCACAGAATGACAAATACCTTTCTTCTATAAAGCTCAAACAAAATCACACAATCATGAATCTCAAAACAATCCCTGATTAAACCTAGGGATTTACTATAAAGAGAATTACTTTAAGAATTCTAATAAAATTCTAAGACAAACTTATCTGAGAAAGATTAAGCTATTTTCTATTGTTTAAATTTTTTCCTACCTCTTTTAAATTATTTTAAAGGGTCTTGTAACTTCTTAATATATAACAGTAAATTTCTGCATTAAAACTTCTTTATAGCTGACACAATGCTTGGTGTACACTTACCTCCTGAAAACGTGCAGTTGACACAAACTCTGAGGTTTTTGATGTTTATCTTTAGAGGATTTATTCTTGAAAGAGTAATATGAAGTTTCTGTTAAGAAAGATAAACTTTATTTATTGTCAGTATTATTATTATTAGGAGAAGTTTATTGTTAGCTATTTATGAATGGGAAATGGTGCAGGTTTTAAATCAGCTTCCAGTAAAATGAATATTACTGTTTATTTTAGCCTCAGCTTCAGGCCCAAATCCTTACCAAAATTCATCCCCTCCCCTATATATCTTAAAGGCTGTCAAGCTAAGGCTTTCTATTTCCTGGCTCCATCTGCTTCTGCTTAACATTCCAAGGGCAAGGGCGCTTTCCAAAACTTATGTGGAAGAAATGACCCTTCTTCAACAGTCTCTGACCTGGTTTTCTCTACTTCAGTGTGTACCTCTTGAGACTGATTTTTCTTTTGCAGTCTTTTAGCTGGATTCTATTTTGATTATTAAACGTGAGAATGTTACCCTCTGTCACTGAGCCCTCTTCTGTCTATACACTCTCTCTAGGTAGCTTCATGGTTTCATGAGTACAAATAAAATCTATGTGTTGATAATTCTTAAGTCTATAGTTATATTTTTGACCTTCCCAGGAACTCTGGATTTGCATATAGTGTACAATTTGATATATTCACATGTGTAACCACTAGGTACCTCAAACTTAACATGATCCAAATAGAACTCCTGATTTTCTTTTCTTTTTTTTTTTTTTTTAAGATTTTATTTATTTGACAGAGAGAGACAGCCAGCGAGAGAGGGAACACAAGCAGGGGGAGTGGGAGAGGAAGAAGCAGGCTCCTAGCAGAGGAGCCTGATGTGGGCCTCGATCCCAGAACGCTGGGATCACGCCCTGAGCCGAAGGCAGACGCTTAACGACTGCGCCACCCAGGCGCCCCATAACTCGTGATTTTCATTCGAAGTCTGCTTTTCTCTTACTCTTGCCCATTTCAGTAAATGACACTACTGTCCACTCATTTGTTCAAACCAAATTTCTAGAGCTGGGCTATCCAATATGGTAGCCACCACTTGCATGTGGCTATTTAAAATTAAGTAAAACTAAAAATTTCATTTCACAGCTTTATTAGTCACATTTTAAGTGTTCAATAGTCACATATCTAATGGCTACCACAGTAGACAGTGCAGATACAGAATATTTCTTTTACTGCAGAAAAGTTCATTTAACAGTACTAGTCTAAAGTCATTTCTGTCGCTCCTTCACCATCATCTCAGGTCCTATCTGCTCAATCAAAATAATGTCCTTTACTCAAGAAATGAAAGGGTATGCTAAATTCATTTATAATTACCCCAAATTTGTCCAGTTGATTTTATCTCTGGAATTACCACATTGGTCAGAGCTATCATAACTGCCTCCTGCAGTAGTCTCCTAACCTGTCTCCCAGGTTGTCCTCTTTTTTTTTCAATTTAATTTTTTAAAAAGATTTTATTTATTTATTTGACAGAGAGAGAGAGAGTACAAGGAGGGGCAGCAGGAGGGAGAGGGAGAAGCAGGCTCCCCAATGAGCAGGGCACCTGACCGGGGGCTCTATCCCAGGACTCTAGGATCACAACCCAAGCCGAAGGCAGATGCTTAACTGACTGAGCCACCCAGGTGCCCCCCAGGTTGTCCTGTTATCAACTGCTTCTTCGTAGAGCAGCCAACAGGATCTATTTAAAACATAAATTAGGTCATGTTACCCACTCACTTTAAACCTAAACCCTTTGATGATTTCCCATTACTCAAAGAACAAAATCCGAACTTCTTATCCTGATGTACAAGTTCATTATGACCTGGCTTCTCGCTTATGTATTACTTATTTCTCTATTCCTCTAATAAGAACTTAATTTCTTTGAGAACCAGAATATTTCTTACCTGGTTTACCACTTAATCTCTAGTTTCAAAGTTGTGCCTTGCACACAGTGGAGGATTAAAACATATTTTCTATATGAATTGATGTAAAATGAAAGAACTACAAAAAAATAATTTTGAGTTTCAAGATATTCCCATTGCTTTTGATTTTATACGTGATCATGAAATTAAAATGAGATGTGGACAAGAGGGGGGATTTTTAATCTCCCTACTTATGATTAGAGGGTAACAGCTGATAAAATCAAAATGAGACTTTTAGAAAAATTCATTTATTAATTCACTGAAAATTTCCCGAGTAACAGGGCACTGTACTAGTTTTCCCCTGGGGAGGCGGGGGGAGGAATGCTCTTAAGATTCACCATAACATTAGTGAAAACCATCCTTAGTATGTTTTTTATTTTTAAATCTATAATTTGACAAAACATAAAAGGAACTACAAAATTGATAGAAAGTCCTGAGTGATAAAATTTAGTATTATTTCATTTTTAATTTTGAAAAACACGTAATTTATACTTATTGAACATAAAAATAAGTAAACTTAAAATTTAGGTTTATGCCTTTAATATAATGTATATTCTTAATAACTTTTTATGTTTTACTCTTAATTATAAAACTTATATAAAATGTTGGAAACGCATAATTTGTCTTCTTTCAGTGTTTCCATTTTAAATATTTCAGCTGCTCTTTTCTACCCTTTCTTCATCAAAATTTTGAAACACATTGTATTCACATTTTATAAAATGGGATGAAATAAAAATAAAGTTACTGAAGGATATAAAAATACCTTAATCTCTGTTCTTGGGAAATAAATTTTAACTTTGGGGGCATCATCTTTAGATCATTTAGATTTCTTGCTATATGGTCCTCTGACTACCAGTATCAGAATCAACTGCATGCTTGTGAAAATGGGAGATTCCCAAAAGTCATCCACATAAAATTAAATGGGGGCACAGATGGAGCATAGAAATTCACATTAAAAAGACAACAACAACTACTCATGGTGATTCACTTTAAATATTCTAAAGTTTGAGAATGAATAATCGGTGTTTGTAATTAAGTTCAATGGAATCACCCAAAGCAGACTTTAATGGTCTTTGTGTAAATAGGCCTACACTGTATATAGTTTGATTAAAAAAGAATAGAAGCAGTTTTACCTGAATGACAGTATGCAATATTATGTGACAGGGTGATCTCTCTTAACCTCAAAGGCTCTACTATTACATGCTTACCTTTGGACTTGGAAGTAAGTCTTTTATTATCAAGGTTTTAGGCTTAATAAAATCAAGATTGGGTTAAAATTAAAATGGCTATTTAAGAAAATATAATTTATAGCTATTACTAATTCATCATGAATTCTTTAATTAGAATAATTTCAGGAACATAGCAGGACCCAAATGATTGAAACAGAAGTAGGTGAGTTTCATTTGTGGAAAGAACTTAGAGCACAAGGAAATTTGGCTAAGCACAGTTTGAGTAATCAATCAATCAATTCAATTCACACATGATTCCTGGTAATTGTATTAGATGTAATGGGAAAGTACAAAGATAAGCTTTATCTTCCACCAAGGCACTTAAAATACATGGAAGAGGTAAGCTATGTGCCAAAATACTCCATCATATTAAGTAAAAACTGCTACAAGAAATGTATGAAGAGTACAAAGGAGGCAGTGATTCCTAAGGTGAGGAAATACGGCTCAAAAGGTTCCTTGGAGGGCCTACTATTTAAACTTGACCTTTAAAGTAGAAAGCATTTGCGTATAAGGAAACTCCAGAGGAACCTGATACCGTTGGGTATGGATGTTAAAAGTTGCTGAGTATCCACTAAGGGAGAGCAAAGGCCTAGAATAAAGAATAAAATAAATACTGATGACAGAATACACATTTTTTTTCATATTGAGGTTTAAAGAAAATTAAAATATGACATAAGTATGACATGAGGCCTTTTCTTATTTACCATTAAGATAATAGAAACCTTTGGTTCTAGTCTAGTCAAAAGCTCTACCATAGAGTAACTGAACTCAGGCAGCTACTACCACAGCAGGCAGGCATTAAAGGTTGATAGTACTTCTTCCACATTGTACATCCTAAAATGTTATTATTTTGTCTTCTTTACTAAAAATAATGCCCTTTCTAGAGCTTGGCCATTATAGATATTAGATATTAGAACCTGGCACGTATGCCAGAAAGAATATTCAAATAGCCTACGATAATATAACAATCACAGGGACATCGCCAATGAAGTTCTGATACCATTCACCAGTGCCAATGACAAAATAGAAAATTAAAAACTCCAGCTGTTGTACATCTACCCTTTGTGAAATGACAGCATGCAGAGGTTGTTAGAACAATAACATCATCAAGCATACCTCTGAAAAATTTTCTTCAGGATTAGAATAATCAGTAAAGCAGAAGATGAGATTGGAACTTAATCTAATGTTTTCTTTAAAGATTTTATTTATTTGAGACAGAGTGAGAGCGAAAGAGAGAGACAGAGTACACAAGCAGGGGGAGCGAAGGGGGAGAAGCAGGCTCCCCCTGGGGCAGGAAGCCTGATGCGAGGGCTAGATCGGGTCTGGGGACCAAGATCATGACCTGAGCTGAAGGCATACACTTAACCGATTGAGTCACCCAGGTGCCCAGGAACCTAATGTAATCTTTTTAAAGTTCAGTTTTTACTTTCTTTTCTAAAAATGAACGAAACTGTTTGGAGTTGAGATTGGAAATATACAAGTATATAGATAGAATTCAGAAAATACTTGAGTAGCAAAGCACAGAAAAAAGTAATTAATACAGTAATTTGCTCTTCTCTGAGGAATCAGATATTCAGTGATTTTAATTGAAAATGTATTACTTATATAGGCTGTTTATACTAGAAAACTTCATTTGTATAGTATGAAAAATCAGATAAACAGGCATTGTATATGAGCAATCATTAAGTGATGTTACAAATATAAACACATTCAGAAGCCTGACTTTGTAGGCAATATTATGTAAAGAAGGAAATGGGAAATCTACTTCATGACTCAGAAAAAATGCAAGAGACAGTAGCTTATGTCAGAAATTCAAAAAGAAGGAAAAGAAAGAAAAAGTAAACAGCATCAACACTAGAGTAAATACGCTAATTTTGAGGCAAAGGGAGAGGGTAACAAAATGGCCCCACAATGTGGAACATCTGGTCATTGAATCAAAAATGACTTTAACTGGAAACAGACAGATGGCATAAACACTATTAGCACAGAGAAAGCTGTTGCGTAGACATAGAAATCTAGGATATTGGCTTTGGCAGTACTGTCTACTTTGCATTGCCAATGTTATTCAAATTGAATGGAAAATCAGGAAGGTTGACCTCAGGCCCATTCTTGCTCTTTTAAATAGACAATTACATACTCTCATGTAATTAAACAAATAGGTAAAATATCTGTTTTTTATATTATGCACACATACATATGATGAAAGAAAGGGTTGTCATACAAGCATTTAGCTTTCTTTTGGTCATATTAGCTCAAAATAAGTTTTCTAAGTATTTTTATTATAAGGAGGTTAAAAATTTTATCATTCTTAGAGTTGAAAGTAAGGACTCAAGAATAATTACCTAAATCTTTTTTTAATAGTCCATATCAAAACAATATAAGGAATTCAAATGCAGTGAGATAACCAGGTGATAGAAATATTCTCATCTGGGGCACCTGGGTGGCACAGCAGTTAAGCGTCTGCCTTCAGCTCAGGGCGTGATCCCGGCGTTCTGGGATCGAGCCCCACATCAGGCTCCTCCGCTATGAGCCTGCTTCTTCCTCTCCCACTCCCCCTGCTTGTGTTCCCTCTCTCGCTGGCTGTCTCTGTCTCTGTCGAATAAATAAATAAAATCTTAAAAAAAAAAAAAAGAAATATTCTCATCTATCTTTGGTTTACCAGATGTGACTTACAGAGTTGTTAAATATATTTAATCATTACATTCAAGTCTAATCTATAAATCCACTTTAAATAGGCTTTGCCACAGAACATTTAGTAAAAAAGTGCCAGTGATAAGTTTTTAATAAAATTCTTTTCTGAAGTATCTTATTTATGCACTGGCTTTATCTTTTAGCTTTTTGTACACAGAAGAAAGCATTATTCATTTAAATCAGTGACTCAACCTCCAATACTGATTTGTTTGAGAAGGTGATGAAAATGAAGGATATTCCTTTCCAAAAAATGCACATGCACAAAGAATTTTTCAAATACTTTCAGAAGTTTATCCTTGATATTCCATCCTTGGGGTCTTTGGATCTAGGGTAGAGAATCTCTGGTTTCAAACAAATTTAGAGATAATGTTAGCAATCCTTTATTTAGCATTCTTAAATATGGCAGGAGTTGGATGTAATGATAGAGCTCACTTTCCCAATCGCCTACTTAAATCACTGCTCATGTTTTTAAACTCCTTAATAGTCAATTATCTAACTTTCTTTTCTGTTTTAGTTATCTGAAAGTTCTACTTTATAATATATCAAATCAGGTGAAATAGTTGAATGGGATTACACTTACCATGACAAGTACTGAGTAATGTATAGAATTGCCTAACTACTATATTGTACACCAGAAACATATATAACACTGTTTGTTAATTATGCTGGAATTAAAAATTTTTAAAAATCACAAGAGGTTAAGAATTCTAACAAGCAGAATCTTATATATTACCTTGATAGAATTATAATCCAGTGAACGTAAAAAACAAAAACAAAAAAACTTGGCAGACAAAGATATTTTAATCTATTATGACCTTGCCTATTATCATACTTTTTCAAGTGCTTTTGGAAACATTCTTTTCTAATGCTTTTACATTATGGGTGCATCCTCATAATTCCATTGTTTACTTATGATTTCCTTCCTTTTAATTGAACCAAATTTTATTTTTTTCCATTTATAAGTACAGAGCCTTTGAACTGTTTCTTGATAAAAATAATAATAGGCAACATTTATTGGGTACTGTGTTAAGCCCCCTACAAAGATAATTCCAACTGCATTCTAGCAATAATCTACAACAACAACAACAAAATAATATAATAAAATTTGCCTCCCTATAACTTCCATTAATTATTCCCAATTCTGTTCTCTGGAATAATCTAAAACAACTCTATTTTAGATCACAGGTTTTTGGCTTTTTTTTTTAGACTCTTTGAACATTACAGAGGAAGAAGGGTACTTATAAATCATTTTAGATTAAAATTTTCAATTTACAAGTGATAAAACTGAGACAAAAATAACTAAGACAGCTATGTATTACTTCTCTCAACAGTATTTTACCAGGATGCCCTATGTGCCATTAACCTTTCTTTAAAGCATGTTCTGTAGATGTTCCTTATCCATCCCTCCTCCCAACTGCTCTTTTCAAGGCTCTTCATTAGTGTGGCACCAGGAATCTGTCACAAGACTCCATTTGGGACTTGAGCAGCAAGTAGTAGAATTTGTGCTTGCTTTGAAATGACCAGTTTTATTCAACAAATTTTTAAAAAAATCTTTTAAGCAGCTATATTTTGAGGATTTTTATATGAATACCTGCCAATTGATCAGTTTTATATATTTAGTTTTCCCTTTAATAGAATTTGTAAAATATCAGACCTAAAAAAGATTGAGTAAGAAAAATTAGAAAAATAAAAGCACTCAATAATAGTTGGTCATATTATCGAACACTCACAGTGTGTCAGAAACAGGATTGCTTGCATTAAATGAACTATCTCATGAAATCTTCCCAGACACCTCATACACTAGATATTATTTAGTACTATTATTAATGCACATTTTATAGATAAGGAAACTGAGGTCCAGACATATGAAAGCAACATAGTTTGAAGTGTGAGAACTAAGATCTAATCTCAGAAAACTCTCTGGGACTCCTAAATTTATCCACTACATCATAGTACCTCATTCAATTGATGATCATAGGGTAGGTATGCCAGTTCTTCAATATTTTATTATGAAATTAAAACTTATAAATTTAAAATTCAAAAACATATGAGGCAAAAATCATGTCCACCTTCCAGATATCAACCAAAATTAACTTAGTTATATTTCTCCAGGTTTTTCTAGATAAAATAAATTATAAACTTTGGGTGGTGTCAGAAAATGGTAATGGCATTAAAAGCTGAAGTTCAAAGATAATTGCCAGATACCACTTCTGCCATCAAGAAAGATATTTTCCTTTTGTGCAATATTTTAGCAGAGTAGGTTACATATAACCAGATTAACAGCTGCATTTCCACTGTTTATACAAGGTAATGAAATTGATCAGCCAACGCAATATTATAAAATTTCATAATCAACACATCTAACATTTTTTAACTTTGAGTAGATTATTATGTTACATGAGCCACAGACTTTGGCTGAACATTCTGCAAACTGCATTTTACTGTTTTGATCAAATAAAATGCACATAAATTAATCTAGTATCTGTTTAATGATACGCATAATTGCTGTTGTGCTACCTGGTAATTAAGCCTGAATGGACAACAGATGATTATAATTTCACATAGGCAAGCTAAAATTCTATAGCTCTTTTCTTTTATTATTTCTTCAGTATTTTCATGACTGGTAGTACCGACAATTTTATCTGATACCATGTAAAACTTAATCCTCATTAGTCACACATATACATTCTGACCCCATAGCTACTCCCCCCAGCACCAAGGTCTTAATCTGACTCCTCCATTGTTAAGAGTTCTATTAATACATGTCTCTCACCTCTTCTGTCTCTGTAGCTACCCACCAAGATTAAGACCTTAACACCTGTTTCCCTTCTCTGCTATCTTCCTGCACCTAAGGAGTAAGTAAAATAAAATTTTGAAAAGAATGGCTATGGAATAAGGCATTATCTGGCTTTGAATTTAATCTCTGCTTCCTTCCTTTTGAAAGAAATTGAACAATACATCTAAGCTCCTGAACCTCAGTTTATCTGTAAAATATGGGTAAGAATGGTACCTACTTGAAAGCAGTATTGTGTGAATTACATAGCCAATGGATGTAAAGAATTTGGCCCAGGCTGTGACATATAGTTATTGCTCAATAATCTGTAACTGATGGTATTAACCTTGCTTCCACCTAATTCGCTCTTTAGTTATCACACGTCCAGAGAGCTAGAGGCTCTGTGGATCTGATGCTTGGATAACTGGCTTGCTTGGCTAGGCTGACCCAGGACTGTGGCAATCCCCAGACTCTCAGAATGTGGTCTGGGTGCTTAGACCTGTGGCTAAGGGAAGTTATAGGGGAGCAAAGGTAACTGTTCACATAAAGGGAACGGAGGCTGGTGAAGAAAAGTTGGAGGTTCTAAAGAGCAATGTCACCAATTAACTAGAAAGGCTGGTTAGGGTAGATTAAGTTACAGGGGTCTGGAAACTGTAGGCATGCATGTGGGTGACTGCATATACATTCTAGCTCCCAACAACTCATAGAAATAATACTATGGTAACTGCAGCTAGGTTATTTCCAGAATCATTACATTTACTACAAAAATGCTCCTCTAAAATAAATAAATAGTTTTAGACTTCAAATAAGCCATAGTAGTGGTCATATTTCAAGGACAAGAAAAACTTACTACCTACTTGGGTCTCTGAAAGAGAGAAAATGTTCCTGTAATACTTTTATGCCAAGGCATACCATACAAATGGCCAGGATTGATGATACGGTGAAACTCATTTACACTTAAGTGTATTTGATAAATCAGGAGACATAATGAGTTAACTTAAGCTATTTCTCACTTTCACTGGGGGTAAGGGATTAGAAAGAAGAGTGATCCTGTAGAAGTCCTACCTGGGATGTGCAGGGTAGATATCATCAAAGAGAGAGGAACAGGTGCAAAAACAGAGTACTGGCCTTCTGAAAAGTGACTTTGAAGGTGTCCAGATTTTTCCCAGGCTGTGCTTCTTATCCTAAAGACAAATAAAATTAAGAGTTACATTTTCCTGTCCATAATGTAGTTTAGGAAAACACTATTCCTTATTATGCTGTAGTGGAGAAATAATATATAGAGATTTGGAGGTGGAAATGATAGTGATAATATTTATCTGGATTTTACAATGCTCTAGGTACAGGGAAATTCTGACTCATGATTAGCAGAAATAAATAACAAAGAATGCAAGAAGCTTTTATAACTTTACTTGTTTTCCCACAAGTCAGTAAAGCACAATAAAACAAAGTGCATTTTAATTATCAAGACATGATAGACTGTAACTAAATTCTGTATTAAAAAGTTACTCGTTATAAATCAATATAATTGAAACCATACGTGTGCTAATTTCTAATTGATGATTGAATGCATTTGTTGTCAGAGAACCCAAGCAGAATAATTACATCCTGTCACTCCAGCTCTCAGGAAATTGAGGGCCCATATCAAGGGAGAAAGCTCTAATTCAGGGATTTGTAGTTCTATGATCAAATTTCTGAGAGCACAATTGGGAATGTATTCTGGGTGCATATGGATTTTCTTATTAATTCTAACTGAAAAGTAACAACCCATATTTAGTCAACTGGAGCCAGATCATTTCATTGGAAATACAGCCTTCATTATGATATCAAATTGTTCTGGCTTAGACAGTCTTGAAATGTTAGCTCTCTTTTATTTGGTGGGATATCATTAATCAAATATAAAGTTATTTTAGGAATAACAGACTTCAAATATATTTACTTATCAAGTCTAGAATCATAGATATGGCATCTACTCTCAGTCTACTAAATGCCATTTATGATAACATTCTTCAGTTATGGTGCTGGTATGAAGAACACGCTTGTGTAGAAAAATACTGGACCAGGGAATCTAATTAAAATTATTACTAAAATCATAAATGGATCTACACATTCATTAATTCATTTCAAAAATAATTAGTGGTTATATTCCAGGCCTATTTTAAGGTAGCAGTGATACAAAGTTACATAAAATATGGAATCCTTTTTTTTTTTTTTTAAGATTTGCTTACTTTAGAGAGAGCGCGCGCGCGCACAAGCAGGGGGAGGGGCAGAAGGAGAGAAAGACAATCTCAAGCAGGCGCAGGAGCCTGACGCAGAGCTCGATCTCACCACCCTGAGAATATGACCTAAGCCAAAATCAAGAGTTGGCTATTTAACCAACTGAGCCAATTAGGCGCTCCTGGAATCCATTTTTAAGGAGCTCATAGTCTATGTAGTGAAAATGGACGGACAAATACTCCCTATGAAATATGATAAACACATCATGATATGTATATGTAAGGTATAATAATGGATAAGAAGAGTTAGTCATGAATTATTCAGAAGGGAGGTTGGGCAGGTGAGGGAAACTTCAGCAGACACAGTAGCATACACATTTCAGGTATACAAAGTACATAATGAAGAACCCAACACCTATGCATCCTAGTGAAATACAGAAGCAACACCAGTAAGTAATAACAACAAAATGCAACGGTAGAGGGAAATACTAAAAGACATGCATGTAGAGAAGTAAGCAGTGTGTGTATCACAGCTGACAGAAAATGCAATGCAAATTTGGAAGAGGGGAGCCTTTGAAATAATTTAAGCAGGCAAGTAACATAATATTTAAGAAATGTATTAATTTTTAAATTATTAAGAGACTACGATGAAAGCAGATGTTGACATTCTCCTTTCCTGAGGGATTGGACAGGCTGTAAACGACTGTTTAGTGGTCAATAGCCAGGAGTTGGGTCCATTATGATCCATAGTTTGTTATCCAGAGTAGCACAAGATAGGTAAAGCTGGTGAGCTTTTGAATATTCATGTTTCACAAAGAAAATTCTTGAGGGAGCACCATCTTTTTCTAAGCCAGTAAACTTTTCAATCCTTCTAGGATATGTGCAAATCTCTCCTTATACTGCTATCCCAATTTTGACCCTGATAACTATAGGTCTATTCTCCTTTCACATCAAAAATTCTCAGTCCCAGCTAAAACCCTGACTCTAAGATTTCACCCTCCATTTACTACTTAATGTTTAGCAATCTGACTTACATCCCCCCAATCCATTAAAATCATTCTTGCTAAGGGCACCTTGCTCTATGTAATTGATAGATAATTCTTTACTCCTTCTCTCACTGGGCACTCTATAGCATTGAAAACCCCAAATTCTACCTTGGTACTGGTGTCATTACTCTATCCTGTTTCCCCTCCTGTCACTCTAGCTCTCATTCTTCTCGCTAAATTCTCTTCTTCCATTTCTTAAATACTGGCTTTCTTTAGGATACCTTCTTTAACCTCTCTCCTAAGATCCACATTCCTTTTTTAAAAAATTCATTTATTTAGAGAGAGAGAGAAAGAGAGAGAGAGCGAGTGAGCTTGGGATGGGGTAGAGGGTGAGGGAGAGAGAGAATCTCAAGCAGACTCCCTGCTGACTGTGAAGCCCAACACAGGGCTCATTCCTATGACCTGGAGATCATGACCTGAGCTGTAATCAAGGGCCTGGCACCCAACCAACTGAGCCGCCCAGGCACCCCTAAGATCCATATTCTTATAGTCAATATTTTGCTAAATGTTGAACTTTTTTTCTGAAATCATTCTATAGAACTGGTACCAGATTTTATTGTGTAAACATGCCTTTATTACAGCAGTTGTAACACTAGACTAAACTCATTTGTTTATGCTTACCTCTCCATACCATAATAAGAAAATGTTAAGGGCAGGGATCCTCTATAGTTAATCTATTTATTCCTTTCATTTTTACCCACAGTGCCTGCTGTAGTGTCAGTATTTATTATATACTAGGCTTTACACCAAGTGTTTTGTTTGTTTGTTTTTTTTTTACATTATCTCATTACCTCTAGTAAAACATAGATAATATTATTCCCGTTTTACATATGAGGAAACTGCCATTTTAGGAGTTGGGCAAAACTTTCAAGATCACATAGCTACTAAGTAGCAAAACAATGTTAGAATAAAGTCAGTGTGATTCTAAAATCCAGTGCTAAATGCTTTATACATATATTATCAGTCATTAAACCAAAGGTAGCAAATTGTTCTAATATCTTGTGCCTACTTTCATTGACCAGTGGGGGCCGTTGCGAGTGCTGTATAGAGGATTTTGAGGTTGAATCTGTACTCATTGGGAAGGAGTACTATAGCTGCTCAACATTGTCCATGAAGAATATCCAACGGGTGATGGCAGTATGTTTGCAGTCATTACATTTCTATATGGCTTTCCTACTTAGGAAGGATTGACGATTGGATAATAAATACATTTTATGGATTTTGAACTAGTAGATCTTAAAACATTTTGTAGTAGTTCTGCAAATAGGATCGTAAGACTCCCTAGGATTTATGGTACTTCTAGTAGGCAGAGAAAAATAAATAAAAACATCACTTTCCTTATTGATTCTTTCCTCTTCCTCCTTTCTCTTCTCCTCCACTCTCTTCCTTCATCTACCCTCTCACATTTTATGGCCTTTGATGCAACTTTAATTCTCTTGAGGATAGGTAGTGTGTTTTATCAGTAATTATATTCTCCATAGTACCTTGTATATAGTTGGTGTTTAAATATTTGTTGAATAATTAAAAATTGTCATCTCTTAGATGCATGATTTCCTAATAAGCTTTCTTTTCCAGCCCAATGGATGAAAAGAAATTAATATGTTGATTGGGTAGTTCTATTACCAATAATTTTTTTTTTAAGATTTTATTTTATTTATGTGACAGAGACAGCCAGCGAGAGAGGGAACACAAGCAGGGGGAGTGGGAGAGGAGGAAGCAGGCTCCCAGCGGAGGAGCCTGATGTGAGACTCGATTCCCGAACACTGGGATCACGCCCTGAGCCGAAGGCAGACGCTTAACGACTGCGCCACCCAGGCGCCACTATTACCAATAATTATGATTAAAGCAAATAAGAGGACTACTTCCAGTTATCACTTTTTTCGTTACCTAACTTACCCCTCTGACCCTGCTTGAAAATAATGTCTTTATCCTGAAGTCTTAATGAAGTTATTCACACTGAATACCCTATTAGATTGTGCTTTATGTAATAAATCTCCTGTTCTGTGTTCAGCTTAAAGAAGCAGATTCCTGGGCTGTTGAAAGAATTAAACTTTTACCTGAGAATGTCTCTTACTGATGGACGTAGATTTGTCTATCTAGATTTTTATTATGTTAGTACCCAAACTCTCTACATTGTTGTAGCTTATTATACATATGTAAATCTTAGAAAGACCAACACCTTGAGGCAGTAACCCCACAAGACTGTAAAGAAATAATGCTGATTGAAAAAAATTCAATTGTTTCCCATGCTAATGGAAAATGCTTTAGAATATGTAAAGTTAACAGATAATTTGGAACATAATTTGGTTCTACAATTGCACTTGTTTTTGGAGTTATAATCTTTTTTTTTTTTTAAGATTTTATTTATTTACTCAACAGAGATAGAGACAGCCAGCGAGAGAGGGAACACAAGCAGGGGAGTGGGAGAGGAAGAAGCAGGTTCATAGCGAGGAGCCTGATGTGGGGCTTGATCCCAGAACTCTGGGATCACGCCCTGAGCCGAAGGCAGACGCTTAACGACGGCGCCACCCAGGCGCCCCTGGAGTTATAATCTTTTTTTATTAGTAATGATTTCTACACTGGAGAAAGTATTACTATTTAGTGTAGCAAAGATGGTTATAAAAAATGAAGAAATAATCTAAATGTTACAGAACTCTAAAACTCAATAATAAACTATGAAATATAAAATATTTGACTCTCTGGATTAGAACAGGTAGGGTTTAAAAATGATTTTTAGTCAGCATGAATAAATATAGCTCAGAGATCAGAATATATAGAACGCTCACATCAATTCTCACCCATATACATGGCAAACACTACTAATCAATCATGCTATTCTTTCACTCTAAGTGGGACTTCATTCTTAAAACAGTATTGCTATTCCTTATCAATCTGAATTGGAACAAGAGATGAAACCTAGGGACTCTTTGTAAAAGAGATCTCTGTCTTTTCAAATGACGCCAGTAAACCTTAAAAATCAAGGAAGGTGGCAAAATTCTCATATTCAAATCTGGACATAGATCAGTCTCAGTAAAATCTTACATATACCTATGTTTCATCTTTCTTTTTCTTTTACATATTTTTTTGCTGTGCACCTTTCCCAGGTGTGGTGATATGAGCTGCACTGGTAAACCCAGTTCATGAAAAGAATTGATGATGCTGACTGTACCCACATAAATCATGCTGTCCTGTGCTACTAAGATGGCAAGACAGTGAGACTCATGGGCTGTATCTCGATACATGGCTCTCTCTCTCTTCATATATGTATGACTCTTGGAGATGATTTACCTTAAAAGCTCATTTTACCAAGTGATAAAACTCGGTCTACAAATGCCAGCTTTCTGAAATTACTGTTAAGTGGCAAAGATGAAAATAAGGTGCAAGTCTTTTGGCCTCAGGAATTAACACAGCTTGGATCTGCTTAGGGTTTTGTCTTAAAGAACCACCCTTTGGTTCATTAGCTCATCTAATCACAGAACTTACTGAGGGGAGAGGAAGAGGCCTTTGTTCTTTTTTGAAAGATGTTTTCTACAATCTGGGCTTGAAATTTCATTTTCTCTCCACAGCTCGATATAATCTTACATTTTTAAATTTAATTCTTTGTCATCCAAGCCATGCCGGCACAAAACAGAGCTTTTTCTTGACCCTGGCCTTGGTATCTCTGATCCCACTTTGTTTCCTCAGTTGTCCAGGTTGTTATACGTTCCCCCTTGCACTGTAGTGTGTCACCTAATTAGTCTCCGCAGCTGGTCTTTGCTTAGTCTTTTCACTCATAAACCTTCATTTGACTAATTTTAAACACCAATGTTATTGAAGCCATATCCTATTCTTACTAGAAAAAAGTCAAATCTTCTCCATTTAGGTGCCCTAGTCCACTATAATCTGACTTTGTCCTCTTTCCCACTCCTTAATTTAAAATATTTCCTACTCCAGACTCATCTCCTCATTCTCTCCAGAAGGCACCATGCTTATTATCAAGTTCTTACTGTCTACTCAGAATGTTTTCCTTCATTCCTTCCATCCCACTCTTTGTTGAGGTAACTCCTTAAAACTCCATGGAGCCTTTATCCAAGGACAACGTTCCTCATACTCTTTTTATTAATTATAATTTATTCATTTTCTTCATTATAAAGCACAATGGTAGAATGTGGGCTTTAGAAACATACAGGTGTAGATTTGAATCCTGACTCCAATGCCTACCTATGCGAACTTGTACTCTGATGCAATCTCTTCACCTACAAATTAGGGAGGACAGCACTTAGTTCTGGCCTTTGTTTTCAGAATTAAACGAGGTTAGTATCAAGTCTCTACCACAGTGTTAGCCAGAAGAGAGGTTGGTATCAAGTATCAACCCCAGTGTTAGTCAGAGGAAGACTGCATAAATGGTAGCTAGCTGCCAATTCTCACCATACATATTATTACCCAGTTAAATTACTGCTGTGTGTATATCATGTTTCTCTAACTGGGCTGTTATTACCTCAAAGATAGGGACCCTATCTTTAGTGTATCTGCTCAGATCTATGATTTTTTGATACTGGAAAGAATATTAAAACTGTTTTCAGGGGCATCTGGGTGACTTAGTCGGTTAAGCCTCTGCCTTTGGCAGAGGACTGAGCCCTAACTGGGCTCCCTGCTCAGCATGGGTCTGCTTCTCCCTCTCCCTCTCCACCCCCCTTTTTGTGCTCTCTCCCTCCTTGTGCTCTCTCTTTCAATCTGTCAAATAAATAAATAGAATCTTAAAAAAAAAAAAAACTGTTTTCAAATGGTCTAGTCTTGTCACCTATGGGTGTAAGTAAATAGCATACCTTTCCAGGCTGTTTCTTCCGCCAAACGGAAACAATAATATCTTGTGGTCTACATTAAAAGGATTAAGATATACTATATTCACAGTCTTTAAAATTATATATTTGTATGCAATTTAAAGGATTACTGTGACAATTAATGATGAATATTTTAATAGTTAGTAGAAAATAAATATTTTAAGAATATTGAATGGAAAGAACCCAATGTTCAAGATACATTGTTACTTTAGGGGTCAACAAATGATACAAAGGGAAAATATCAGGGCCTGTTTTTAGCTACCTGAGATTCACTTAACATGGTAGCTATATGCAAATAATTCATAAATGTAAGTAATCTCAAAGACTGTTAGTAACTGATTTGAATTCACAAAGCAATGTGCATACGTATCAAACCTTTACATAGTGGAGCAATTCTCTACAGAACTTCCTTTAACTCCAGTGTAATGACTGATGACCTTCTTTTAGGATGATCCTTTATTGCTGTAAGTATGTTAAGAAAATTTTCAGAAATGATGAATGCCTCACTTTAAGTATTTTGTACAGAGCTTTTCTGATGAATCTTGAATCCAGTGGTGGCTATGTATATAATAAGAATAGAAGAACCATAAAGAATATTAAATATGGCCCAGGCCATTAGTCTGGTTTATGTTACAATTCTCAAAGTGGAGCAGGGTATAATATTAGCACTTTTGAATAGGAAAATAACGCTTATGACAATCAAAAGAGAAAATGGTATGGAGATTCTGCCTTTTCACAAATATTTTTTGAGCTCCTAGGTGCTAGGAATTCAGTGGTGAGCACCACAAAGTTCTCAGCCCCATTACATTGTTCTCCTAGTTAGGGAAGTACAAAAGAAACAACTGAATCAACAAATACATAATACTACGTTAAATGGTCCGAAAAAAAAAAATAAGGTGAGGAAAGGAGATCAAGAATGCTGAAAGCAAGAGTTTGGGCTCTCTTAGCTTGGGTTCTCAGCCTCTCGAGATGATGTCATTTGAAAACCACTTCTACCGAAGTGAGAATCTGGCCACGCAAGACCTGGGGAAAGAGCACTGAAGGGGAAGGAGTCAGACATTTCAAAGTCCTAAAGTAAGATTTTGGCATTTTTTTTTTGAAGAATATGTAATACTCATTAAATTCTCTCTAGTCGAAAAGCGTTCTGTATCTGTTTCCTACACTGAACCTGACTGCTTCACCAGAAGAGCAGTGATAAAAGATCTGATTCAGAATATATTTTGAGCGTTAGGCCAAAAGTCAGAAATAGGTCGTATCTGGGGTGTGAGAGAAAGAGAGAAGCTAAGGATTACTAGTGGGTTTTCAGTCCTAGCAACTGGGTGAATGGCAACATCATTTACTGGATACTGAAACGAAGTAGGGAGGTTCTTGTTAAGTTTAAGATGCTTCTTGAATCCCAATGGAGATGCAGAGTATGCAGCGAGGCATAGGAGTCTGGGTTCACTAATGATTTTTGGAGCCTTTTAAATCTCTAATCTTTTAAAAATAAATAACTTAATACAGAGACTTTCATTGCTGCAATCTGATTTTCCGTAAGATTTTCTGGATGATGCCTTCTGCCAATTTAGCAACAAGAAGAAAAAGAGAAAGTGAATTATTGAAGACAATAGCTTTAAAGAATTGTGCCTAAAGAAGCATAGCTGGAAATACACTCAAAAGCTTTTAGCAAACATTTTTTAGAAATAATTTACTGAAGTGGATCCGATCCTGCATTTATGTTGTACCTGCCTTTATAAGTAAATTGCAGAATATCCCGTTAGGCTTTAAACTACCTCACCTTCTCTAATTTCTTGAATTTTTGTAATTCAATAACTAGTGCTCAAGAAGAAATAGAATTACCAGTGTATCAGTCAAGGTTCAGCTGAAGACAATAAAAACCACTTTATTTAGTTTAAGCAAAAAGAGATTTAATATAGGGAACTGGATACTTACATAAAATTATTGAAAGGGCTGGAGATACAAGCACTAGGCTAAGCTTATAGGAATTATTCCCAGAAGAGCATTGCAATAAAAAACAAATTTATAGTACTTCCTATGGTACAGGAATTATTTTACATTTTTACATATATTAACTACTTCAATCCTCAGTAGGCATTTTTCCTAGCGACTTGTTCAATATCACACAATTAATACATGGCAGATCTGGCATTTGAATCCAGGCAATGTGTGCCTAAATCCATGCTCTTAAACACTGTACTCTATTGCCTCTTTAGGTACTGACCTAGCAGAGATAAGTTGTTAACCTCTGCCTGCCAAGATCAAGAAATTTCGGAATTAGGAAGTGGCCTCCCAAACGGCTTGGTCTAGGACCAACCATACCGTTTCAATCCCATCCATGCCAGCAAAACAAATGCCCTGTGACTTGTAAAACCAGGGTCCAAACATTGGTATTTCTGATACTGCAACCAGTAGAAACACAGAGGTGGGACCTGATGGTACTTTATTTCAATTATTGTAGGAGTGACTTGGCTTGGTGAAAGCTTGATGACTCGTAGAACCAAAATGGAAGCGTGATATAGCCTTTAGCTTTCCAACCTCTTGATTTCCATAAGACTACAAGAGACACGAGTGAATTTACCTGCAGTGAAAGTAGCCACGCATAATATTGCGTGGATAAGGTGAGCCGAAAACTAAGGCCAATATATAGCACTGTTCAGGAGGAGAGAGTAAACTTTATGTTTACAATTACAAATGGTTCTACATTTTCTTTTATGTCAGGACAATTATCACATGTGGATGTGTCACATCTTCAAATTATCCTGACACAACATGCACAAACTTGTCATCCTCTGAGTATATCAGCACTCTACTAGCCTACTTCTACCCCTTGGCTCCTTCCTCCATCAACAGGACAAAGAGTTAGGCAGTGTTATATGATGGACAGAACTGTGCAATATAGGCAGCTTTTTTATTCTTATTTTCCTGGTTTATTATGTACAAAATAAACTACTATCCTCATATGTTATCCTTTCCTTTCCCTGAAATAATTCTGGCTTCTTCAAGCTTAGAGTAAAGGATATAGATATTTATACAGAAAAGAGTCTTCCTAAGTCAGGATCTATTGCAACTTACAATTGTAAGAAAATACCGAGAATCTATAATTAATGAAAACCAGGTAAAGTTGATACAAACTGTCTTAAGGTTGTGATTATAGTCCGTCTGTGATTTTAATCTGAAAGGACATGAGCTTTGGGCTTAGTAGTTTAGATCTGGCTCCTCCACTTACCTGCTGTGCAATTTTAAACATG
Organism: Ursus maritimus; assembly: GCF_017311325.1. NCBI lineage: Eukaryota > Metazoa > Chordata > Mammalia > Carnivora > Ursidae > Ursus > Ursus maritimus. The sequence goes on from NW_024426663.1 coordinate 22,441,886, forward strand.
TTACTTCTTTTTTTTTTTTCTTAGTCTAAGTTTCCTCAATCATGGAAGGAGAATAACAGCAGTCATTCCATAAAATTATTGAAAATCATAAGAGATTTTCTGCAGAATAAATATTGCATAATTTTTTTAATAGAAAATAGTGCATCAGAATGGGACAGCTTTGATTCAACACTTGTGAGCTCTACGACCTTGAGCAAGTCATAAAACTTTCTAAACCTATGTTTCCTCATTTGTCAAATGAGGAAGTTAAAAGTAGAAATTTCATTGGGTTCTTGTAAGATTAAGTGAAACAATGTAAGAAATGTGCTGGATCTTATGACTTCCAGGTATAAAATACTCATTAAATGTTAATTATAAATTGACTTCAGAAAAGATTCACAGACTTTTGTCATTTCACTGGAGTTCCAATATTTATAATCATGCATATTCTGAATAAAATACTTGTTGGAATCTCCCAAACTCATGGCCTGCCTCTTCACTGAGCACTGCATTTCTGATCCATGGCTCTGTGTAATTTATTTTTTTCTCCTGGTAGGCTTGAATTGGATCTAATTTTCTCTTTTTTTTTTATTTTTTAAAAAGATTTTATTTATTTATTTGATAGAGAGAGACAGCCAGCGAGAGAGGGAATACAAGCACGGAGAGTGGGAGAGGAAGAAGCAGGCTCCCAGTGGAGGAGCCTGATGTGGGGCTCGATCCCAGAACACCGGGATCATGCCCTGAGCCGAAGGCAGACGCTTAACAACTGCGCTACCCAGGCGCCCCTGATCTAATTCTCTCTTAAGGTACAGTTGGTAATAACTGTTGGTAAAACAAAATTAAGACATTGGCATTTATGTTGAAGAAACTTAGCAATGAGGATAGGAAGAAAATGCAACTCCTCAGGCAGAAGAGAGAAGAAAAATCTAAAAATGAAGAAATGTCACTTTAAGAAAAACATACTCTTGGTGTTTGATTTCTAACAGCAGAAGCCGTAAAGGAAGATTTTTTTGAAATTATATTGCTAATTAGTCCAGAAAAGTCTTGGAAGCTTGACTTCAGTCTGACTGCTGTAGTGACTATTTGGAATGCTGAACAGAATTTTCATGGTTTACCCATTTCAGAGAAAAGATGTGCCCTCAAGAACATGAGATAAGAAAGAAATAAAATATTCAAATTGGAAAAGAAGAAGTCAAACTCTCTCTCTTCGCAGATGACATGATACTTGATGTGGAAAACCCAAAAGACTCCACCCCCAAATTACTAGAACTCGTGTAGCAATTTAGTAATGTGGCAGGATACAAAATCAATGCACAGGAATCAGTTGCTTCCTATACACTAGCAATGTAACTATAGAAAGAGAAATTAGGGAATCGATTCCATTTACAATAGCACCAAAACCCATAAGACACCTTGGAATAAACCTAATCAAAGAGGTAAAGGATCTATACTCTAGAAACTACAGAACACTGATGAAAGACATTGAAGAAGACACGAAAAGATGGAAAAACATTCCATGCTCATGGATTGGAAGAATAAACATTGCTAAAATGTCTATGCTACCCACAGTAATCTGTACTTTCAATGCCATCCTGATCAAAATACCAATGCCATTTTTAAAGTGCTGGAACAAATAATCCTAAAATTCATGTGGAACCAGAAAAGACCCTGAATTGCCAAGGAAATGTTGAAAAAGAAAAACAAAGCTGGGGATTTCATGTTGCTGGATTTCAAGCTATATTACAAAGCTGTGATCACCAAGACAGCATGGTACTGGCACAAAAAAAGAAACATAGATCAACGGAACCAAACAGCGAAACCAGATATGGACCCTCAACTCTATGGTCAACTAATCTTCGACAAAGCAGTAAAAAACATCCAATGGAAAAAAAAAAGTCTCTACAATAAATGGTGCTGGGAAAATTGGACAGCTATATACGGAAGAATGAAACTCAACCATTCTCTTACACTATACACAAAGATAAACTCTAAATGGATGAAAGACCTTGATGCGAGACAGGAAACCATCAAAATCCTAGAGGAGAACATAGGCAGTAACCTCTTCGACACTGGCCACAGCAACTTCTTTCAAGACACGTTTCCAAAGGCAAGGGAAACAGCAAAAATGAACTTTTGGGACCTCATCAAGATAAAACGCTTCCGCACAGCAAAGGAAACAGTCAATAAAACAGAGAGCCAACTCACAGAATGGGAGAAGATATTTGCAAATGACACTACAGATAAAGGGCTGGTATCCAAGATCTATAAAGAACTTCTCAAACTCAACACCCAAAAAACAAATCATCAAGTCAAAAACTGGGCAGAAGATATGAACAGACACTTTTCCAATGAAGACGTAAGAATGGCTAACAGACACATGAAAGAATGTTCAATATCATTAGCTGTCAGGGAAGTTCAAATCAAAACCACATTGAGATATCACCTTACACCAGTTAGAATGGCAAAAATTGACAAGGCAAGAAACAACAAATGTTGGAGAGCATGTGGAGAAAGGGGAACCCTCTTACACTGTTGGTGGGAATGCAAGTTGGTATAGCCACTTTGGAAAACAGTGTGGAGGTTCCTCAAAAAGTTAAAAATAGAGCTACCCTAGGACCCAGCAATTGCACTACTGGGTATTTACCCCAAAGATACAAATGTAGTAAAGAGAAGGGCCATATGTATCTCAATGTTCATAGCAGCAATGTCTACAATAGCCAAACTGTGGAAGGAGCCAAGATGCCCTTCAACAGAGGAATGGGTAAAGAAGATGTGGTCCATACATACAATGGAATATTAGTCAACCATCAGAAAGGATGATTACCCAATATTTACATCAACATGGATGGAACTGGAGGAGACTATGCTAAGTGAAATAAGTCAAGCAGAGAAAGATAATTATCATATGGTTTCACTTGTTTGTGGAACATAAGGAATAGCAGGGAGGACATTAGGAGAAGGAAGGGAGAAAACGAAGGGGGGAATCAGAGGGGGAGAGGAACCATGAGAGACTATGGACTCCGGGAAACAAACTAAGGGTTTTAGAGGGGAGGGGGTTGGGGGGATAGGTTAGTGCAGTGATGGGCATTAAGGAGGGCATGTATTGCATGGAGCACTGGGTGTTATATGCAAACAATGAATCATGGAACACTACATCAAAAACTAATGATGTACTACTGTATGGTGACTAACAAAAGATTAAAAAAAAAGAACATGAGATAATACTCCAGTTTCAATAATTCCTAATTCAAAATTAGGACTAACTATTTTTTGTATTTCCACTTCTGGGAAGAAGGTAAATCAGTATGAGTATTGATAAGTTTGTTAGGCCTCAATATCCTTTGAATTTTTAGTTTTACTCAGACTCTGGAACTGTTAATCTAACACACACATGCATGCTGATGTTTGATAAGTGAACTGATATTCACAGAGCCAAATTTTGACTCATTGCTGCAGAAAAAGGTATTAGTATTACATGGATGTTGGCTTTCTGCTATTTATATTCATTTAAAAATAAAAATAAAGCATAGCAGATGTGTTAGAGACTGAAATAGATAATGGTGTGCATCAAACTATAGTGAATATTATCAGTATTAAGTATTAATCTTATTTAGTTATTTGTATTGGTAGCTTCTGTCATCAGTTGGAAGGTTCTTAATCAAGCTATTCATATTGCCTTCATGATATCATATAGATACTTGGCAGCTATGAATGCCTGGACTAAGAAATCTGAATAATGTCAAAGTACTGTGGCAGCAGCTAATTCAATTCTGGAAGTCTTTAAGTTGTTCATTAATGCTGTAGCCAGAAATTAGAATGTTTAATTTATCACTCATTATGGAAAAGAAATTTCCCACTCTGTGGAACTGTAACCTGGATAATACCGAATTATTTCAAAGGACAAAAAAAGAGATTCTGGATAAGTTATAGTGAGTGAAATTCTCTCTCTCTCTCTCTCTCTCGCTTTAACTTAAAGGAGAAAGCATGATAATGGGCTCAAAATGAGTGGACTGACACATTCAATCTCTTGGACAAAAATCAGTAGTTTTACTTCTATTCCCCTGTTCTAGATCTGAAATGAACCTGCCATGCACCCATGGATATGGATGAGAAAGAACTTCTTGGTTGGGAAATCCTAGTTGTTTGTGAGATTTTTGAACATTTCTCATGCTAACATGAAAGGGATTTATAGTTCATATTAAGACAAATTTCCTGATTGCACAAGGATAGTAGAGGAACTGTTCACTATGGTGTTTCTAATTTAAGGTTAGATCTGCAGAGTGAAGCCTATTAGCCCAGGGTAGGCCTTTGCATCTTAAATGAGATAATAGAACATTTTCAACTCCTTTTGTTTGAAATTTAACCTATGATTTTATTATCTTAAACCTATCTAAAAAATTGTAATTAAACAGTTATCAAGCACTTCTTTTGCTGAGGACAATTGACATAATTTCAGGGCAAGTGTTGATCAATTTAAGACTATTAACTGATTTGTTATAAATGAATATACGCTTTACCTTCCTTAACACTCCTCCAGCCCCATAACACAAAGAATTAAACTGGAATGAGTTTGTTAAATTGTGGGAAAATTATCTGAAGATAGTCTGGACCCCTTGCTTCTCTTATCCCTCTGGAAGTTATTTGCCACAGAACAGCACAAATGATCTTATGACAACATAACCACTATCAAATCATTTTTTCACTTAAAACCGTTCAAAAGGTCTCATTGCATTTAGAATAAAATTCAGTTTCCTTACCAGATACTAAAGGTAGGTAGTACCTATATGATCTATTTCATTTTAGCTTTTCAGCTCTGTCAGCAGTGTCCCATTTGTTCAATATTCTCTAAATAACACTGTCTTCCTTCTATCCTCCTAACATGTGACTCTCTCTGCCCCAGGACCTTTGCACATGCCATCCCAGCTACTTTTCCCCACTTCTCACATGCTTCGGTCTTTCTCACCCTTCAGGTCTCAAATGAAGGATCACCTTCTATTAAAGAAGATCCACCTGTCTTAGCATCTTTTTTTGTTTGTTTGTTTATTTACTTTGTTACTTTATGCCATTATCACAATTTATAGGTATTTTAATTAATTGTCTGATGATTTTTAAATTATCTATTGTTACTCGTCCACAAAGTAGAAGCATCAAGAATTCAAGAAGAAAACTGCCAATCTTGTTCACTGAGAACAGTGCCTGGTATACAATAGTTACCAAATAAAACTGGGTTTGTCCTACTCAGTCCTATACTTGTTATTCTACTTTCCATCATTATAAGTAATTCTTCCTGCAGGGATCCAATTTGGAAACTTTGGTAGTGCTATCACTGTTCAGCTATAGTAAATGAAATGAGAAGATATCTGAATGGTTTCAAGCATGGGTTTATAACAAGATTCACAGGGATCGGTTAGTAGAATATGTGTAACTGCAGAGGGCAGTGCTGTCTAAAGTGCTGCGCAGCTGTCTCCTGACTCAGAACCAACGCTGTTTATTTCACATTCAGTGTCCTTTGATGGATGCTCTAAGATTCTTTCATCACTGTTTTAGCAATGTGTTATACAATTACACTTTGGAAATGACATTTCTTATAAGAAATATCAGAGGTTTAGCCATGGATATATCAGAGTGTTTCTTAAATTAACTGAATAGCCCTTTGGAAATGATTTTTTGAAAAATCGTAGATACTTTCATTTGGCTCTAACTTCTGCCTTCACTTCCTTTAATCTCTTCTTTAAAAAATGCTTTTGGGATTTAATCAGATTTAGCAGTAAGTAATGCAACTTCCAAGCAGGCTCACTAATTTTTAGAATGTTAAAATAGATTTCAAGTTTAAAAGTGCTTTTTCTCATGCTCTTGCCTGTAAATTTTCTGGCCTCTCGTCTTTCTCATCCCATCCGCATTGTACACTCTGCCAAATTAATCTCCACAGCATATCTCTGACCCTGTCACTCTTTTCTGAACAACCTTTAAGGGTGCCTGACTGCCTAGTTAGTATTACTACTGCCTAGTCTAACACTTTCCACATGTTGCCTGAAATCACCTGTCCAATCGTATTCTAACCACTTCCCTAGCTATTTGAAAAGTCTCCAGACCTACCCAGCACTGCTCTTCCCCTATGTTTTTGCTTGTGCTCTTAGTAACTACCCAAACCTGCATAAGGGAGGGATCCTCTAAAAATCTGATAGAGAACTGAAATGGCTGGATTTCTGCCATTTCCTGGGTCTCAGATTTACTCGATGAATATTGGGAAAATCTGCTTTTACTTTCATGACCTATATTACTGAATAAAGTCCTTGGTATGAGAAGAGAGTTCTCCTTCTTAGGATGCTGATCAGATGGGTGCCTGGGTGGCTCGGTTGGTTAAGTGTCTGCCTTCAGCTCAGGTCATGATCCTGGAATCCCAGGATCAAGTCCCACATTGGGCTCCCTGCTCAGCGGGGAGTCTGCTTCTCTCTCTGACCCTCCCTCCCCCGTGCTGTCTCTCTCCCTCTTTCTCTTATTCTCTCTCTCTTAAATAAATAAATAAAATTAAAAAAAAAAAAGGATGCTGATCAGAGAAAGTTCTGATATGCTAAATGTGCGGAAGGTTGGGATTAGATGTTAGGAAAGTGGCTTGTCTTTGTTACCCTTTTCAATATTTGACCTTCATTATTTATCACTGTTTTCTATTTCTCCCACGCTCTGGAAAAGTACATGTATGTGTGTATGTGTATGTATATATCTCTATCTATCTATAAATGTCATGACGCTTTGTATGTCACATTTATTCATGTGAGATACTCAGAAGATACCATGTTACGTTTTCAGGGTATATTTTGTATTACAAGCTCCAGTGAAATCAGGAAAAGCAAGCATTTTATTTACCAATAACAGAACACATAGTAGTAATTGCAAGTTGAAAAGGTTTTTTTTTTTTCCTTTCTCTCATCCCTTTTCTATTCTACCTCCTTCATTTAGACAGAACATATTTTTTCCTTACTGATGAATCACACCATTAAGCAGTCACATATATGAAAAGAAGCACAGGATAGTACAGAAGCATTTAAAATATATTATTTTTATATAATATCTATCTATCTATCTATCTATCTATCTATCTATCTACAATCTATCTATATAGTAGAAAGGCAATGCATTTGTATGACTAAAAAAATAATAAAATGTATATAGCAAAATCTTTCTTCTATCTGCGGACTCCATCTACCCACTTTCTACCCCACTACAAATAGATAACCATAGTTATTGCTTTTGTCTCTACTCTTCCAAAGGATTTTATGCATATACAAGTAAGTAAATATCTTTTTATTTTTTCCTCTTTTTATATACATGGTACTATACCTCATTTTTCATTTAACAGTTTATATTGGATATCTTTTCATAGCACTATGAAAAGCTTTCTCGTTCTTTATAGCTGAGTATTGTTCCATGATATGGATATAACATAATTTATTTAATAAGTTCCTATGTATGGACATTTAGGTGCTCGGTCTTTTACTAGAAAGAGTAACAAGCAACGGTGCAATGAAAAACAATGTTCAAAAATTATTTAATATGTTTGCAGCTATATCAGTAGGCTAAATTTTCACTCCTAGACTAGACCATTGCATTAGTTTTCTATCACTGCTATAACAAATCACCACACATTTATTATCTAAAAACTAATTACACCTGCAAATTCCCTTTGCCTTGTAATATAATATATCTATAGATTCTGGAGATTAGGGCATGAACTTCTTTGAGTAGCTATTCTACCTACCACATTAGCTTAGCCCTCAGTGTGTATAGTGCTGGATAGATTTTTAGATTTGTCTGCCAATGTTTTTCTGTTTGTTTTTTTTTTTTCCACGGTCAAATTGATTACTCTACTTTTGGGTTAGTGGATTTTTGAGTTGCGGTTAGACTCAACTCTTAATTATTCTGCTATGTTTTATTCCAGAATATTAATTGTCTCATTTTCATATTTAAGATTTTAATCCACTTAGAAATTACCTCACCATAAAATGTGATACAGATCCACCTTTTCTTTATCCAGATGGCTAGTTAACTGTCCCTATGTAGCATTTTCTAATTTAGAGACTCTCATGGCATCCATGAGTGTTTAATGAACCCCTAAAATTTCAACTAACTTTTCCATGTATATGCATTTTATTCAAAGGGGTGGGAGACCTACAAAATAATTTTCTCACTGCAGAAAGAATACCAGGACAGATTTAGGAACCTAGGTTCCTGACTTTTGCATAGTGGGAAATGAATCTCTGAGTCTGAGAATTTTCACCTTTAAAATAAAAGAGGTGTGATTACATGATTCTTAAAATTCTTTTCAGTTTCAGAAATATGTACTTCACTGAACTAATGGATTTTAGTGTAATTACTTAGAGCTTTAGAAGAGACATTTCCTCAAACCAAATGAATCTAATGGAGAAATGGTATAAAAGATTATACATATTGGAAAGATTAGAGGGGTGTCTAGTTACAAACCAAATTTTTTATTGTATTAGATTTTAATAATTGAAATATTCAGTTTCAGCCAAAATTTCTACAAATAGCAAATTGCAACCTTACAGTTGCTACTGAATTGGCAAAATATACACACAAAAAATCCAACCAAAAACCTGCTATGGATTTATTATTTTTACTTCTGATTACATAATACGTTTAATATTATGAAGTTATCATGGGCAGCACTTTCAACTGTTTAACTTGTATCTTGCTCTTTCCTAAGGAAAAGAAGTGTACTGACAGCTGGCAGCCTGACAAGAGCAGGTCACTTTAACAGTTAACCTATTTCAGATTATCCTCCTGGTAGCAAAAAAGATTAAATTCAAGCCATTTGGATAAAACTGAGATGTGTTCTATATCCTAAAGATTCTAGCTGTTTAATTTTAACAGCTTGTGGGAGGCGATTTTATAGAATATTTTTACCTTTCTTTTTTTTTTTTCTAAAGGTTTTATTAATTTATTTGAGAGAGAGAGAGAGAAAGCACAGAGGGAGAGTGAGGGGGAGAAGCTGACTCCCTGCCGAGCAGAGAGCTCAACATGGGGCTCAATTCCAGGACCCTGAGATCATGACTTGAGCCAAAGGCAGATGCTTAACCGAGCCATCTATTTTTACCTTTCTTGTCTTCATAGAGTGTTGGATTGAAAGACAACTCGGAATAGAATATAAGTTACTGAAGTTTCTTATCTTCAGTATAGTAGTCTACTTAGTGCATTATTAATACTGACAGTGGCTTCAAAATGTGCCAGGTAATGTCGCTCATAAACCAGTTAAACATTTATTTAAGCCATCAATAAGAAAGTCTATCTTACAAACTAAAAGAAACAATAATATAATATAAATCTAAAAATACTTTTTATAGCAACTATTTCTTTTATTTTCTGTAATTTTACATTAAGGTAATGTGTCATTGTCATGAATGAATTGGTGTGGGTGCTCATAAGTTTGTGGAAACCTATAATGGAAAATAAAAGTCATAAATTAAAAAAAAATTTACCTTCACAATTATTTGAATATGGCTACTACTGAAGAAGAAGCAGAATAGCATAAAAAGACCTAAAGAATGTACTCTGGAGAGGTTTTGATTGTGAATACTCTATCAGGTCTCTCTCACTGAACACAGCTATAAAATCTAGACAGATGCACGATATAGCTATATGAGGTCTCTGAAGCGTAAAATTGAGATCTTCGTAACATAACATTCAGATGTCCAGAATACAATCCAAAATTACTCATCTTATAAAGAATCAGAAAAGTCTCAACTCACATGAGAAAAAAACAAAACAGATGCCTTTGTTTAGAAGACACAGCTGTTGGAATTACCTGACAAAGACTTTAAGCAACTATTAAATAAATGCTTCAACAGGTAATTGTGAAAATATTTAAATAAATAGGAAAGACAGAAACTGGCAGCAAATCAACAGAAGATATAAAGAAAAGCCAAATTCAAGGAACAGCAAGATAGTAACAAATAAAAATTATACTCATTAACACAATGGGGATGAGAAGGAAAAAATCAGTGAACTTGAAAATCAATTACTGTCTTATTCCACTCAGGATTCTATTAAAAAAATACCACAGACTGGGTGGTTTAAACAACATTTATTTCTCACAGTTTTGGAGGCCAGAAGGTCCAAGATCAAGGTGCTGGCAGATTTTGTTCTTGGTATGGTCCCCCTTCCTGGCATGCACATTGGAGAGAGGAGCTTTGATATCTCTTCATCTTCCTATAAAGGCCACTAATTCTATCATGGCGGTCTATTACATTATCTCATCTCAACCTAATTATCTCCCAAAGGCCCCAATTCCTAATACCACCACATTGGGAGTTAGGACTTCAACATATGAATTTTGAGGGGAAACATTTAGTCCTTAATATAGCAGTATCTAATCTGAACAGAGAGAAAAACTGAAAAAATTAGCATAAGCCCAAGAATAGGTGGGGCAATAAATATTTAACAATCATGTCATTAAAGGGAGACATGAGAGGAGAATGTGTGCAATCCTGAGGAAACATCTGAAGAAATAATTGCTAAAAACATTCCAAGTTTGGTGAAGGATATAAACCTACATATTCAAGAAGTTTTAGAACTTCAAACAGAATAAATTCAAAGAAATTCATGCCCAGAAACATCATAATCAAAATAAAAGTAAAAAAAAACAAACAAAAAATCTTGAAAGCCAGAGAAAAGCAATGCATTATCTGTAGGGAGACGATAGCCTGAATGACATGATTTCCCATCTGAAACTATGAAGACCAGGAAGAAGTGCCACAACATTTATGAAGTGTTGAGGGGCACCTGAGTGGCTTAGTCGATTAAGCCTCCGATTCTTGATTTTGGCTCAGGTCACGATCTCAGGGTCCTGGGATCAAACTCATGTTGGGCTCCCCACTCTGCTTGTGTCCCTCTCCCTTTGCCCTTCACACCCCTGCTCTTGCTCTCTCCCTGACATAAATAAATAAATCTTTAAAAAGTGTTGGAAAAAACAACTGTCAACTCAGAATTCTATAGTCCGTGAATATACCAGGAATGAAGGTGATGCAGACATTTTCAGATAAAGGAAAACTAAGAGAATTTGTTGTTAACTGACCTGCTATTAAAGATTTTTCATGTGAAAGGAAGTTCTTAAGACAAAAGGGAAAATATATCAGAAAGGAACTTGGTAAATCAGGAATGAAGGAAGGGCAACAGGAATTTTAACTATGTCAGTATATATGCTAAACTATTGTTCTTCCTTTGAGTTCTTCAAAATATATTTGGTGGTTGAAAGCAAAAATTATATTATCTGATTTTTTTAAAAGATTTTATTTATTTATTTGACAGAGAGAGAGAGACAGCCAGTGAGAGAGGGAACACATGCAGGGAGAATGGGAAAGGAAGAAGCAGGCTCCCAGCGGAGCAGCCTGATGTGGGGCTCAATCCCAGAACATGGGGATCACGCCCTGAGTGGAACGCAGACGCTTAGCGACTGAGCCAGCCAGGCGCTCCTATTATCTGATTTTTAATGTGAGGAGATGTAATATATAAGACAACTATAATATAAGGAGATATATAATATTTAATATATATTAATATATGATAAAATATAAAAATATGTTAATGCATAGTTGAGGGGGCATAATGGTAAGACTTCTCCATTGTACTTAAAATATTAGGACACTGATTCTAAGTAGACTGTGAGATAAAGAAGTCAACAACAGACAAGGAAGGAACAACAGAGGTCCATAAAACAGTGGGAACAAATTGAAAAATACATAACACAATAACCAACCTGAATGTAAACATATAAATAATTACATTAAATGGCACCAATTAAAAGAGATAATCGGATGGGATTAAAAATGACTCAACTATATGCTATCTACAAGATACTAACTTCAAATATAATGATGTAGATAGATTAAAAGTATAGCAAAAGATACAATACTATGGAAACATTAATCAAAAGAAAATTGGTGTGGCCATATTAATATCAGCAAAGTAGACTACAGAGCAAAATAAAATTAAGGAATAATAATAGACATTAAATAATGAAAACAGACTAATTCACCAAGAATAAAAAAACCATCCCACCCTATAACTAACACCAGATGTTTGAAATACATGAAGTAAATCTAATATAACCAAAAGAAGCAACAGACAAATGTACAATTATGGTTGGAGACTTCAGTACTGCACTGTCAGAAACAGACAGTACTAGTATTCAGAATATCATAAAAGATATAGAAGAACTGAACAATACCATCAATCAACTTGGATCTCTTTACTCTATATAGAACATTCCATTCCCAAACAACAGAATACATATTCTTTTCAAGGGTACGCAGGATATTCACCATGATACAGCATATTGTTGGTCATAAAATAAAGCTTCACATATTTAAAAGAAATAAAATTATTTAAAGTATACACACTGACTTATAATGAAATTAAAATAGAATCAGTAAAAAAAAAAGTAAATAAAAAGTAATGGAAAAATACCCAAAACTTATATTAACAATGCACTTCTTAATAATTCGTGGGTTAAAGTGGAAGTCTCAGAGAAAATAGAATATATTTTAAACTGAACAAAAATGAGAATATAATATATCAAAATTTGTGGGATATAATTAAAGTGGTACTTAGAAATATACAGCATTAAATGTGTGTATTAGAAATGTCTGAACAAATAATCTAAGCTTCTTTGTTGAACTAGAAAAAGAGCAAAATAAGAATAAAAACAGAAGAAACTAATAGTTAAAAATAAGAACAGAAATCAATGAAATTGAAAACAAAAAATTGAAAAAAATCAGTGAAACCAAATGTTTGCTTTGAAGAGATTAATAAAATTTATAAACCTCCAGCAAGACTAACGAAGTAAAAGAGAATAGTAAAGATACAAACTATCAATATTGGAAATAAAATAGGAGATATAACTACAAACCTTCCAGATGTTAAAAGAATGTACGTGCAGAATTTTCATATTACTATACTAACTCTCTGTACATAAATTCATAACTTTGATTAAATGAGTTAATTTCTTGAAAAATCACAATGTCACAGAACTCACTCAAGATGAAACAGATAAACTAAACAGTCAAATGACTACTAAATAAACTGAATCTATATTTTAAAATCATTCCCCAAAAGAATTCTTCAGTCTCACCTGGCTTTACCGTTGAGTTCTATCAAACAACTATAGAGGAAATACCATCAATTCTACAGATAATAGAAGAAGAGAGAACTCTATAAATTCCCAACTAATTTTGCATGTCAAGCATAACTCTGATATCAAAATTAGACAAAAAGAATAATGGGCAAAACTATTCTTCATGAATATAAATGCAAAAATCCTCAACAAAGTTACCAAATTGAATCCAACAATAATATATGAAATAATACACCAAACCAAATGAGTTTTTTTCTCAGAAAAGCAAAGCTGGTTAAATGTTCAATAATCAATTAATATAATCTCCCAATTAACAATCTAAAAAAGAAAACCACATAATAATTTTGACAAAATTCAACATTAATTTATGACAAAACTATCTGTAATCTAGGAAGAAAAGCAGACTTCATTCACCCTAGAAAGTATGTCTATCAAAAATCACAGATGACTTGGTGTAATGGTGTAAACTTTGGCTTTCGGACTAAGACTAAGATAAGGATGTACACTTTTGGTATTACTATTCAAAATTTTATTAGTAATTCTAGCCAGTGCATGAAGGCAATAAAAAGAATTAAAGTTGATATAGATCAGAAAGAAAGAAACACAATTATCCTTATTTGCAGATGACGTGATTGGCTCCATAGAAAATATCAAGGAATCACTGAAACAAAACAAAACAAAACCTCATAGAACTAATATGTGAGTTTATTGGCAAGATCACAGAATACAAGGTCAACACACAAAAATCAATTTTATTTTATTATTCTAGCAAAGGACAATTTAAAACTAAATTTTAAAAAATACCATTTACAATACCCCAAATGAAATACTTTAATAGAAATTTACCAAATTATATACTGAATTTGTATGCTATAAACTAAAAAAGCTGATAAGAGTAATCAAAGAATACCTAAGTACATATTGTCTGCATGGATTGGAAGATTCAGTATGATAAAGAGGCTAATTCTACCTAAACTGACCTATAGATTTAACACAAATTCAATCTCCAGCAGCATGTTTCTGTAGAGATAGACAAGCTGATTTTAAGCTTTATGTGGAAAGGCAAAGGGAATAAAATAGCTAAAACAATTTTGAAAAAGAATAAGGTCAGAGGCATCATAAAATAAAAATAATACCATAATGTTTACATTAAGCAACATAGATCTGGGAAAGAACGGAGAAGCCAGAAAGAGACCCACACATATGGCTAATTGATTTTTGGCAAAAGTACAAAAGCAAATCAACAGAGAAAGGCGTCTTTTTTTTTTTTTTAAGATTTATTTATTTATTTGACAGAGATAGAGACAGCCAGCGAGAGAGGGAACACAAGCAGGGGGAGTGGGAGAGGAAGAAGCAGGCTCAGGAACCTGATGTGGGGCTCGATCCCATAAACGCTGGGATCACGCCCTGAGCCGAAGGCAGACGCTTAACGACTGTGCCACCCAGGCGCCCCGAGAAAGGCATCTTTTTAAAAAATGGTGTCAGAACAAATAGACATCTATATGCAAAAAAAAAAAAAAAAAAAAAA
>NW_024426663.1:22456549-22498176 GCF_017311325.1 Ursus maritimus
AAAAAAAAAATATATATAAAAAAAAAAAAAAAAAAAAAAAAGACCTCAATTTAAATCTCACACCATATTCAAAAATTAACTTAAAATTGATCATAGACCAAATGTAACACACAACACAATAAAACCCAGAAAAAAAATACTGGAGTAAAATCTTTGTGACTTGCATTTGGCAAGGAAGTCTTTTTTTTGCATTGGCAAAGATATATACATATAAATAGCTACATATTAATATATTAAATATTAATCAATACACTTTTATTTGTACATTAAATATTGTTAACACAACTCATATTATTTAATATATTGATATAATATCAAATATTAATATTTAAATACATTAAATATCAAGATATTAAATACTTTAAATATTAAGATATATGTTAAAATATTAACAAAACTTTTGTCTGTGAAAGGCAAAGGAGGAACATGAAATATAAGCCATAATCTAGAGTAAAATATTGGTAATCACATACATGACAAAGCATTTACAGTGACAATATATAAGGAATTCCCCAAATTCAACAATAAAAATGCAACAATTTTTTTTTTAAAGATTTTATTTATCTGAGAGAGATAGAGACAGCCAGCGAGAGAGGGAAAACAAGCAGGGGGAGTGGGAGAGGAGAAGCAGGCTCCCAGCGGAGGAGCCAGATGCGGGGCTCGATGCCAGAACTCTGGGATCATGCCCCAAGCCGAAGGCAGACACTTAACGACTGTGCCACCCAGACGCCCCAAAAATGCAACAATTTAACGTAAAAATGGGTAAAAATAAATTTGAATAGACCCCTTATGAAAAAGGTATGAGTATATAATAATATAAAAAATATTGATCATTAAAGAACTGCAAATTCAAACTATCGTGCAGGAACACTATGTATGTATTTGAATCGTTAAAAGAAAAGTTACTGACAATACCAAGGGCTAATAAGTTTGCAGAAAAACTGAAACTCTCATATACTCCTGGTGAAAATACAAAATAGTATAGCTTCCCTGGAAAAGTTTTGCAGTTTTTTAAAAAGGTAAAATTGTCATATTTCCCAACAATCTCACTTCTGAGTACTTACTCTGCAGATGAAAACTTACATTCTCTGAACAACATTAACATGAATGTCTGTAGTAGGTGTAATCATAACTACCAAAAACAACTTAAATGTCTTTCGATCAGTGAACGGATAAACAAAATCTGTGAAATACTACCCAACAATGAAAAGGAATGAACTATTTATTCATGTACCAACTTGGATGAATTTCAAAAGCATAAATGAATAAAAGCTAGTCTCAAACAATTATATGGTATAATTACATTTATATAACATCCTTAGAAAAATTTTCACAGTAGCCAAGAATACGGAAACAACTCAGATTTCCATTGACAGATGAATGGACAAAGATGTGATACACGCGCACACACACAGACACACACACACGCATGCAAACACACAATGGAATATTACACAGCCTTAAAAAAGAAGGAAATCCTGCCATTTGTGACAACATGGTGAACCTGGAGGACATTATGCTAAGTGAAATAAGCCAGTCAGAGAAAGAGAAATACTGTATGATTTCACTCATATGAAGAATCTAAAATAGACAAGTGCAGAGAATACAATACGAGGGGTCAGGGGATAAGAGAAATGGGAAGTTATTGTTCAATGGGTTTCAGTTATGCTAGATAAATAAGTTCTAGAGATCTGCTGTATAATATAGTGCCTATAGTTAGCAATATAATATTGTGCACTTCAGAATTTAAGAGGGCAGATTTCATGTTAAGTGTTCTTATCACAACCAGACAAACAAATAAAACCCCCCCCACAAAGGGACAGAAGAAACTTGGGGAGGTGTTAGATATGTCTATTACCTTGATTGTGGTGATGGTATTACATGTGTTTACATATGTTCAAAATCATCAAACTGTACGCATTAAATATGTGTAGTTCTTCGTATAACAATACCTCAGTAAAGCTGCTTAAAAAATATACCTACACTAAGCTAACATTTTAAACAGAAAAAAGAAGATAAAACTATTATGACAGACAATAGATCAGTAGCTGCCCCGAGTACAGACTGAAGGAGGGAGTGACTACAGAGGGACAGCCTGGTAGATTTGGAGGCTGCATCTTGATTGTGGTGGAGCTTACACAAAATTCATAGAATTATACACCAAAAAAGTAGATTTTACTGTATGGTAAATTAAAAACAGAGATTGTTTTAGAAAAAAAAAAATGCACTTTTCTTTTTCCTCAGAGAAAACTGCAGGATCATGAATAATCCCAGAAGTATCTGTACAATTAAAAGATATTAAAATTAAAAGCTGATACATTTGCAGAAAGTAGAGTGTGAAGTTTCTCCCTTGGTTTGCATAAACCTGTCCAAGTAAGCATCACTGCATTTTAAAGAATCACATATTCCTGAAATTAGATTTGATGTGACTCTTTGAAGTGTACACTTTTATACGACTCCCAGTTTGTGAGGCAGCAGAGGAAGGATGGAAGCTACTTATAAAAATGAATTTTTAAGTTAATGTGTATATAGAATAATACATGCAAAAGAATTTCATGGCTCTCTTAAGACTTTAAATCTACACACTGAATGCTATATAAATTCTCAAGAGTTCATGTGATGGACCCTGAAATATAACAGATAGACATCCGTACCACTGAGATGAATGTCTCTCTTTGGATTTGGAGTAAAGGAAAATGTTTTTCTTTAGTCTTGGTATGAAAAGGGAATGAATGGAAAAATACATTTCTTTTCTTCTCAAACACTCTCCTTATATTATGTATTTTCCTTTTTTATTTGCTAGGTATTGCCCCTCCAGAGAGGACTAGAAAATTTTACTTTGCTTTCATCCAAGTATCTTTTTTGAGACACTGCCTTGCAAGTAAGCACATCCTATCCCCTTCAGGTTATGTATGCGGAATCCTTGTAAAGGCTGAAATGAAAACCTTGTTATGATCGTATTTTGTACAAACATTCGTTCACCTCCTTTGAGGTTTTTGTCTGTTGCCGTGTTAGGTGAAAACAAACTTTTTTTAAAGCATTGATTATTTTTCAGGGGTGAGGCATTCTGAACAGATGATAGTTCACTTGAGGTGCATTCAAAACAGTCCTGCAGACAGATCTTTCTTGATGACCCCAGATCGCACACCCCAGACCCATGACAGACTTCAATTGTTTTCTCTCACCTGAAGTGATATTATGTTGACTTTTGGACAATTATGAATTAAGAGCTCAATTTTAACTGCTTTTTCACATAGTAACTATTGTAACTATTTTCCTCTTTCACTTTTTCGGACAATTTTCCTCCTTATTTTAACTTATTTTAGAGATTTCTCTCTAAATTCAGCAGTACTATATATACCCTAGTTGCTGGGTTGTGAGAAACTAACTTCTACTACCACTTAAAAACTAAGAATACTTTTTTATGTAGTAGCTAAACTCAAAATGAGATACTTTACTTTTTTTGAAAAGGGAGGTTATATTGAATATGAACACTTAAAAAAAAAAGTTTTGGCCTTTAAAACCCTAAAGCAAAACTGAAATGTTTTTTGAAACTTCAGTAGGGATTTGGCAGGCTTTTCCTTCTCTAACAAGGAGAGCACTAAACTCTTCAGCCGGCATCTCTAAAAGACCACAAATTTGCTGGAAATTTATCAGACTCCTTAAAGAATATTGCCTGTGAGGAAAAGGTCTCCATTATTTGAATATGCTCTATGAATCCAGTCATCAGTTCCATCAATGGTGAGGCCGGTAAGCTTTTCAGATGGAGGCTCTGAATAAAGTTGGTAAGACTTTAATTTAGTTTTGATTTTTTTCCCCTAAAGTTAAATATTTGCTGTCTATTGATCAATGAATGACTCTGCAATTTCTTGGTATTACTCTGACAAGTCCTAAGGCAGATCGTAATTTCTTGTGAAATACAGTTGTCTTGAGGTGGAACTACATATAATAAGTTCAATATGGAAATAGGATACAGGCGATGCTACAGGGGTTTGTCCTTTGTATTTGCCCCTTCCCCATGCTCCTTTCCATTCCCAACAAGAATCATTCCTCTACCTTTTAAGGGACTTTTCTAGTGCCTATTTGGCATTATTTTCATTTTATGGGTATAGATCAAAATCAAGCTTTGGGTAGTAAAAAGCAGAAGTGATGTTGTCCTTGAAGCATTTAAAATGTTACTGCCAGCATATTGGAGTGGTAAATACGTGAAGAGATGTGAACTCAGCAGACAAACGGGAGGCTAGGAGTACGTATGGGAAGAAGAGTACTATGTATGAATAAAAAAATAGGAAAAAAAGAGAGGGGGAAAATCTATTGTTGGCAAAAATTTTAGGTATTTGGTAACTAAAATCAATTTAATAAACATGAAAAGATAAAAAGAGTTAGGCAATGTGTGCCTATGATGTCACCTCATACTGAGAACTTTATCACCACAGTTTTCCCCTCAAGATCAGGGTCTGTGTGGCACTTAGTTACAGTTAGAATGGAAAACACATTAGATAACTTTATCCACTTACCCTAATAAACTCGATCATCACGTATCAATCCAGTAGCAAAATTCTTCTAATAACAGAAACGGATACTAATGTAGTCCTTCCTAAAGTCTCATTATTAGAAAGGGGGTGAGAGGGGGCGCCTGGGTGGCACAGCGGTTAAGCGTCTGCCTTCGGCTCAGGGCGTGATCCCGGCGTTACGGGATCGAGCCCCACATCAGGCTCCTCTGCTATGAGCCTGCTTCTTCCTCTCCCACTCCCCCTGCTTGTGTTCCCTCTCTCGCTGGCTCTCTCTATCTCTGTCAAATAAATAAATAAAATCTTAAAAAAAAAAAAAAGGAAAGGGGTAAGAGAACATGGGCTAGTTTTTGATAAATTGTTTCTTTCGCCTTGCTTGCTTGTTTGCCCCACATAAAATCTCCTATTTTCTATATTAGGGAACTTGTCAATATGATTAGTCTTGGTACACTCTTATTCCAACAACAAAAGCAGACGAGTCAGACATATCATTCCTTGCCCCTTGGTAGTGAGGGTGTTGGCACGTGATTTAAGTTCCACCAATCAGATGTGCCAACTCAGGACATGGAATGTTGAGCAAATTTGCTGTCCAAGCAAATATCAGGCAAGGTCAGAATCCACTTGTTGCAGTTGCCACCACAATAATGACCAGCAGCAGCCTCATCCAGAACATCTTCCTGCTAGATATGGTGGTTTCATTGACTGCTTCTTCACCCTTCAGAATTGTCTTGATGCTTCCCTGTTTTCCAAATGTGGCCCTCCAAGCTAGAAACAATCAATTCCTTTAAAGTCATCCAAAAAATTCATTATCTTTTAAAAAACTTGAGATTCAGAGTCACACTCTATTACTTGCTATTAAGAACCCTATCTGATTCAGTAGAATAAATCTTTTCTAGAAAGGGTGAGGCTGGCTGTTAGAAATCTATTATCTAGTTACCCTGTTCTTATTTTTTTTAAGGTCTATCTAAATACAGAAAGAGGGAACTGACAGGAGATTGCCCATTTACTGATGATTTCTAGTTGGCCCATATTTTTTGTTTATCATAAAAGTGGTTTTTATCTGACTAAATAACTATCAGTAAGTAGGTTTATTTTCTTTGGCTTAAAAATGGGGAGGAAAAAATGGTCTTTCCTAGGCAGCATAGAGAAGATTCTTGTGTCTCAATTCATTTGTTTGAATTGAATTTAATTAAAAAAATTAATTTGAACTCACACAGCCATATTTTAAGTTTGAGATACTTACAGAACTTAAAAATACATGCATATTATAGACAATTTTATGTTTAAATATTTATATGTAGTTAATACACATAAATATGAAAAAGAAAAATTAAAACACCATTTCTAGTGACTCCTAAAAACCTTTCTTTAAAGGAACTTAGAGGTTCTATCAGAGATATGACACTTTTGTTCCAGGGATTTTGAAGACTGCAAACTGTCTAAATTTCAAGCTATGAGTGGATTTGTGCCCTCAGAAGTGGTCTCTCCTCTTCAAGATAGGAAATTGAATTTATTGCTAAAGGGCTAAAGCACTTTCCTTTAGAAGATCAGGATATGCCACTGTAAAAAGGATAGAGAGTTGCCTTTTAATCCTATTAATCCAAGTAAATTCACTTTATCTACTAGGTCAGTTAAATACAATAATCCATTTTCAGATCTATTAGAGAGTCATCTAAATTCGGGATATTCAACTTCGGAAACTTGACTTCCGATATAATATTTTTTGTGGGGTATGTGTGCGTGATTCATACCCCTCGATATTTATGCTGTGTATCATTCCTAACCTCATCCTTCCAAAAACATACATCCTTAACACATATACCTAATCATTTTAGAGTTGCCCTCTCTAGAGAGATGTAACTGCTTTATAAACATACTACAACCACAAAAAAGAAGAAATTAAAAAATAACTACAATAATTTTGTTTTATCTAATTAAAAATAATATATAGGGATTCTTTGTTGGTTAATTTTCTTGTGTATAGGTTTATAGTAAGTTACACATTTATGTAAAGATATGCTGCCAAAAGAATGTGACAGGGCTGTATGTATTTCAGGCATCATAAAAGATCTTAATCTAATTTTAATCCACTATGATATAAATTTCCTTTGTATTGTTTTCTAAGTTTTAAAAAATACTTCTCATGGATTAGTTACCAGTTGCCACATAACAAATTATCCCCAAAATTTAGCAGCTTAAAATAACCAACACAAACTAACAAAAAGAGGGACATTTGGGTGGCTCAGTCCATTAAGCGCCTGCCGGCTCAGGTCAGGATCCCAGAGTCCTGGGATCCAGTCTGGCATTGAGCTTCTTGCTCAGCAAGGAGCCTGCTTCTCCCTCTGCCTGCTGCTCCCCCTGCTTGTACTCTCTCTCTCTCTGACAAATAAATAAAATCTTCAACAAAGAGAGAAATAAAACATTCCCATTCACAATAGCATCAAAAATAATAAAATACTTGGTAATAAATTTAAACAAAGTGGTTTAAGATCTGTACACTGAAAACATGAAAATACTGATGAAGGAAATTGAAGAAGACACAAATAAATGAAAAGATAGTCCGTGTTCATGGATTGGAAGAATTAATGTTAATAAAGTGTCCATATGGCCAAAACCAAGCTCCAGATTCAATGGAATCCCTATCAAAATTATAATAGCATTTTTCACAGAAATAGAAAAAAAAATTTAAAAATTTGTATGGAATCACAAAAGACCCTGAATAGACAAAGTAATCTTGAGAAAGAAGAAGAAAACTGGAGGCATCACAATTTCTGATTTCAAACTATATTACAAAGGTAATAATCAAAGCAATATGGTATTGACATAAAAACAGATACAGACAAATGGACCAGAATAGAGAGTCCAGAAACAAAAAAAAAATGCATATGTGGTCAATTATTTTACGACAAAGTAGTCAAGGATATATAATGGGGAAAAGATAGTCTCTTCAAAACAAGGTATTGGGAAAACTGGACAGTCAAATGGGAAAGAATAAAACTGGACCTCATTCTTATACCATATACAAAAAAATCAACTCAAAATGCATTAAAGATTTGTATGTCACATCTGCAACCATTAAACTTCTCTAGAAGAAGAAATAAGGGTAGTTTCCTTGACACTGGTCTTGGGAGTAGGTGTTTTGGATTTGATACCAAAAGCAAAGACAACAATAACAAAATAAACAACTAGGGCTATATCAAACTAAAAAGCTTCTGAACAGTAAAGGAAATCATCAACAGAATGAAAAGGTGACCTATGGAGTGGGAGAAAATATTTACAAACCACATATCCTATAAGGTCTTAATATTCAGAATATACAAAGAACTTACACAACTCAGAAATAAAAACCCAAATAACTTCAAAAAATGGCTAAAGTACCTGGATAGACATTTTTCCAAAAAGACATACAGATGGCCAATAATGACACGAAGAGGTGTTCAACATCACTACAGTGATATCACCTCACACCTGTTAGGATGTCTATTACCAAAAAGAGAAGACATAAGAAATCCTGGTGCGGATGTTAAGAAAAGGAAACCCTGTTACTGGAAATGGAAACTGGCGCAGTCACTAGGGAAAGCATCTGGAAGTTCCTCAAGAAAGTAAAAATAGAACTACCATATGATCTAGCAATCCCATTTCAGAGTATATAACCAAATGACATGAAGCCATAAAGAGATATCTGCTCCCACGTTAATCACAGCATTATTCAAACTAGCCAAGGTATGGCTAAGTGACTCTTGATGAATGGATAAAGAAAATGTGGTGTGTGTGTGTGTGTGTACACACACACAATGGAATATTATTCAACTTAAAAAAAAAAGGAAATCCTTCCATTTGTGTCAATATGGACGAGCCTAGAGGGCCTATGCTAAGCCAGATAGAGAAAGATAAATACTGCATAGTATCAGTTACATGTGGTATCTATAAAAGTCAGATCCATAGAAACAGAGAGTAGAAAAGTGGTTTCAGAGGTAGATGGGTGGGAAAACAGGGAGAAGTTGGTAAAAGGGTACAAACTATTAGTTATAAGGTAAATAAAGTCTGAGGATCTAATGTATAACTATAGTTGATAACACTGTATTGTATAATTGAAATTTGCTAAGATAGGGTAGAACTTAAATGTTCTCAAAATACATACATACATATATACATATGTACATAAGTAGGTGAAGTGATGGATATATCAATTAACTTGATGGGGGAATCCTTTCAGAATATATACATATCTCAAGTTATGTCATATATTTAAATACCTTATAATTTTACTTGTCAATTATACCTCAGTAAAAAATAATTTAAAAGTAAAATCAAATCTTAAAAACTAAATAATAACATATTTATTATCTCACAGGTTCTTTGGGTCAGGGATTGGGGCACTGCTTAACCGAATCCTCTACTTCAGGCTCTTTTATACTCAAAAATTGAAATTATATATCTCATTGATGGAATGATTAATAATAAATGATGCTTATATTTCATGGTGTCATTAATATTATTGTTCTGGTTTTATGGCAGTCTTCTTTGGAAGTAGGGTAATGACCATACTGACTTCTTAGTTTGGATCTTAAGATTATAAAAACAATTTAATTTCAAACATTTAATTGAGATTTATTTTCTATTCTTCTACTAAGATCAGCAAATAAATTATAGTAGAATGATACACAGGTCAAGTACACCAGGATAAAAACCCCTATGATTAAGGTAAGGAAAGGTAAGGAAAGAAGCTTGAGAATTCAATGTTAAGTGACAATCACTTTTCTGTCCTCATATTTTGTGATCTCTCAGCAGGAATAGCCACAATTGATGTCTGAATTCAAAATTCTCTTATTATTCCTTTAATGTTAAGGCCTACACCTTACCCTGCTTTGTGGGTTCTTCCTCCTAGGTTATCTCTGAATTGTAGCATGCCAGGGTTTGGTCCTGGGCCTCTTTCTATTTTAAATATTTTGGGAACTGAATTTATTATATTTTGTCTTATTTAACCCCTTTATTTTAGTACACACTACACAGAAGAAATATACATGAGTTAGCAGCTTAAAGAGTTTTCATGTTGAATACATCTGTGTAACTAGCCCTTAGATCAAGAAATAAAGAACTGCCAACACTTCAGAATCCACATCCATACCTTACTTTAGTCGCCATACTCTTTTTTTTTTCAAGATTTATTTATTTATTTGAGAGAGAGAGAGAGACCTAGAACAGAGGGAGGGGCAGAGAGAGAGAGAAAGAGAAAGAATCTCAAGCATACTCCCCACTGAGCAGGGGCTCAATCCTACAACCCTGAGATCATGACCTGAGCTGAAATCAAGAATCTGATGCNGAACCGACTGAGCCACCCAGGCACCCCAAGTCACCATACTCTCTTAAAAGGTTTTGCCAGTTTCTGTGCTTCATATGATGGAATGACACAATATATTCTCTTTTGGAGTAGATTCTTTTAGTCCATGCTATGTTTTTAAGATTCTTCCATTTATTATTATTGCCGTATAGTGTTCCGTTGTGTGAAGACACAATTTATTTATCCATACATCTATTAATATACACTTGGATAGTTTTCCATCTTTCTTATTAATATTGCTGTTATGGATATCTAGTACATGTCTTTTAAAAGACATATGTATGTATTCTGATTGAGTGTACGAATTATAGTGTAAGTCTTCTTGTATTCTACCACTTACTAGTTTTATGACTTAATATAAGCTACTTGTATAAAGTACTTATATCAAGTACTCTTTGTGTTTCAATTTCCTAATTCATAAATCAGAATCAAATAGTACTCAATTCATAGGGTTGTAATGAAGATTCAATAAGTTAAATCTTTAAAGTGACCAAATGATTAAATGACTAAATTTTTAAGTAGCCAAATCTTTAAAATCAAGAGTGCTTGACTCTTACTGGATACTTAATACATGTTAGCTATTTTCTTTTTAGTAAATAGCATACATTTCCACTCAGTTGCCCAGCCCCCAACCTACTAAATTTCCTCCTTTTTTCTCATGAACTCAATCCATCATTGAGTTCCATGATAGCTGTGTACAAACATTTCCTGAATCTATCTTTCCATGTCTTTCCGTTTCCACTTTCACCTTTAGTTCACACCACTATCATCTCTCACTTGGTACTTTCCAAACTGTTCTCCTTGTTTCAGTGTTTCACTTTTTATTAATCCACTCGCAACAGTAATCAGAATAATTTTATATGCATATTATATATATATGCTTTTACATATAATGTTATGTCATTCTCTGTATGGAGAGTAAAAAGAAACAAATGAACAAAAATTCAAACGGCTTCACTTTATAGCTTATTATAGCCTCTAAGATTTCACGACCTGGCCTTTCTTTCTCTCTGACTTCATCCTTTATCACTGTCCTTCTACTTTACCACACTCTAGCCATACTGGTCTTTCTGTTCTTCAGGTGAACCAAGTTTATTCTACTTAGGGTCTTTAGGTTAGTTATTCCCTATACTAGGAATGCTATGGCCACAGATTTTTGTAAGACTGTGCTATTTCGGTCATTTAGATTTCTGCTGAAATATCCTCTTATCACAGTGGTTACTGAGTACTTTTCTTGACTTTTCTCTCAGTCTGCCTCCACCAAACATCACTCCCTTTAAAATCATCCTATTATATTTTATTCATTGCACTCATTTCTATCTATAATAATATTGGTCTTTTGGTCACTTGTTTTTTTCTTTCTCCTCTGTAGACTGAAAAAGCAGGGATTTGGTCTTGTTTATTAGCTCTTTTAATAGTGCCTGGTAAATCATCCAGTTTCGATAAATACTTGAAATAAATCAAGGAATGAAATGAACTATCCATCTAACTTCTTTCTGAAGTTTATTGTACAAATTCAAGTAAATATTTCAGAATGAACTATATTAATAAATATGTAATGATACTTCAATTATAAAAATCCTAACTGAATGGCTATACTTACTGAGTAAAGTCTACTAATAGGTTAAAAAGATCACTTGGATGGCTAAAATGGCCAGCTATTCAATTAATTTTCCCTTTTCTTAACTGATTAAGTGAAAAGAAATCACTGAGAAGAAAAACTGAAATTGCCATTCTTTTTTTTCCTGATGTGGTTTGTTATATTTTACCTTTCAAAAGACAAAACATGAGCCAAGACGGTATTTTCCCACACAGAGAAAAGAATAATGGTTAGGGATGAGATATTTCCACACAGAAAGAGTATGAATATTGACTTGACATGTTATATGTTAACTATGGGGAGCCTTTTTATTTGTAATGGGTAAACATACATTTGTGTCTATTGTTATTTCTTTTATAATTATGATCTGCCAATAAATAACACCAATGTTTTAAGTCTCTAGAAAGAGAAGTTAAAATTTTCCTCTGTTCCGGAAGTAGTTTCTCTTTTTGAATCAAAGACATCTTAGTATTTATGATAAAAACAAAATGTTTCTACATTTTGATGTTGGGAAGTGGAATAGTCTAATAACTTCTCTAAGATAATGGATAAAACTTGAGGAAAATAGAGTTCTAGTTTGAAGTTTTAATTTTTTAGTTAAAAATTTCAGGTGAGGGATGCCTGGGTGGCTCAGTCAGTTAAGTGTCTGCCTTTGCCTCAGGTCATGATCCCAGGGTCCTGGGATTGAGTCCCACACTGGGCTCCTTGCTTAGCAGGGAGCCTCTTCTCCCTCTGCCTGCTGCTCCCCCTGCTTGCGCTCTCACTCACTCTCTCTCTCTCTCTGGCCAACAAATTAATAAAATCTTAAAAAAAAAATTTCAGGTGATTTTCAGGTGATGTGGATTAAGGAATGTACTTGTGATGAGCACCGGGTGATACAGAGAATTGTTTAATCACTATATTGTACACCTGAAACTAGTATCAGACTGTGTTCACTACCTGGAATTTAAATAAAAACTAAAAATGATTTACTTATCTCTATCATTTTCTCCATGGAAGTTATTCCTTTAATTAATTTACAAAATTAATTACAATATTCCTTTAATTAATTCACAAAAATGTATTTACCTTTAAAATACTACACTGAAGAATCATGATTCCGTATTTATTACAATACCTGCCTGATTCAAGCTTAAGTAAAACAAAGAAAAGCAAAACTAACTTAGGCAATGTTCTTTCTCTCTCACTGTTTTTACTTTCACATGCAGTATTCCTACTGACAGCTGGGTGAGGAAAGGTGCATTATAGCAACATTAACATGCCAAGTTTCCTTACAGGCTGTGCCTGCCAAGCAGATAAATGTGTAGTGTGAATTAACAAGCATGCTGCACCTGGGTCTTCCCAGTAGTATTAAAAATAATTCTTCCCATAGCATAGCTATGGTAGCACTGATGCCTTAAGACCTAATATTAATAAGATTTGTATACCCTGAAGCTAAATAAGGAAGGTTTGGAACCTGGGAATATAATGCTATCCACCCTAACTTATGAACTAACATGTGAGATTTGCCTAAGATTTTAAGAGAAGTTATGGAAAGAAAAAGTTCAAAAGCAGTTACATATAGCCAACAAATCCATTATATTAGATTTGGATAATATAAAAATTGAGTAACTTTTATTGAGTGCTTACTATGTATCAGAAACTATGATAAGTGCTTGGAGATCATTAATTAGTTGGGCTCCCTAATTAGTTCTGTAACCTGCTTCCTCCCTGCTTTCTTTCTCAAGTATGAATCTTCCTTACCTACTCTACTTTTATTTATTCCACAGTGCTTATTATACACTATCACACTAGATGCTTTACTTATCATTTTTTATTTTTCTGTTGTTTGTCTCTTTCCACTACAAGGAGGGCTTGTAGATATCTTTGTTTTAACAGTCAGGATATGCTAAACTATGCTGCAGTAACAACCTCAAATTTCAATGACTGTTAACAATAACATTTATTTTTTACTCATGTAATGTGTATCATCAATCCACACAGATTATATACAATGTAATCACTCAGAAATCCAGAGACTTCATTGCCAAACATGCTTCCATGATCCCAAAGCCTGGGAAAAGCAAGAATAATTGCTCACTGAGGCTTAAAGCTTCTAAAGTGACATATATCGCTTCCACTTACATTTTATTAGGCAGAGAATGTCAAGATGACTATGTCTGAATTCAACAGTGCTGGGAAGGGGCTTACATTTTGGTGCACAGAATATAAGTTACTGTGTATCTTTCATTGATTGCTGCATCCCAAGAATGAGAACACTTACTGATGCAGAGACGATCTTGAATAAATACTATAGCCAGAAACTATCATCGTCATCACTTTACAGACAAGGAAAGTGAGGCACATGGAGGTAAAGCAACTCACCAAATTTTTGAAAGAGTAGTATGTGAACCAGACACTATGACTTTAGAAACTAGATTCTGTATTAGTAAGTTGATAAAAGAGACATCACTGTAGATACTGACTATTTTAAATTTCATTGAGGAATAGTGGCATAAACCCAGACATAAGTTAGACTTCATCTGGCATACTCCTTCCACTTCCAAAAAAGGCTTTTGAAGTTTGACAATTTGCAAAAGATAAGGACGACACTTTGTCTAAGGTTCTAAGGTGGAGGTACAGGTTGTTTTGTGGTCAATGGTACTGGATATTTATTCTCCCTAAATTAATTATTCACAAGATATATATTTTTCATCAATAGATACAGAAATATACGTTTGTACTGTGGAACTCTCGGAATATAGGAGAATGTACTTTTAATAATTTAGAAACCTGGGAAATATAAGGCTTTTCTATATACCTTACTTCTAAAAAACAGATACAGGTAAACATGGTGATGTTTCGCATTTTGTTGAGAAAATTCTTTAAAGAAAATATCTGAATTAACTAATCAAAAAGTCTGGCAATTATGATGGAAAACAAAAGTCCCAGATATTTATAAGTCAAAAATTCAAATGGGTGTCAGTGTTGAATCAGAAACTTCTTGTTTGAGAGCAAAAGTGTGAGTTTCAAGCAGAAATTACTAGTGCACCTTGGAGAAACTATGTTTAATTTCATGTGTATTTTACCTAGAGGAAAACAAATTATACCAAAATATTGTAGACTATACTGGTCTCCAGTTATAAAAGTGATACCTACAAATATGATACCTAATATGGAACAAGTTTAGTAAAGTCATTTTTGATCCAGAAAATGTCCATTAGACATATGCCATATAGCAGAGGATTAAGTGAAGGTATCATAGCAAACTACAATATCAATTGGATATGTTTTAAGCTCATATTACTTTTTCTGGTGGTTTTAAAAAATACTTTGGGTTTTCCTAATTAATTAGGTTTGGAGAATATGTATTTTAGTGAATTTTGCTTGGCAGTAGAGTGTTACCTAATGTAAGGCATTACTATGAATCTTTGTAACTATTTTTAAATAACCTTTGTCTTTATTTTGTTAATTATACCATTACAAAACTTTAGAAGGGATTCCTCTCTATTTCTCTTTATCATGTAATCCTATTTTCTGTTTGAATATAAACTGACCACTTGCTTGAGGAGATTTGTCTATATGCAATTGCCAACGTTGTACTCACGTTCTCATATGTATAATCTAATGTAATATGCTACTTGAAAATCATTATGGTATTATATTTTATATATTATATATAAATATTAGATCACTTACATTTTCTAAGAATTGAACAACAAAAAAATTAATATTCTACCTTTCTACCTTTACCTGATGGCATTCACTTTTATTAGAATGATCCCAGCATTTCGAAAGTTATTTCAATTGTCTTTATCTATTACCTAAGGCAGTAAAATACCTAGGAAACATTCTGTAACAAATAACATATAAGAATGCTTTTTTTTAACCTTTTTTTCTTAATATGTATATCTTTAAAATATTTTTTTACTATTTTAGCATGTTTAAAATTAATTTATCAAGATATAAAATATAAATAAATCTATTACAAGGTAAGAAAGTAATGATTTCACAGAACTAACGTCTCCAAATACTCTCCTGGTTTAGATTATAAGTTAATGAGTAATGGCAGTTGGACCATTTCCCACCTTAAAACTTGAGGAGAGGGAACAGTAACAACTAACATTCATTGAACATTTCCTGTGTGCAAGGAATTTTGCTGTGCTGTCAAAAGATAAATTGAGGCATATTAAAAACTTTCAGAGTTCATTTAAGCAAACATCCACTTCAATCAGGCAGCCTAAACCAGAAGTGTTTAGGAGCACTCCACCCACAGGAGCTAGGGGAAGGACTTTCACAGACAAAATGCAGAAGCAAAGCAAGGAAGTTACTTGATTGGCTGTAACTTAAGCCGCATTATTTGCACTTTTTGGGAAAGCCTACTTGGCTCTTTGTGACTGAGTTGTTAGGTTCCGATTTCTCAATTTTGAGGCATTTATAGCTTAGGTTTTTGGTTTGCTTACACAGACTGCTAAGGCATTAAAACCACCTCAGTCTATTGGCCTCCTTCTTCAAACTAATTTAACAATGCTATACATACATTATTTTGTTTAAACACCAGAACATCCATCAAAGGACATGCAGTATTATTATCCTTATTTTAAAGATATAGGGAGGCATAGGGAGATAGAGTGGCTTGCCCAAGGTCATTTAGTCAGGAAATGCAGAAGTAATCTATAAACCCATGCAATGTGATGACAGATTGGAATTTAACCTCTCCACAATATTGCCCTAACGCCCTCTGAAGATGCAAGAGTACCTGTTAGGAAATGGGCAGAATGAAGAGCACTTCATCTTTACTTACTCTCCATTCCAGCCTTGCCTAGGGAGGTATTAACTCTCATTTTACAGATGAGAACAAGCTTAGAATAGTTACATGAAATCGCTCAGGGTCTGACCAATAATATTAGTACCAGGATTCCAGTCCTGGTTTGTCTGGGACTGACTACAGCAAAACTGGTATGGGAGTACACTAAATTGTAAATGTGGTTTTCTTCAAGTAATTTCGAGGGTTGAAAGAAACACCCGTTTTTATTTTATTATTTTATTTTATTTTTTGCTAAACTAATTGTCATTTGTTAATCAAAAAGTAGAAAAAATGCACAGCAAGCTCATTTAATATTTTCCCAATACTTACAGATGAGCTGGTAAATTTGTTATTTTGTTGTAAAGCATACTGGGTGGGTGGGGGAAACAACCTTGTATATATTTTCTTAGGATGTTAGAGTTATGATTTCCAAATTGCATATATATTAAAGCAAAAACTCATTAGGCAGTTATCATAACACAAACCTTTATACAATTTCCCATGATCAAAAAACTTAATTCTTCAGTCCTATGGTTTTGACAATTATCAAAAATAAATTGCTTACATATATGTAATTTTTAAAAATAATTACTGCTCAGTACAATAACCTTCAGTATAATTTTAATTAGAATTCACTAAATCTGTCTTTTTTGGTGAATTACTTTTAGTGAGGCAAATACTGGATAGTATTAAATAAGGCAATGTCTCCCCCACAAAATAAACATGCTCTCTGATGAGTGAAATGAGATAAGGATATGAAAACAAAAACCACACAATTGAAAGCATCCAGGACTTATCTGAAAGATGAACTTGTTGAAAACTTTCTACACTGTATATTTTTTCTCAATAAGTAACTTTTTCAATTTGAGTGCGAACTACCAAGGCATTAATATAAATAGCAGTTAAAAGATCATAAATTTTGCAGAGCTATAAGTGGTAAGTAAACAGAAAGCAGCAATTAGGGTAAAAGTCATTGTTTATGTGTATGTATTTTAGGTCATTTGTGAAATATTGCTTACAATTTGTGAGAATTTTATATCTTTTACTTTGAAAATACTAAACTATTATTAATCACTTATTTTCCACCTTTTCTTTTTCCTTTCTCTCACTTTCCTTCTCTCCCTTCCTGCCATGTATGTTTACATTATTTAATACCTACTGTGTTGTGTGCCCAGGCCTTAAACCAATTACAGTGTTCTTTCAAGAGCTGGCTCCACCACCTATGAGCTGTGTAATCTTGGGACAGTTTTACTGTTCTCTTTTTCCTCTTTTTAAAACAAAGATACTAAAACTACTTACTTTATAATGTTATTATGATATATAACTGTGTTATTAAATGTGAAGCTCTTATTTTAGTGCCTGGCATATAATGGGCTCTCAACAAAGATTTTTATAATGAATGGTAATTTTAAATGTATTTGCAATATCCAACGTCTAAAAAGATATAGGACAGGGAAACTATATTCTAAAAAAGGCCATTTACAGGCTGATCTCTCTCATTAATACGCTGGCAGAAATTTTTAACAAAACCAAATCCTCAACAAAATCAAATCAACTTCTGTGAAATATAAAAAGGATAATACATCATAAACAAGGAGGTTTACTTCAGGAACATATGGACTTTTTCCAACTTTAGTGAGATCTAATTGACATATGATATTGTGTAAGTTTAAGGTGTACGATGTGGCGATACATATATATTGGGAAATGAATACAGTGATAATGATTCCCACATTCATCACCTCATGTAGAAACCATTTTTTGTGTGTGTGATTAGAACTATTAAGATCTACTCTCTTAGCAACTTTCAAGATTGCAGTACAATATTGATACCTATAGTCCCCCTGCTGTACATTAGGTCGTCAGAACTCATTAATCTTATAACTGGAAGTCTGCACCCTTTACTCACTTCCCCTACTCCCTTGTTCTTGGCAACCACCAATCTACTAACTGTGTTCAATTTCTTTTAATATTCCCCACATAAGAGAGATTATACAGTATTTACCTTTCTCTGTTTGACTTATTTTCCTTAGTAAAATGTTCTTAAGTTTCATCTCTGTTCTGTCAAAAGACACTTAGGTTGCTTCCGTGTCTTGGCTATTTTAATTAATGTTACTACGAACATACATCCTCTGAATATCTACCCAGCAGTAAGAGTGCTGGATCATATGGTAGTTCTGTCTTCAATTTTTTTGAGGAAATTCTGTGCTGTTTTCTATCATTATACCTATTTACATTCCCAGCAACAGTTCACAAGGGTTCCCTTTTCTCCACATCCTCTCCTACACTTATCTCTTGTCTTTTTAGTAATAGCCATTTTAACAGGTGTGATGTGATATCACATTGTGGTTTTGATTTGCATTTCCCTGATGACTAGTGATGTTGAGCATCTTTTCATATATCTGCTGGCCATTTGTATGTCTTCTTTGGAAAAATGTCTACTCAAGTCTTTTGTCCATTTTTAAATCAGATTGTTTGGATTTGGTGCTATTGAGTTGAATGAGTTCTTTATATATTTTGGATATCAACCTTTTATCAGATGGTTTATAAATATTTTCTTCTGTTTTGTATACTGCCTTCTAATTTAGTGGAATCATCTGTGGGTTCAGGTTGTGTTTCCTGGCAGTGCAGTACCACTGGCTGGGTTCTGCAGTTGGGCAGGGCTGTGGACTGTGCTCCTCAGTTGCTCCTGGCTGAGTGGGGCCCCAGGCTGTGTTCCCCAACCAAATGGTGCTACTGGACTCTGCATTCAGTGTTCTGGTATGGGTGAGGTTGTAGCCTTCACTTTCTGGTTGGGCAGGGCCTCCAGCTATACCCCATAATTGGGTAGGATGGAGACTGTGCTTAACAGTTGGGCAGAGTCACTGTCCCAAATTCCTGGTCAGGTGGGGCCATGCACTAGGTTCAGTGATTGGCTGGGGTTACAGACTAGGCTCCCCACATAGGAAAGGCTTCAGGCTGTGTTCAACAATTGGGAAGGGCTGTATGCTGGGTTCCACTGCTGAGTGGGATTGTAAGCGGGGCTCCATGGTTGAGTGGTACCATAGGCTGGGCTCTTAAGTGTTTGCTCAGGGCCACTGTTCAGGTTCCTGGTTATGTGGGTCTAGAGGCTATGCTCACCAGTTGAGTAGTAATGGTGGCTTGCCTCTTTGCTCAGGCAAGCCACAGGTATGCTCTGTGGCTTTTGAGCATCTGTGGCCTTGCTTCCTAGGGGATGTGAGGAGGTTATACTGAGCAATTGGATGGGATTGTGAGTTTACTTCCTGCCTGGGTGGTACCATAGAGTGGCCTCCAAGGCCAGTATGGCCCACTGGTTGGAGATCCAAATGAGTCAGAACTGCCATCCAAACTCCCTGGTCAGAAAAGGCTATCCACTTGGTTCTACAGAAGGGCAGAGCTCCTGGCTGGGATCTCTGCTCAGGGGTGCTGCTACAGGATGAATGCAGTCAGTCAAGATCTGAGCACTGCTTGCTCTAAGCTCCACATCCTTTAATCTCTATCTGCTCCCCCGGTTGAGTTTCCCTAGGGATCTCCATGAGCTGAGACTACAGTGAGCCTCATGCTGGGGAAGGTGATGTCCACCTTGGGTTCTTTTTCTCACTGGAGGAATAATAATGATGTCACAGTGTAGCACTGTGCTGGCCTGGGGGAGGGGCAATGTGATCAAGATGAAAAGCACTCCTCTTACCCTTCTAGTTCACTCCTTCTTGGTGTGCGTTGTCCAGGAGAGTGCTTCTGCCTCACTTCTGGTTTCCGGGATTTTTACAATGGTTTCTTTTTTATAGATAGTTGCCAGTTGGTCCTGTGAGAGGGACTGAAGCTGGAAATGAACTATATGTCACCATCTTAATGACATCCACTCTTGAGGAATGCATGTCGAATTTAGCATTTGAATATTAATTACTGTGAATGAACAAACTAACAGAATGAAGGAGAAAAACCATATGATTATCTCATAAGATGCAGAATGAGCTTTTAATACAAATCAATATTCACTTGAAAAATCTCTTAGCAAATTAGATATAATAGGGAACTTCCTTAATTTAATAAAGAATGTCTGCAAAAATCCTGTGTCGGGGCAGCTGGGTGGCTCAGTTGGTTGAGTGCCCAACTCTTGATTTTGGCTTGGGTCATGGTCTCAGGGTGGTGGGATCAAGCCCCACATCAGGCTCTGCACTTAGTGGGGAGTCTGATTGAATTTCTCCCTCTTCCTTTCCCTCTGCACACCCCCCTCCCACCGGTCACGCTTTCTCTCTCTCCCACTCTCTCTCTCTCTCAAATAAATAAATCTTTTTAAAAAATCCTGTGTCAAATATCATGCTGAATAATAAAATATTGACATCTTGCCCATGAGGTCTGGGAGGAGGCAAGAATGTTTGTTATCAACACTTCTTCATAATATTGTACAGTAGGTCTTAGCAAGTATAGTAAGTGAAGAAAAAGAAACATGAAGTATAAGGAAGAAAAATGGTTATTATTTTCAGATGATATTACTGTGTGCATAGAAAAATCAAATTAGACAAAATGGAGGTATGTATCATGGCTATAGAATGGTGGATTAAATACTATAAAGAGGTCAATTTTTCACAAATTGATCTATAGTTTAATACAATGCTAATTAAATTTCCAGCAAATTTTCCAAGTATTTCTGGTGTGCAAATTGATCAGGTGATACTATAATTTATATGGAGATGAAGGACTTAGAATGGCTAAGAATATCTTGAAAAAAACAAATGAAGTTGAAAAATTTATATTACCAGATTTTACAAATTATTATAAATGTACAATATTTAAGATATTGTGGTATTAGTGAAAAGATAGACAAACAGATAAAGCCATAAGAAATTCAGAAGCAGCTATGCATATTTGGAACCTAAAAAATCATGATAGAATTGATGTTCTGGCGCAGGGAAAAAGAATATTCTTTTTTTTTTTTTAAGAATATTCTTTTCAATAAATTGCTCTGATTCAATTGAATATTCTCATTGAAAATAAAAGAGTCTAACCCCTACCTCACATCATATGTATGAATAAAGTTCAGATAGAGTGTAAATTACATGTGATTAAGAGGGTCAATATTTCTGTTAACATTGTATACACATACAGTTTTTTTTAAATGAATATAAAATAAATAAAAAGAAAACCTACTAAATATATTTAGAAAGGTACTAAAAGAATATGTTTTATATAATGAGGTGTCCATGTTCATTAACCTGGCTGCATAGGCAACATTTGAATATTAGCAATTCTTACATTTAGTAATGGATTTGCTCATGCAAATAATCATTTTTTTTATTAAGTCTTTACTTGAAATAACATATGCAAAGATTAAGAAACATCTAGATTCTTTAATGCTGACCTATAGTTATGGAATTATGTATAAAATTTATAAATTTCTAGTATTCATCTTCTACTGTACATGGAAAAAATCCATAAAGTGAATCATTTTAACTTAATTTCTTTAATATATTTTGACTTTCTTTGGGAAAAATGGTTGAGTTAAAGAAAAATTTAGATGGAGTTTTCCCCCTATATTGAGTCTTTCTAAAAGCAATACAAAATGATAACAAAAATATTTATCCTAAAATTTGGTTTCCTATTAACCTATTTTATTTAAGATTTTTTTTTATTTGAGAGAGAGAGAATGGGGGGATGGGCAGAGTGAGCAGGAGAAGCAAACTCCCTGCTGAGCAGGAAGCCCAAAGGCAGGGCTCCAACACAGGACCTCAAAATCCTGATCAAAGCCAAAGGCAGATGCTTAACAGACTCACCCAGGTGCCCCACTTTTAACTTATTTTTAACATTAGTCCTTTTTTTAATTCTGCGATATTCTTCATATATGTGGCTTTCATAATCTCTTATGTATTTCAATTTAGCAAAAAGTATGATTTATTACTCTTGTATTGAGGCTTTTTAATGCATTCTGTGGCTGTTCTTTCAAAGGAAAACTTTCCTTTGTATATTCCTCTAGCAAACAGGTGGTGTGGCTTCTCCAATGTCAAAGTGATAGTCTTCCAATCACAATCATTTTCCAAATAGCATTCAGTGGAAAAATAACATCTGTAGATTAACTCAAACCATCTTGATAAAATGAAGCAGGTGCTCGTATTACCATTTCTAAAGCTAGAGAAATCCATCTGCAGAAACTTGATTTACAGTAATTTTAACCTGATTTATTCTTCATTATAAGTAAGTGCACTACCCAAGAGATATGTGAATCATAGTACTTAGTGAGATAAACATATTTAGAAGATTATGATCTTGCAGAAAATCTGTTGTTACTCTCCTTGAACAAGAGTCTTAAGAAATCATTTGCTCTTTTGCTTTAACTGTAATGATATATATTATGAAAAGTAATAATTTTTCTTTCCATAGATAAAAAAGATAATACAATTCTATAGTCATCATGTTGTACATTACATCACCAGTATGAATATATATATTAAAACAATATTGGAAATAACTTAGAAGGCTGTCAATAAAAGATTAAGCAATTACTGTTCTTTGACAGAATGAAATATTATGCAATTGTTAAAGGGACATTCAACCTGAATGCATAATACTTATGGACTGATGACCACAATATTTTATTGATTTTTAAAAACAGCAAATATCAGAACAGTATGGATAACTTAAAAGGAGGCACACATAGACTTGAAAAATTACCCTGAAGTACACATATCCAAATGTCCATCAGTATTAATTTCTTAGAGGTAGGAGTGTCTTTTACCTCTCACTTTATATTCCTCTTCATATTTGAGTATTTTCTTATTGATTTTATATTTTATTATTTGAATATATGAAATATTTTTAAATTACGGGGGACTGGGGCGCCTGGGTAGCGCAGTCGTTAAAGCGTCTGCCTTCGGCTCAGGGCGTGATCCCGGCGTTCCGGGATCGAGTCCCACATCGGGCTCCTCTGCTGGGAGGCTGCTTCTTCCTCTCTCACTCGCCTGCTGTGTTCCCTCTCTCGCTGGCTGTCTCTCTGTCACATAAATAAATAAAAAATCTTAAATAAAAAAAAAAAAATTACGGGGGACTGATTATTTTTTAAATTTTTAAATTCAATTTAATTAACATATACTGTATTAATAGTTTCAGAGTTAAAATTTAGTGATTCATCAGTTGTGTGTAACACCCAGTGTTGCCCTCCTTAATGTTCATAACCCAATTAGCCCTCCCCCCACCCACCTCCCTTCCAGCAACCCTGAGCTTGTTTCCTATAGTTAAAAGTCTCTTAAGGTTTGCCGCCCTCTCCCTCTTTTCATCTTATTTTATTTTCCTTTCTCTTCCCCCATGTTCACTTGTTTTGTTTCTTAAATTCCACACATGACTGAAATCATATGGTATTCGTCTTTCTCTGACTGACTTATTTTGCTTAGCGTAAGACCCTCTAGTTCCATCCATGTCATTGCAAATGGCAAGATTTCTTTCTTTTTGATGGCTGAGTAATATACCACCTCCTCTTTATCCATTCATCTGTCAATGGACATCCGGGCTCTTTCCACAGTTTGGCTATTGTGGACATTGCTGCTATAAACACTGGGGTACATGTGCCCCTTTTGAACCAATCACTATGTTTGTATTATCCTTGGATAAATACTTAGTAGTGCAGTTGCTGGGTTGTAGGGTAGCTCTATTTTTAACTTTTTGAGGAACCTCCATACTGTTTTCCAGAGTGGCTATACCAGTTTGCATTACCACCAACAGTGTAAGAGGGTTCCCCTTTCTCTGCTTCCTCACCAACATCTATTGTTTCCTGGGTTGTTAATTTTAGCCATTCTGACTGGTGTGAGGTGGTATCTTATTGTGGTTCTAATTTGTATAGGAGGGAACTGATTATTAATGATTAATGAGCTCTTCTGTAATACAATGTATTCTTCCTCGATAGTAATCATGAATTTCATAGGAAAACGATTGCCCATGTGCTAGTCTCCTTAAATATTATAACCCACATATAGAACTGATATTTTTACATGGAATATTTAGTTTAATATATATATATATGTGTATATATATATGTGTATATATATATAGTGTGTGTGTATATATATGTGTGTATTTATATATATATAAAATTCATTTGTTAGAGGGAGGGAGAGAGAGAGCACAAGGGGTGGGGGCAGCAGGCGGAGGTAGAAGCAGGCTCCCTGCTGCTTTTTCTGGAATCTGACTTTCCCAGACTTTCTTCTCCCATCCTCATGTAAAGTTGAGTATGAAGTATGGTATAATCTTTTCCCATAGTTCCAATTTCTGGCTGCTGGTTTTCATTATTTATTTTTTTAACTAATATTCACCACAGGTAAAAAGATCAAGACAAGGAAGGTAGGTACAACAAAAATAAGAAATGTGAGAAAACAGGTCTCAGACACTGAGATAAGGAGTTAGTGCACATGACTTATTAAGGAAAGGCTCTCAGGAGAAATCCTCAAAGGAATGATAAAGGAAAGAAAGGAAAGTGGAGGAGTAAAAAAAAAAAAGGGGGGGTGTAATTACACACAAAATCTGAGCTTTAGTCTGATGGCACAGGAAACTCTGGAATGAAACTTATGCCTCCAAGTTTGTCTTGATTTGAGGCAAGATCCTTAGCTTTCAATCTACTGTACCCGTTGACTATTCGCTAAGACCACACTGTGGGAACACTGTAAACATCTTCCCAGGCACCTCTAGCTCTCTGAGTAGGAGGGGCAAAATGATCCCTTAGCTCAAGAGCAGGACTGCGAA
This sequence comes from Ursus maritimus, assembly GCF_017311325.1. NCBI lineage: Eukaryota > Metazoa > Chordata > Mammalia > Carnivora > Ursidae > Ursus > Ursus maritimus. The sequence continues at coordinate 22,481,512 of NW_024426663.1, forward strand.
GAATGTCACAGGTGCAGGAAGTTGAAAGCTATACACAAGGAAGCTGCAAGATGGGCTTATTAAAAGGATCAAAGGAATCCCAAGGGATGTGGCCACACCACAGAGTTTGCTATGTAGTCTTTATTAAAATGTAGTTGGGTTTGACTTCCCCTTGTGAAATTTCCTTTTTTGATTGCCGTCTCATTTCTCCATGATAATTTGTTGTGTTTCCTTTACTTTTCTTCAAATTGTTCCCCTGAGATGAAAGTCTTTTTAAATATGTTCATCAAGACTCCCTTTTCTCCTAAATAACAAGGAAAAGTGTTTTCAGAGAGGCAAGATAAATATGAGAGAAATATCTAATTATCAAGGTCTCCAGGCAATTGGGGCTACCCTCTTTCAGTACTGAGAAGGGGCCACTTCTGCTGGCCTGGAATGTTGAAGAAATCTGGGGTCCACTGTTTCTAAATATTTCCATCCCAGCAATCCCTATGCAGGTTTTGGGGGCTCACACATTTTTCATCAGGCCTCTGACTTTACCAAATGAGACCTGCTAATTTTGTTTTACGTTTAATGTCTGAAAGGAGATTTCTGACTACACTTCAACGATTTTATTTTTCAGAGTACAGCTTAAATATAAGTAATAAATGTAACAAGTGGTTAGAAATATTCTTAAGAGTAAAATTTGTAGGGGTGCCTGGGTGGCTCAGTCAGTTAAATGTCTGCCTTTGGCTCAGGTCATGATCCCAAGGGTCCTGGGATCGAGCCCCAGCATCGGGCTCCCTCCCTACTCAGCTAGGAGTCTGCTTCCCCCTCTCCCTCTGCCTCCCGCTCCCCCTGCTTGTGCTCTCTCTCTAAAACAAACGAATAAATAAATAAAATCTTTAAAAAAAAAGGTAAAATTTGTATATATTAAGACCTAGACCAAAGTCATTTTACCTAATGTACTTTTCATCAATGCTTTATTTTTTTTTTTTCCTCTCTTGATGTTTATTGGCTGTAAAGGGCAGCCTTTCTCCCAGGGGAGGCTGAGCAGGCTCACATCTTTTGGGCTCCGTGGACAGGGCGGTTCACATGCTCGAGGGAGGCCAGGTAGGCCTTGAGCTTGGGCCGGGCGCTGAGGCGCGCCACATAGGCCAAGAGCAGGGGCTGGGAGTCCAAGCAGCGGGGGCCAGGACCTGGTGACTCAGCAGCAGGTCCAGCAAGCTGTAGTCTGCGAAGGAGATCTGGTCGCCCACAATGAAGGCCTCATCGATGCTTTAATGTTAAGTATTAGGTACTTCTAGCTTAAGGGTCGATGAAGAATTTAATCTTAACCTGTGGATGATTTAATATTAGTGGCCTTTTGACTGCCACTCTTCTTCCAATTTGCTTTCCTCACTTGCTCTAGAACATGTCCTTGTTGCTTATGTCTTTACTTGATTATTTTGCTTTATCTTTTACTATTTTATATTTAGTTCCCTGCAGAAAAAACAAATCTATTTCTTACATTATATTTATTTTATATTTCTTTTTAAATTAAAAAAAAAACTAAAAAAAAAGATGTTTGTACTTCACATATAATGTAGACCTATTTCCCAACAGGAATAAATGTTTCTATGCTGAGCATGAGTTATCTTCTTGTTTGTAAATCTTCTGTTGTATTTCAGTGGAAAGTCTGGATCCAGCTTCGTTGTTAAGTCTGCAGTTCGCTTCTTGTAATCATTATGTTAGAGTAGATTGGACTTCTTGCTTTCGTGATTTTACCAGTTCGGGAAATGTAACTGGATTCCCTTGCTGAATGTGTTTGTATTTTAAAGAAGATATACTTTCTTTTAATATTTTATAACCTATCTTTTTTTAACACAACATTTTTAACAATTAAAATTACTTTTCATCTACTGATTTTTTTTCAATGTTTGTAAAATCTCTTTTGAAAAAGTTCTGGGCAAGATTTCATTATGGCAGTGACAAATAGAGATCAGAGGTCCTCAATACGGAGTTGAGAAAATGAGATGGGAAGGAAAAATCCAGAGATAGCACAAAGTACATAAAGACCTGAGGGTCAGAACTTAAATATATTGGTTCCCAGAGCACTGAAGGATGTAAGTGGTGTAGATAAGATTTATGTGGTTTCTGGAGGTAGTTATTTACTCCTTGACTAAGCACACCTTTCAGAAGAACCAATTCCCATGAAAATAAGAGGAAGAAAATATACTTCTACAAAGGGAAGCCATTAATACTTACATCTGTCCTTTGCCTTAAGACTTATTTTTCTTAATAAATTTACACATATAGTAAAATGCTTAATATTGACTCACTATTTTAAAGTGAATTAAGTAAAATCACAAGAGATATTAATGGCACTTAAACAGTCAGCCAGACCATACTTTAAATAAATATATTAAGGTTTATACTCCTATATTATTCTCCATTGTCATTTGAAAAATTAAATGTTTGATATGTAAGAATATTTACAGAAAACTGTTCTAGCATGTCAAACAACATAAATTTAGCTTCTATAAATTAAAGGAAATCCAAGATCTCATAGTTAAGTGACAGTAGATTTTTGTATTTAGGACTTCTGACCAATAGACTAAAGGGAAGAAATTAATGTAGCACAAGAAGAAGTGAGTGTGATACCTTTAGGTTCAAATTAAACATTTTGTGCTTAAAATGTCGAGGTGGGGGCGTCTGGGTAGCTCAGTCTGTTAAGCATCTGCCTTCGGCTTAGGTCATAATCCCGAGGTCATGGGACCAAGTCCCGCATCAGGCTCCCTGTTTAGCAGCAAGTCTGCTTCTCCCTCTCCCTCTGCTGCTCTATCAAATAAATTTTTAAAAAAAGCATTGAGGTGGGAGACATTAACACGATAAAACAAGAAGAAAGATATTGGTCTTATGCTCTAGGACAGGGATTGGAAACCTATGGGTTTGGGCCAAAACTAACTTGGCACTCATTTTTATAACTGTTTTCTTGGAACATTGTCTCATAAACTCTTATGAATTGTCTATGACTATTTTCTTTCTTTTTTGGGAGGTGGGGGAATTTTATTTATTTATGAGAGAGACAGAGGGCATGAGCAGGGGGTAGGAGCAGAAGGAGAGGGACAAGCAGACTCTGCATTGAGCACAGAGCCTGACTCAGGACTTGATCTCATAAGCTGAGATCATGACTTGAGTGGAAAACAAGAGTCAGAGGATTAACCCGACTGAGCCACCCAGGTGTTCCTGTCTAAGGCTGTTTTTGTGCTAGAACCATTTGACCTGCAAAACCTACAATATTTACTATGTGGCCTGTCTTTAGAAAAAGTTTGAAAACCCCTTTTGGTGCCAATGCTTTTAATATATTAATAGTACATTAATGGTATACATTAATGGTCAAAGGCAAGGAAAGATGTATAAGCATTGTTGTTTTTAAGAACCCTAGACTTCAGTTGTTCTTTAATCCCCAATTTTTTTAAGTCAAGAGATTGTGATTTATATCATTGCAGAGATGTGGAAAAAGAATTTTCTAAATCAGTGTGTTTCAAAGTGTATTACACACATCATTTAGGAATTCATTTAACTTTAGTTGCTTAAACAAATGCAATTTTATTTTTCCTTGTATTATAGTAAGTCTCCAAATATTTCTTAAAAGAAGTTGAGATGTTTGGACTGATTTTTGGTGATTTAATTGGCCTTTTACTCTTGCTTTTACTTCATGGCTTTTAGGTAGCCTCTCATGCTCCAAATGTCATGTCTGCTTTCCATGACGGGAGAACTTAGGTAAAGCAGATGGAATCAGTCACAGAAAATTTCTTTTTTTTTTTTTTTTTAAAGATTTTATTTATTTATTCGACAGAGAGAGAGACAGCCAGCGAGAGGGAACACAAGCAGGGGGAGTGGGAGAGGAAGCAGCAGGCTCATAGCAGAGGAGCCTGATGTGGGGCTCGATCCCATAACGCCAGGATCACGCCCTGAGCCGAAGGCAGATGCTTAACCGCTGTGCCACCCAGGCGCCCCAGTTACAGAAAATTTCTGAACAAGTATCAATGTTTATACATGTGTCAAATAGCCTCTATTATCCATAAGGGATTCTAGGAATTTGAGAATTTATTTTTTTAATTGTGGCAAAATATGTATAGCATAAAATTTACCACTTTGAGCATTTTTAAGTGTAGAGCTCAATGACATTAAATACACTTGTTGTTATGCAACCATCACCACCAACCATCTTCTATCTTTAGAAGTCTACATTTTGCATAGTTCTTTAAGCTTTTTTATCTAGCTTATTTAAAGCCCTCATGAAACTTAATGGAATACAATTCAGTTAATTCAGTCTGGGACAACTTCTTTTAAGAAACATTCTTTTTTCCCCCACTTATTCAATTCTTCTTTTGTGTCAACAGACTTTTGAAATGATGCATCTACATATCTTGCATATTTCTTGCTAAGTTTATTCCTACATAGCTACTATCTTTTGTGCCACTATGAACGGAATTTTTTCATTGTGTGGTTTTTAATTTGGTTATTGTTGGTCCATAGCAGTGCCACTCAATACTGGGCCAAAGAGTGGTACAAGTTGGAGAAATATTTACTTGTACATGACAAAATAAGAAGTTTGTCAGAGAATATAAATTAACTAAGGACACTGCTTAGTTTAGCTGACTTTATTATCACAGCCCTGATAAAAGAAGCAGTGCAGTGATTTATGTTTTATATTTTAGAGGGAACAGAGTCTTGTCACAGGCCAGTAACAAACAGGTTGCAGACGAATTGTTTTGAGCACTGGACTATGTAAAAACTATTAATTTATTTTAATTTGTTTTACAGCAAATATTCTTGCTGAATTCTTTTAAAAACTGTTTGGATAGCTTTTCTTTCAAACCCTATTGCAATTCTGGGCACCTGGGTGGCCCAGTCGGTTAAGTGACCGACGCTTCATTTCGGCTCAGGTCATGATCTCAGGGTTGTGAGACTGAGCCCCGCGTTGGGCTCTGCACTCAGCGTGGAATCTGCTTAAGACCCTCTCCTTCTCTCTCTGCCCCTCCCCCGTTCTCTCTCTCTCTCTCTAAAATAAATAAATAAATCTTTTTTAAAAACCCTATTGCAATTCTAAAACAATCATATTAACCACAAAATGGCTACTTTTTATTAATGATAAATGTTCCATTTAATTTTCCCTTTTAGACAATGCACTTTTTGAAATAACAAAGAGATGATAACAGATCCTTATATCAATATGAATTTTAATTAAAATGCATTTAGTGCTTCAAGTTGGGTAATGAATTAAGACATTTTAGTTAAGATATTTTAAAGTGTCATGATAAGTATTCTTCTGTGAAGTATTTAAACTCAAGAATTGTGGTAAAGCAAATAATAACATTATGTGTTAAAGTCCTATGCCATTTATATCTCTGACTTTGGAGAAGTTACCTTAACTCTTGGAGCTATTTCTTATCTGTAAGATTGTGTAGTGGGTTGAATGGTAGCCTCCCAAAAGATATGTCTTTACTTCCTAGAATGTGTCAATGTTACATTATTTGAACAAATGGCCACACACATTTAATGAAGGATCTTGGATGAGATCATCCTGAATTACCTGGGTGGGCTCTACATTCAATGACAAGTGTCCTTATAAAAGACAGAAAAGGAGAAAACACAATACAGAGAAAAGGCAATGTGAAGTCAGAAACAACAGTACAGAGAGGTGGCTCTAGCCAAGAAAGTCAATGAATGCTTGCAGCCACCATCAAATGGAAGAGGATTCTCCCCTAGAGCTTCGAGAAGGAGTACAGCCATGCCAATAGCATGATTCTGCAAGGCCTAACTGTGACAGAATAAATTTCTGTTGTGTTAAGCCACCTGATTTGTGATAATTTTGTTACAGAGGATCCAAGAAACTAATACAGATGGGGATAATAATAAGTATCATATACATCTGTTGAGATTATTAAAGAGAAAAAAATACATGGCAATCCTGGCATATGGTGGATACTCAATCATTTTAACTATTAAAATTATCTTTTTAAACCAATCATAATAGTATGTTTTTATTTTCTCTGTCTGTTCTTAGTTTTAAAAATATGGGTTAAATTTTCAAATCATTTCCTATTTAGAAATTACATCAAATTTGTATCTTCTCTTTTAAGAACTAAAATAAAATTTACATTATGTATCCCAACTTTATTTAGGACAATTATTTAGTTTTAAATCTAGGTTTAAATTAGCTTAATGGTCACTGCCTCTATACTATACTTTCTGTTATCTCAAACTTTTAACCTTTTTCAGCTTTACTGAGTATATGCTACACAAAAATTCACACACATTTAATATACACGGGCTCGGACATAAGCATTCCAAGATACCATTACCACAACTAAGGTACTAAACCTATCTATTACCTCCAAAAACTTTTTGTTTGTTATAAGATCTATTCTCTTAACATATCGTAAAGTGCACAACACTGTACTAGTAACTAAAAGTATCATGTCATACAGCAGATTTTGAGAAATTATTCTATTGCATAACAGAAACCTCCTACCCATTGAAAAACAATTCCCCATTTCCTTATCTGCCCAGCCCCTGACAACCATCATTCTCTGTTTCTATGAGTATGTCTATTTTAGATACCTCATCTAAGTAGAAATATGTAATATTTGTCTTTCTGTGACTGGCTTATTTCACTTAGCATGATGTCCTCCAGGTTCATCCATGTTGTCACAAGTGGCAGGATTTCCTTCTTTATTAATGCTGGATAATATTCCACTATGTATAAATTCCACATTTTCTTTATCCATTCATCATCAATAGACATTTGGGTGTTTCCATATCTTGGCTATTACGAATGCTGCAATGATCATGGGCGTGTAGATACATTTTGAGATCCTGATTTCAATCCTTTTGGATTATATACTCAAAAGTGGACTTGCCAGGTCACATGATAGTTTTATTTTTAATTTTGAGGAGCCTCCATATTATTTTCGTAATGTAGAATGGCTGGACCATTCTATACTCCCACCAAAATTGTATAAGAGTTCCAATTTTTCCACAACCTTGCAAAGCTTGTTATCTGCTGGGTTTTTGTCTTTGTTTTTGTTTTTGAGAGTAGCCATTCAAATAGGTGTGAAGTGGATACGATGATTTTAATCTTTTCCCTGTTGATTAGTGATGTTGAGCATCCTTTCATATTGTTGATCATCTGGTATGTCCTCTTTAAAGATAAGTCTATTCAATTCCTTTGCCCACTTTTTAATTGGGCTATTTTTTTTGGTGACGGAATCAATTTTCCATGATGACTCTTCTTAGTGGTGTTTTTAAGTCTTATTTATTAAGGATGTCTTTCTCTGGTATTCTTTAATGAATGATAATTTCACAATGAACATGCTCTGGCTTTGCAAATTTTTTTACTCAAAATTCCAGAGAGGTAATGCAATATTTTTTTTCTTAAAATATTTTTGCAAAGAATATTTGAAAGAAGTCTTTGTGGGTGAATTCGATATTTTTTTTTCCAGCTGAATCCTGTATTGTTCTATTTTTCCTAATGAATTTAAGACTGCTAATGTCTTTTTAGGTTATGCTTTGAACTTTTCAAACTAAAAAATCCAAGATATTTTGTTTAATTTTAATTTTTTTTGTTTTTTTATTATAGCTCAAGACAGTTTTTTATTCTTTATTATCATTTGTTAATTTAAAATTGCTTTGAAAATTGCTTCTGTTTCATCTTTTCTACTCTTCAAAAGCAGTAATTACCTGAATTTTGGATTTCCATGTACTGTTCTCAATACCAACTCTGCTCTCTGATCATTTTCACTTCTTATTTGTCTTCTTCCACATTTTGAAGTTCCTCAAGGCTTTCATTCACTTATTTCACATGAATTTTTTTTAGCAATATCAATTCTACTTTAAATTGCATGTAAGTATTTTGTAATGTCCTCTCAGGTTTAAAACTGTACTTGTAATCTCTTGACTCTTTCTTTCTATGTCTGCTTTGTCTTCCAGCTAGCTTCATTTTTAGCTAAGTGCTGTCATACTGCATACCTTGTTTTATGTGTCTGACATATGTTTTCATTTTCTGAAATATTATTTTCATGCATTTTCTTCCTCTCTCTTTTGTTACTTACTTTCAGACTCGTACTATAGTATCTGTGTAGTATTAAGTTTGGTCTCACTAAAAGAGAAGGTCTTGCCTTTGCTCTTAACTTCTGGGAGATTACCTGGGCCCTTGGAACATTAAGCCTAATAGCATGGAATGCCTTTGTTTGCCTGGATCATACTGGATAGCCTAATGATGTGAGTTAGGACAGGGCCTGTGTATACTCATAAAGTCTTAGAGGAGGGGCTGACCATGCCAAAAAGACTTAAACACTGTGATTTAGGGAATGGGCTTAGGAACATTTGCTGTCAGTTGACCTAGAGACATAAACCCTAGGCAATCAGTCAATCGATCAATCAATCAATCACCTGTAGCTATGTGAAAGAAGCCTTAATAAAAGCTCTGGACATGAAATCTTGGTAAACTTGCCCAATTCATTGTGCTCAATGTGTATGGTCACAAATCAATCCCAGAAAAGCAACAAGTTCTGATTCCATGGGGAAAGGATAACGGCCATTCTGCATTTGGTACATCTCCTGGACTCCACCCCATATGCTTCTTTCCTTGGCTCATGTTAAACTGTATCCTTTCCCTGTAATAAACTATAACCATGAGTATAATAGCTTTCATTGAATTTTATAAATTCTTCTACAGAATTACTGAAACTGAGGATGATTTTGGGACTCATCCAAACTTGCAGTTGGTGTTAAAAGTGAGGGCAATCTTGGTAACTCTGCCATCCAACTTTGTAGTTGGTCCAAACTCTTTAAAGCATTTCTCATAGACTTTGAGGTAATGTTTTCTTTATTAGTCAGAGACAATTTTAATCCAGGTCTGGAATTTTCATCAGAAATAGGATAGAGCCTTCCTAAATTTCCTCCTTTTCTTTTCTACTTTGAGCTTAAAACTTGTTTCCCATTCAGTGAAATAATCATCTGAAAGTATTAGGAAAGTGCATTAGAAATTTATGTTATTTCAGCCCATTTAGTGTGTGTGTGTGTATGACTGAAACTACCATGCTGTGTAGTTGATGTTGATATGTCCCTGTACATTCAGCTCAACTTAGATAAGCATCTGACTGGAATATCAATTTGTGTAAGCACAGCTTAAACTTAGAAATCCATCCCTTCAGATCACTCACCTACAGTGATACACTGCTATGATGTGTTGCAACTCTCTGTGGCCCAGGTCAATAGGCCCAGTTTCTCCAGGCAGCTGTCCCTGCACTGAGAATCAAACTTGCAGGGATGTTACAGTTTCAAATACCTGAGCTTATAAACTGGGCTGCAACTGTTGCTTTGAATGTAAAGATTTCTGGTGACAAAACAGATGACAAGTGGAGCTTTTGTATTTCTGTGTTTTTTTTGTTCATTTCCTACTCTAGTCTCGTCATTGGTTAGCCCAAACATTTGTTCATGGGACAATATCTGAGAATAGTCAGAGGTGCTGTTAAGTAGGTAAAAGAGGACAAGATGAATGAATAGCCTAAAGGCTGAGCTTAGTATGTAAGGTGGCAAGAGTCCAAAGTATAGGAGTCAAGGGACCTCTACTCCAGTCATAGATTTGTCTTCACTTTAATTTCTATCTCTGGTCAAGTTACTTAACCTTTATAAACTAGGTTTTTCCCATTTGTAAAAGAAGGCCAACAATGTGTATTTTCTCTAGTAAAAATAAACTGAAATGAAATGAAATACACTGTAATAGTTTGAAAAATAAGGTACATTATATGGGTGGCAGGAGCTATTATTTTTTCTACTCATGAAAAGCATAATTTCTGAACTGGTTAGTTATATGATGAAAATCACATTTTTAGAAGATGAATTTGGCACCCAAGCAAGAAGAAATGAAGTAGGAAAGTAACAAGTGAATTAGGGTGGTGCATGAAGTGGTGACTCCAAAAAGAGAAGACGGGTACAATCCTAGGGATATTTCAAGTAATGAATCAGTGGAACATGATAACTAATTGGATGTGAGTTGAAGGAGAAGAGTAGTCTAAGCTAATCTCAGAGTTTCCACTTTTCTGAATCAGAAGAATGCTCTCACAGATACAATGAATTTTGAAAAAATCAGAGAAGGCTAAAAACTAAAAAGGAGAGGCAAGGAGAAAGAAAAAGGAAAATAATAAAAGATATGTAGACATTTTCCCAACATCGTTTACATCTCCAATTTTTTTTTAAAAATAATACCTTCCAAAGTTTAGAATTGTATGTGCATTCTGTAAGTCATTTTCTCTTTTCTCTATAAAGGACTGTTCAAAGCCTATATAACTTGTTTAAAAAGTGAGTGCCCTAATGCTTCAGGAATTAAGGAAAGATTGTAACTCTGCTTTAAAAAGCCGCATTTAAAGATTTCTATCAAGGTGTTTTATTTCAGACTAAAAGTGCCTTTTTATCTGAACAATAGCAGATTAGATATGCATGGAATAGACAAGCTTATCTCATGCTTTCCTTTCCATTCTGAAAGGGCTGAATTAAAACACCATTTAAAAATGTGAATTATTTTCTTTTAAGAAATCATTGTATAGGGAAAAATAAAAATGTAAGATCTTTGAAATAAGGTATAAATACTGTTAGGGATATTTCGTTTTGATTATAATTCTCATTCTCTGAATTGTTTGTTATTCTCATTCACTGTTGTGGGCAGAGATTGTGGTGAAAAAAGACTGTAACAGGACCTACTTAAAATGTAATGGGGAAAAAAATCACCTATTATTATAAAGTAGTCTTACTCTTTGAAACATGTAACCCCCATTATATTAATGGAGTAATGTTAACACACTGAATATAGTAGACTCCTTTTGCTGCAAATAGAATGTTTCATCTTTTGTCTTTAAAGTACTACTAATAATGTATAATGACCTTGTAGGGTCTGAAAATTAATGTACAAAAAAGTTGGAAAGCTAGTTTCCCCTATAAATGTATTAGTGATAAACTTGGTATTTTTCTTAGGGTTCTCAAAATAATCTAGCCTCATTATGTCTCAAATGGTGCTTCCAACATCAGCACCACCTGAGCCTTAGCTTTCCACAGTAAAAGTCAGGGTGAGAAAATGAAGTCCACAGAAAAATTTCCCCTATATTTTGTTACTGCATTGTAAAACTAAATAACTTTTTCAAGTAGCCAGTAAGTAACGATCATGACTGATTCCTAATTACTTTTATCAGCCTATATAGTACACTGTCTCTCTTTTTTGTGCCAAAGACAAACACATATACATACCCTGTTAAAACATTACCTGAAGCATGGAATCTGACATAGTTGTCTTCTTCCTCTATTTTCTAGTAAAAGATTCTCACTTCTTAGAACTTGTAGTTCTTAGAATGTAGTGGTTCCCTTCCTTTTCACCTCTCCTAGTATTCAGCTGTCTCCTTCATAAACCTGTTTTATCCTTCCATCTTTCATGGAGAATACCATGCTTTTCCTAGGGTAAGCTCTTTCCTCTCTGTGCACTCCCTTTCTCTGATCATCCATTCCCTCATCTTTAATAACCATCTCTATTTAGATGAAAACCAGCTCTATATCTGGAACTTCTGTCCTGATACATCTGTATTTCCAGCTACTTCATAGACATTTCAAACTGGCCTTCACAAGTTCTCCTGAGACCAGCTTTTATTTACAAATAGTCTCTCTATTAATAGCACTAATATATATTCTTTTCAGAAGCCTTCGTTAATTCCTTGCAGTCTCCCCACACTGAATCAGTCCAATCACAATAAATATTTTCCATATTGCTAATTTTTCCCATTTCTATCTTTCTTGTCTTCAACTCTGTCCTTCTTCAGGCTCTCATTATTGTTTCTGAATATTTACTCACCCTCAACATAATTTGTTTATGGCTCTGTAAGAAACAGAAAGATGAAGAAATTGTGAACTTTAACAACACAGTAATTTAGAAGGATGGACAAGATATGCCAAACGAAGTGATAAGAAAGGGCAATATTGTTTATATCCTAAGTTAAGGAAGACCAACACTATAGAGTGGGTGACGGGGGAAGACTTCACCAAATGATAATATTTGAGGTAGAATGGTGGGTAAATTGAGGCCATAGCCTTTCTAGGTGAAAGCAAATGAATAATCCAAGGTGGAAAAACAGGAAGTCCCACTCAGAATGGGGCATAACAGATGTGTATGACTGCAATGAAAAAAATGGATGGGAGCCTCTGTGGAGAGCTCTCCCTGATGGTCAAATACACTAGGATTTTATTCCGTGAAAGTCAAGAGCCATTGGATGTGATTGATAAATGCAAATTTGGAGTCAGATGATTTATCTTCATGGCTTGCTTCTACTATTTTCTGTATAAATGACCTGGTCTAAGATGTTTCAGTATTCTATTACAATTCTTTTCTCCTTTCAAAGTGAAAATAACCATATTATTCTTTCTTATGTCACAGGGCTAAGTAAATATTTGAAAGTGAAGTATTTTAAAAATTTCAAAATGCCATGGATATATCTAGCATGATGATTTTGATGCTCTTCAGAGAAGCTATTAGAGCACAGGGATATCAACTTTGACAGATGCTCCTTTAAACTGGTATAATCTTTGTCTTGACAAAAGATGAAAAGATGATTATTTTTTATTTTCTTGTAATATGATTTGATTTAGTGAGCATTTCCCCCAACTATGTTCTATATGTGCCTAGTCAATAGATGAATTTGAAGACTATGAAAATAAGGACTATAATCAATTCTGTAGCTAGCCATCCTCTACATAAACAAAAATATTTAAAATATTGTTTAAGGAAACATTACATCAGGGAGAGGAGTTAAGACGGTGGAGGAGTAGGGGACCCCTTTTTCACCAGTCCCCTGAGTCGAGCTGGATAGGTACCAGACCAGCCTGAATATCCACGGAATCAGCCTGAGACGCAGGAAGATACATCCGGATCCCTACAAATGAACATCTCCAGTGCTGAGTATTGAGGTACGAAGCAGGGAGCCATGAAACTGCGCAGAGGTATTGGAAGATAAACGGAAGGGGGAGGGAGCCGCCAAGTTTGGGCGCCGGGAAGCGGTAGCCACCTGCATGGGGGAGCGTGCAGACTCGCGGACCGGCACCCGTGAGAGAGCAGACTGAGACCCTGAGCCGGGGAATGCGCACAACCAGATTGAAACGGAGCTCCAGTGCGGTGCGCTCACTGGAACCAGACTGAGACTGGTAGCTCCGGAGCACGTGGGGGCAGCTGGTGGCTGGCGGTGTTAGAAAAACACAAAGGACAGAGACGCGCCGTCCCTGGAAGTGAGGGCTGGGACGCTGGGTGTGGGATGCACATCCCGGAACGCTGCAGGGTTGAGCAGCACCAACAGAAACAGAGTTAAAGTGGCCAGAACATCAGTAGAGAACGGTCCGCGATCCCTCTGTTCTGAGACAGAGGCTGAGATTCGGCCACTGCTGCTCTGACTCACAGAAGAGGCACAGCAACCGCCAGGGAAAGCCGCCAGAGAACAAAAGCCTGGAAATACCAGCTCACAGTGTGCCCATCCCCATCCCCCCTCACAGGGGACACGGAGACTCTACCCAAACAGGGTTGCCTGAGTATCCGTGGGGCAGGCCCCTCCCCCAGAAGGCAGGCTGAAAAATCAAGAAGCCCACATCCCTAAGATCCCTATAAAACAAGGGCGCATGGTCTGGGTCCCGGTCAATAATTTGGGCTCTGGACAACCCCACAACCTCTCCTCATCGCAATGATGAGAAGGAGAAATCCACCCCAGCAAAGAAAAGGCAATGAGTCTGTGGCCTTTGCCACAGAACTAATGGATATGGATATAACCAAATTATCAGAAATGGAATTCAGAGTAACAATGGTCAAGATGATGTATAGACTTGAAAAAAGTATTAATGAAAATGTTAATTAGAATATAGAATCCCTAAGGGAGGAAATGAGAGTCAATCTAGCAGAAATTAAAAATTCTATGAACCAAATGCAGTCAAAACTAGATACTCTGACGGCCAGGGTGAATGAGGCAGAAGAATGTATCGGCGAATTGGAGAATGGGTTAGAAGAGAAAGCTAAAATAGAAACTTGGCTCAAAAAAATCCAATCTCAAGAATGTAGGTTACGGGAGATTACAGACTCAATGAAACGTTCCAATGTCAGAATCATCGGCATCCCCAAGGGGGTGGAGAAAAACAGAGGTCTAGAAGAGATATTTGAACAAATTGTAGCTGAAAACGTCCCTAATCTAGCAAGGGAAACAAACATCCGTGTCCAAGAGGCAGAGAGGACCCCTCCCAAGCTCAACCACAACAAACTGTGACACCACGTCATGTCATAGTGCATTTCGCAAATATTAGATCCAAGGATACAGAATTGATAGTGGCCAGGGCAAAGAAATTTTTCACGTACCAAGGCAATGGTATCAGAATTACGTCAGACCTGTCTACACAGACCTGGAATGAGAGAAAGGGTTGCGTGGGCATTTTTAAAGCTCTTTCATTTCAGAGAAAAACATGCAGCCAAGGACCCTTTATCCAGCAAGGCTGTCATTCAGAATTGATGGAGAGATAAAGACCTTTCAGAATCTCCAGTCATTGACCAATTTCGTAACCATGAAACCAGCCTTACAGGGGATACTAAGGGGGGTTCTATAAAACTAAAAAGGCCCCAAGAGTGATACAGAACAGAAAGTCACAATCTATAGAAAACAAAGACTTTACAGGCAACACGGCATCATTAAAACCATGTCTCTCAATAATCAGTCTCAATGTAAATGGCCTAAATGCTCCCATAAATGCCACAGGCTTGCAGATTGGATAAAAAGACATGACCCATCCATTTGCTGTCTACAAGAGACTCATTTTGAACCTAAAGATACATTCAGACTGAAAGGAAAGGGATGGAATACCATCGTTCACGCCAATGGACCTCAAAAGAAAGCTGGGGTACCAATTCTCATACAGACAGATTGGATTTTAAACTAAAGACTATAGTGAGAGACACAGAAGGGCACTATATTATTCTTAAAGGATGTATCCAACAAGTGGATATGACAATTATAAATATCTATGCTCCCAACAGGGGAGCAGCAAGATACACAAGACAACTCTTAACCAGAATAAAGAGACATATACATAAAAATATATTAATAGTATGGGACCTCAACACTCCACTATCAGCAATAGACAGAGCACCAGAGCATAAAACCAGCAAAGAACTTTGAATGCCATGCTCGACGAGTTGGACCTCATAGATATATATAGAACAATACACCCTAGAACCAAAGAATACTCATTCTATTCTAATGCCCATGGAACAGTCTCAAGAATAGACCATGTTCTGGGTCACAAAACAGGTCTCAACTGATACCAAAAGACTGAAATTATTCCCTGCATATTCTCAGACCACAACGCTTTGAAATTTGGAACTCAACCACAAAGAAAAATTTGGAAGAAACTCAAACACTTGGACACTAAGAACCATCCTGCTCAGGAATGATTCGATAAACCAGGAAATCAAAAATCAATTTAAGCAATTTATGAAGACCAACGAGGATGAAAACACAACGGTCCAAAACCTATGGGATACTGCAAAGGCAGTCCTAAGCAGAAAATACATAGCCATCCAATCCTCACTCAAAAGAACAGAAAATACTAAAATGCCATTTTTAAATTCTCACCTCAAGAAGCTGGAACACCAACAGAGGGACAAGCCTAATCCACGCACAAGAAAGCAGTTGATCAAGATTAGAGCAGAAATCAATGAATTAGAAACCAGGAGCACAGTAGAGCAGATCAACAGAACTAGAAGCTGGTTCTTTGAAAGAGTAAATAAAATTGACAAACCACTGGTAAGACTTATCCAAAAGAATAAAGGACCCAAATTAATAAAATTATGAATAAAAAGGGAGAGGTCACAACCAACACCAATGAAATTGGAAGGATCATTAGAAACCTTTATCAACAGCTTTATGCCAATAAATAAAGCAATCTGGAAGAGATGGAGGCCTTCCTAGAAACCTATAAACTACCAAGACTGAACAGGAAGATATTGATTTTTTAAACAGGCCAATTAATTATGAAGAGATTGAAACACTGATAAAAAAAACCTTCCAAAAAACAAAACACCATGACCGGATGGTTTTCCCAGGGAAATCTACCAAACATTCAAAGAAGAAATAATACCAATTCTCCTAAACCTATTTCAAAAAATAGAAACAGAAGGAAAGCTACCAAACTCATTTTATGAGGCCAATGTTACCTTGATCCCCAAACCAGGCAAAGACCCCATCAAAAAGGAGAATTACAGACCAATTTCCCTAATCAACATGGACGCCAAAATTCTCAACAAGATCCTGGCTAATAGAATCCAACAGTACAGTAAAAGGATTATCCATCATGACCAAGTGGGATTCATCCCTGGGATGCAAGGGTGGTTCAACATTCGCAAATCGATCAGTGCCATAGATTTTATCCATAGATTTTTCTTTTGGAAAAAGCCAAAAATCATATGATTCTCTCAATAGATGCAGAAAAAGCATTTGACAAAATACAGCATCCTTTCCTGATTAAAACCCTTTAGAGTGTAGGGATAGATGGTACATTCCTCAATCTCATAAAAACCATCTATGAAAAGCCTACAGCAAATATCATTCTCAATGGGGAAAAGCTGGAAGCCTTTCCCTTAAGATCAGGAAC
>NW_024426663.1:22498186-22714044 GCF_017311325.1 Ursus maritimus
AAATGGCCTAAATGCTCCCATAAATGCCACAGGCTTGCAGATTGGATAAAAAGACATGACCCATCCATTTGCTGTCTACAAGAGACTCATTTTGAACCTAAAGATACATTCAGACTGAAAGGAAAGGGATGGAATACCATCGTTCACGCCAATGGACCTCAAAAGAAAGCTGGGGTACCAATTCTCATACAGACAGATTGGATTTTAAACTAAAGACTATAGTGAGAGACACAGAAGGGCACTATATTATTCTTAAAGGATGTATCCAACAAGTGGATATGACAATTATAAATATCTATGCTCCCAACAGGGGAGCAGCAAGATACACAAGACAACTCTTAACCAGAATAAAGAGACATATACATAAAAATATATTAATAGTATGGGACCTCAACACTCCACTATCAGCAATAGACAGAGCACCAGAGCATAAAACCAGCAAAGAACTTTGAATGCCATGCTCGACGAGTTGGACCTCATAGATATATATAGAACAATACACCCTAGAACCAAAGAATACTCATTCTATTCTAATGCCCATGGAACAGTCTCAAGAATAGACCATGTTCTGGGTCACAAAACAGGTCTCAACTGATACCAAAAGACTGAAATTATTCCCTGCATATTCTCAGACCACAACGCTTTGAAATTTGGAACTCAACCACAAAGAAAAATTTGGAAGAAACTCAAACACTTGGACACTAAGAACCATCCTGCTCAGGAATGATTCGATAAACCAGGAAATCAAAAATCAATTTAAGCAATTTATGAAGACCAACGAGGATGAAAACACAACGGTCCAAAACCTATGGGATACTGCAAAGGCAGTCCTAAGCAGAAAATACATAGCCATCCAATCCTCACTCAAAAGAACAGAAAATACTAAAATGCCATTTTTAAATTCTCACCTCAAGAAGCTGGAACACCAACAGAGGGACAAGCCTAATCCACGCACAAGAAAGCAGTTGATCAAGATTAGAGCAGAAATCAATGAATTAGAAACCAGGAGCACAGTAGAGCAGATCAACAGAACTAGAAGCTGGTTCTTTGAAAGAGTAAATAAAATTGACAAACCACTGGTAAGACTTATCCAAAAGAATAAAGGACCCAAATTAATAAAATTATGAATAAAAAGGGAGAGGTCACAACCAACACCAATGAAATTGGAAGGATCATTAGAAACCTTTATCAACAGCTTTATGCCAATAAATAAAGCAATCTGGAAGAGATGGAGGCCTTCCTAGAAACCTATAAACTACCAAGACTGACAGGAAGATATTGATTTTTTAAACAGGCCAATTAATTATGAAGAGATTGAAACACTGATAAAAAAAACCTTCCAAAAAACAAAACACCATGACCGGATGGTTTTCCCAGGGAAATCTACCAAACATTCAAAGAAGAAATAATACCAATTCTCCTAAACCTATTTCAAAAAATAGAAACAGAAGGAAAGCTACCAAACTCATTTTATGAGGCCAATGTTACCTTGATCCCCAAACCAGGCAAAGACCCCATCAAAAAGGAGAATTACAGACCAATTTCCCTAATCAACATGGACGCCAAAATTCTCAACAAGATCCTGGCTAATAGAATCCAACAGTACAGTAAAAGGATTATCCATCATGACCAAGTGGGATTCATCCCTGGGATGCAAGGGTGGTTCAACATTCGCAAATCGATCAGTGCCATAGATTTTATCCATAGATTTTTCTTTTGGAAAAAGCCAAAAATCATATGATTCTCTCAATAGATGCAGAAAAAGCATTTGACAAAATACAGCATCCTTTCCTGATTAAAACCCTTTAGAGTGTAGGGATAGATGGTACATTCCTCAATCTCATAAAAACCATCTATGAAAAGCCTACAGCAAATATCATTCTCAATGGGGAAAAGCTGGAAGCCTTTCCCTTAAGATCAGGAACACGACAAGGATGCCCACTCTCGCCACTATTATTCAACATAGTACTAGAAGTTCTTGCAACAGCAATCAGACAACAAAAAGGGATAAAAGGTATCCAAATCAGCAAGGAAGAAGTCAAACTGTATCTCTTCACAGATGACATGACACTGTATATGGAAAATCCAAAAGAAGCCACTCCCAAACTATTAGAAGTTATAGAACAATTCAATAATGTGGTGGGATACAAAATCCATGCTCAGAAATCAGTTGCATTTCTATACACGAACAATGATACTGAAGAAAGAGAAATTAGGGAATCCACCCCATTTACAATAGCACCAAAAATCATACGTTACCTTGGAATTAACTTAACCAGAGACGTAAAGGATCTATATTCTAGAAACTATAAATCACTCTTGAAAGACATTGAGGAAGACACAAAAAGATGGAAAAATATTCCATGCTCATGGATCGGAAGAATTAACATAGTTAAAATGTCCATGCTACCCAGAGCAATCTATACTTTCAATGCTATCCCAATCAAAATACCAACGACATTTTTCAAAGAACTGGAACAAGTAGTCCTTAAATTTGTATGGAACCAGAAAAGGCCCCGAATCACCGAGGAATTGTTGAAAAGGAAAAACAAAGCTGGGGGCATCACAATGCTGGATTTACAGCTGTACTACAAAGCTGTGATCATAAAGACAGCATGGTACTGGTACAAAAACAGACACATAGACCAATGGAACAGAATAGAGGACCCAGAAATGGACCCTCAGCTCTTTGGGCAACTAATCTTTGAAAAAGCAGTAAAAAACATCTGGTGCCAAAATGACAGCCTCTTCAATAAATGGTGCTGGGAAAATTGGACAGCTACATGCAAAAGAATGAAACTTGACCACTCTCTCACACCATACACAAAGATAAACTCCAAATGGATGAAAGACCTCGATGTGAGACAGGAATCCATCAAAATTCTAGAGGGGAACATAGGCAGCAACCTCTACGACATCGGCCAAAGCAACCTTTTTCATGATACATCCCCAAAGGCAAGAGAAACAAAAGATAAAATGAATTTATGGGACTTCATCAAGATTAAAAGTTTCTGCACAGCCAAGGAAACAGTCAGAAAAACTAAGAGGCAGCCCACGGAATGGGAGAATATACTTGCAAATGATGCTACAGATAAAAGACTGGTATCCAAGATCTACAAAGAACTTCTCAAACTCAGTACACGAGAAACAAATAAACAAATCAAAAAATGGGCAGAAGATATGAACAGACACTTTTCCAATGAAGACATACAAATGGCTAACAGACACATGAAAAAATGTTCAAAATCATTAGCCATCAGGGAAATTCAAATCAAAACCACACTGAGATACCACCTTACGCCAGTTAGAATGGCAAAAATAGACAAGGCAAGAAACAACAATTGCTGGAGAGGATGTGGAGAAAGGGGATCCCTTCTACATTGTTGGTGGGAATGCAAGTTGGTACAACCACTCTGGAAAACAGTGTGGAGGTCCCTTAAAAAGTTAAAAATTGAGCTACCCTATGATCCAGCCATTGCACTACTGGGTATTTACCCCAAGGATACAGACGTAGTGAAGAGAAGGGCCATATGCACCCCAATGTTCATAGCAGCTTTGTCCACAATAGCTAAATCATGGAAGGAGCCGAGATGCCCTTCAACAGATGACTGGATTAAGAAGTTGTGGTCCATATATACGATGGAATATTACTCAGCTATCAAAAAGAACAAGTTCTCAACATTTGCTGCAACATGGACGGCACTGGAGGAGATAATGCTAAGTGAAATAAGTCAAGCAGAGAAAGACAATTATCATATGGTTTCTCTCATCTATGGAACATAAAAACTAGGAAGATCAGTAGGAGAATAAGGGGATAAAGAAAGGGGGGTAATCAGAAGGTGGAATGAAGCATGAGAGACTATGGACTCTGAGAAACAAACTGAGGGCTTCAGAGGGGAGGGGTGTGGGGGAATGGGATAGGCTGGTGATGGGTAGTAAGAGGGTACGTATTGCATGGTGCACTGGGTGTTATATGCAACTAATGAATCATCGAACTTTACATCAGAAACCAGGGATGTACTGTATGGTGACTAACATAATATAGTAAGAAAACATTAAAAAAAAAGAATCATAGTACCTAAGAAAAGATAGAAAACAAACAAACAAACAAAAAACAAAAACAAAATAAAATTACATTATATTCTATACTCTAATATGCTGGATGTTTTAAAAATACGCAATGTATGCATGGTTCTTTAAACGTAACACTGTTATCAATGAAAAGCTTGTTTTTCTCCTGTCCACAAAAATGCTCCTTCCCTGTGCCCCAAAAGTTAACCATTTCTAATAATCTTTCGGTGTACCATATCACTTTATTTATGAAGTTGCCAGCGAATATGTATATTCCTATCTTCTTTTTTACTTATATAAAAAATAGCACACTATATATTGTTCTGCTCCTTGCTTTTTTCACTTATTGATATATCATAAAGACAAGTATCAGTACACAAAGACAGTTCTCACGATAATAGCTCCATGGCATTCTAGTTTTGACAATTTTCCACTGTTTATTTAAATAGTCACATACAGACGGACATTTGAGTTGTTTCTACCTTTTTGCTCTTATAAGCAATGCTGCATGGAATAACTTGTTCATTCATTTTACAAATATGCTGGTTTATTCATAGATAATAGGTAAGTTCTTTTGCAATACTGCTGTTATTAAAGTCCTCTTTATGTAGTTGTACTATTTATCATTCCCTTCAGCAATGTGGGAGAGTCATTTCCCTACAGCTGCTGCCACAGTATGTGCTGCTAATTTTGGGTTTTTGCCCACCCCATAGACCTGAAATGAGAACTCTATATAGGTTTCATTGGCATTTCTTTTTAAAATTCGGATCAACAACTTTATATTCATTTGAGGACCATTTGTAGTTCTCTACTGTGGTATTTCAATTCATTCCATATGATAATTTTTTTATTTAGTTGTAAGATTTTCTTTTTTTGATTTCCAGAAATTTTACATGTTAGAAAGATTATGCCTATTTTTCGACAATAAATATTACCATGCTTTTTTTGTTTTCTGTCTTTTGACTTTGCTCTTTTTCTTTTTTTGTCAAACAGGTTTTCTAATGTAATTATAATTACCCATCTTTTCTTTTATTGAATCTGGATTTTTGAGTCCCAACTCTAAGTTTATAAAGGCATTTTGCCGTCTTTTCTTCTAATCCCTAATAGTTTCAGGTTTTACATTTAATTTTTATGCTATTTTTAGTTTATTGTGTTAGAAGTGTGATTTATAGAGGGAATTTAATTTTTCTCTAAATGACTCATTTCCAAATACCATTTACTTAAAAAAAGAAAACAACACAAGAAAAGAAAGAAAAATCTTAATTGCATTTATTACAAAGCTGCCTTTCTCATACAGACTTCCCACTTTGTGTCCACTGTTGGACTTTGCAAATTAATCCAGTGGTTTATCTTTTTATATATTAGTTGTACACTGCTCCAAGCAAACCTACATTGTTTGAATAATGACTATCTATCTAAATGTAATTTTATGTACCATTACAATACCACATTTTTTATTTCTAAGTAAAAGGGGAACTATTTTCATTGTATCTGTGATAAATTTGTCCCTAACCTTTGCAGCAGTTATAAAATCCTGCCCTCTCTGCCACTCTGATCCCCACTGTCTCCAGTCTCCCCATACACACTTTCTATTTTGATTGAATTTCAGTGGCTTGCTCAGATTCAGACACCTTTTATGGTCAAGCCTTTGGCAAGGAGAATGACAAGCTTTGATATAATACTAGATTTGTTTTGCTGAAGCTGTCATCTGGCAATGGGACATTTAATGGTTGAATGACAGAGAATCAGAATACTACTTACAAGGCAGGCATAATTTTGAAGGCTGCCATCTATCTATGAGTTAAAGAAGTCAACAGAAATAGCTTAAGGAAAGCCAAATGGAACTTCCTTGCAAGAATTTGAAAATAAAAGAAATGCTATTTCTTTAAGAACAAGTATTATAATAACAATTGGCTCAACTTTCTCATTTTATGTTTTATCTCACTCTGAAAATTAGAAGACTGTGTTTTTATATCAATCACATCATTATTTAGAATTGATTAAGCCATCTGTAATAATTTTGTGATTTAAGTTCAGATGAACAATACCGGACTTTTTTAATATGAAAAAGTAAAATTTTCCTTTCTCTTATCAAGTAACACATGTTGAAGTTACAGTTTTCAATGTGATGTCATAGATAAATTAGGGGAACAAAACCTATTCAAGTGTATCTCTTATCTCAAGGAAATTATATTTTATCTAGTTACAGCAAAAACAGGCATATAAAAGGTTAGCTAAAAGTAAAAGCCTGCTCTGAATAGGGGACAAATGGATGAAAAGAAAATAAGTCAGTACGAATTCAAATGAGTGAGATGACTTCCCATGGAGAGGGGGTAGCAATTAGTCTGTGCTTTGTGAGGACATAGGCTTTGAGAGCTTTGAGATTGACTTTGAAGAACAGATAATATTCAATAAATAAGGGAGGAAGTGGAAAGGCTAAAGTGTTTGGATCAATGAGCCAAAAAATACCATAGTCTTTCTGGCTCAGTATAAGAGTACTCCCCAATTGGTTATGACAATCAATTGTTCCTGGTAATTAACAGTGTAGCCTTATGAGGCATTTAAGCATTTTGGCCAAATGTTGAACCCTAACTATTTTCACCTTCTTTTGAGCAATTGTGCATTATAGTGAGTGTGCTTTAGAACTTCCACTTCAGTATACACCAAGGTTTGTCTTTATTATACTGAATTCTGGCATCATGCAGCATCACCCTACTATGATGAATTTGGTTCCATCCATCTTAGGTCCTCTTTGAATGAAGTATATTTTCCACAATTGCTGTTCATGATAATTATAACTTCTTGAATGATTAGGAATGACTTGAGATCTAAATGCTTGAGATGCCATATGGTTACTCTTATAATTACACTTGATAATGTTATTTTTACTTTTATTTATTTTATTTTAATTTTTTATTTTGAGAGAGAAGAGAGAGAGAGAAAGAGAAAGGGACTGAGTGGGAAGGAGGGGAGAGGGGCAGAAGGAGAGGGAGAGAGAGAATCTTAAGCAGGCTCCATGCTCAGTACAGAGCCTGACTAGGGGCTCCATTTCACAACCATGGGATCATGACCTGAGCTGAAATCAAGAGTCAGACATTTAACCAACTGAGCCACCCAGGTGCCCCAAGTAACATTATTTTTAAAGGCATGGTCTTATCAAGGACCTGCCCTTAATGATATATTTTTTTTCAATGATCTTTTCTTGAGAATTTAAATAAAGATGAACCTTGTAGATTTCTCTCTAAAAGTTTACTAATAGCATGTTCCATTGCTTTATAGCGTGTAGTACTGGAAGAGCAAAAATAGCAACAACACCTAAGAACAATTAAACAGGTACAGAGTTCTTCCTATTTGCCCGGTACTTTTCAAGTGCCTGGATGTATAAATCTATATAATCATTACAACAACCTTATTTATCTCTACTTTACAGAAGAAAACTGAGGCACAAAGAGTTTAACTTGCCAAACTTAATCAGTAAATGAGTAAATGGCAGTGTTGGGATTTGAGCCCAGACTCTCTCTCTCTAGAGGCTGTTTATAACCACATAAAAATTTCAATGTGATTTAGCTGGGCAGCACATTTGTACTTATCATACAGTCTTATGTTTATAAAATGATATTACAAATTCTGTTACTTTGAATTATAGATTTCTTTTGGTGACTAGACACTTTAAAATGCACTTTTTCTCCTTTGGATTTTGTAAGTATTGGTTTATTAAATAAGAATATCTTGTGTTTGTTTTCATTTGGTCTTAGAATTCATATTTTCTCCTTTTATTAAATTTGGTGAAAATTTAAAATTTGTTTCATGCTTTAACCATATATTCTTTAGTTTGCAGCTTTACAATTGCAAAAGAATGAAAGAATAATAAATCTTAGGTAAATAGGACATGAAAAAGTAGATTTGCAATTGTTTATTTTAATTACTTAATCAATACTTATCAAAGAAGCTACTTTGATAAAATAGCTTCTCAATCTTTTTAGATGTTTTAATGATTTTGAACACAGAGATAATATGTATGTAATAATTCTCCCTGAGACCCAGTTAATAGAAAATTTTGATAAACTCATTACACTGTTGCATACATTTTCTTCATTTTTGCAAAATATCACCAATATTTTCTTCTTCATCGAACAAGTTTTTGGTACTGTATGAGAGATTTTCAGCTTACTGTTTTAAAAAACAAAACTGTAGATATTTCCAGGAAAGACAGTAGAAGGAGAACATCTCTGATTATGGCTAAATTCACAGGGAAGAATGATTAAGGGTCCCATAAAATGTCCTTATTTTGGTAAGCTTAATGAGGAAGGAGGAGATAATTTCAACTTGACTCTATGTAGTAGTGTGATTTATTTTGTGAAAGTGCAAAGGGCATTTCAGAGTAGATGACTGTTGGAAAACACCTTTCTCATTTTAGGTTATATTGTTTATCCTATCCTGGGAAATGTGGAACCCAATAGGGATATTAGTCAATAAAAAGCCCAATCTTCAACTTAACCTGGAGAGAATGAGACAGAAGATCCTTACTAAAGGCACCATATCACTCAGCATCTGGTCCCTTCTCAATATTTATCTTGCTCTTATGATGAAAACTTTGAGTGGGCTAATGAGAATTTAAATTGCTCAGATTGAAAAATAAACCAAAGAAGGAAGGAAAAGGATCCATTTTATGTTGGAGACATTTCTAAACAGATGAGCAGAGACTACACAGATAAGTTTGCAGAAGGCATTGCTTTTTCAGGGTGCAGCAAATTCTATGAAAGAAACCCAAGGGATAGTGGGAATGTACAGAGGAGAATAAAGAGGTTTAGAGGAAGAAATACATGAAGGGCTTAATTTCCTAAGTGACTATGTTTGGAATAAGTTTTAAGAGCATCTTTAATTTTTCCTGTTACACTTTAAAAACTCCTCCATGTCATCAGTAAAGCAATTCCTACATAACTATAATTCTTCAGAGTATTGCCCTCATGGAGAGTGGAGGAAGATGGTTTAAATAAAAAAGACAGTCCATTCCATCTCTATTTTTCTACTCCTAACCGAGATCAGGAAGCTAGATTTATTTAACTGGGCTATTTTCTGTCATCTAGGCACGAAGTAATGATTTATCTACAAACTACAGGATATATAGTCTCTAGCCAGTTAACTTTTGGTGAAGAGCATATAAAAATAAGGGCCACTTTCTGAGTGTAGAAGGAAGTTCCCTGAAGAGGGAGATGCTGAATCCAAATAAAGGGAGCTGATGTTATCATCTCACAACAAAGAAGGTAGCCGTCAAAAACTAGGGAGTATGTGTGATTATGTATGTGTGCTACCAATACACACCATATAATGTCCTCTGTAACTGGGACCCATGGAGTCTAAAGATAGAGATGGAGGACTTTAAATTGTATTATCTTATAGAAAAATTTCCTTTTGGAAGTTATGGCAGAAAATAATAGAGATTAATTGAGCACCATATTGAACACTTTAGTGTCTCATGAATGGATTGTATACATAATTGCTCCTAAAGTACTTCATTTTCTTGAGGGCTATGCCTGAGACATGAGACATTTGATGGGAAACAAAATTCATGCAGTTAACATGGACCTGCTTTTTCTTCTTGTTCAACGTGATGGAGACTATTAAGGCTAGATGCTGTACCCAATATATGCACCAAACATTTACCCCTGGACACTGTTTGGAAACTATCCAGAATGGTAAGCCACTTAGAATGCGTATGGAAAGATTGTCATTAGACAGCTGGGATCGTGGCTATATTCTTGGGGGTGATTAATTCTCTGTTTTCTCTCCTCAGTAGAGACCAACAGATCCTATATTCACTCCTTCTTCGGTGAAAATACTTTTCAAAATTTGTATTCCCTGTCAAAAATCTATTCTCATCATGAAATAGCTTTCAATAGTGGATTATGTGACATGTTCTATGACTGCCACTCTGATTGGTTCTTCAGAGTTTCATCCATACTTAATAAAGATATTAGAGCCACAGTATCCAAACTAAATGGACAGTATATCCTCCATGTGGAATTTCTAGTTCATATGGCCAAGAATTATTACTGCACTGAATTTATTCTACAGGTTTGGATATTTGGACATAAGCTTCAATTAATTACTGATCTTTACTCTGGGGTAGGAGATGAGAGTAGAGAATAAATTATGTTTCTCCAAAGCAGATAATTTAAAAGATAAACTTTCAGAAGCTTATTACTTGATTATTATTGTTAGTTTACAATATGTTTACACAAAAATATCTTCATCTAACTTCAGCACCATGTTAGGAGCTTCAAGCTCCTGCTACAGAACTTAAGCATTATTGATACATGTACAAATGCTATATACGTGTCTGGAATTACAGATAAGAGGTCTTTGTAGGATTCTACTCCCTCAAATTAGGAAGTAAACAGCTGGAGGTGAGGGCAAGCCATAGCTATCAAAGAGATGGAGCTTGGCATTGAGAGTCTTTGTCTCTTGATTATTCAGATACATTCATATAAGTCTTGACCATGTGGTTACCCAAGAAACAGGTCCTTAACTATAGAAAACAAACCGATGGTTACCAGAAGGGAGGTGGGTGGAGGAACAGGTTAACTAGGTGATGGGGATTAAGAAGGTCACTTGTGATGAGCACCTGGTGATGTGTTGAGTGTTGAATCACCATATTGTATGCCTGAAACTAATATTACACTGTATGTTAACTGGAATTTAAATGAAATCTTTGTTTTAAATTAGCATAAAAATGGTAATCTTCCTAATGATGCTAGTGACCAAAGGACAGGAAAAGAACCTTGGTAGACTGTAAGGAATCAACATTGGGAAGCACAGCATCCACAAGCAGTTTTTTTAACTGGGTTATTCATTTTTTGGGGTGTTGAGTTTTTATTATTTTGGATACTAACCCTTTATGAGATAGGTCATTTGCAAATACCTTCTCCCATTCTGTAGGTTGCCTTTTAGTTTTGTTGACTGTTTCCTTTGCTGTGCAGAAGCTGTTTATTTTTGCTGTGTGATTGTTTCCTTTGCTGTGCAAAGGCAATAGATTATTTTTGCTTTTGTTTCCCTTGCCTCAGGAAACATATCTAGAAAAAGATTGCTAATGCCAATGTCAAAGAGGTCATTGCCTGTGTTTTCCTATGGGATTTTTATGGTTTCGGGTCTCACATTTAGGTCCCTAATCCATTTTGAGTTTATTTTTATGTATGGTATACGAAAGTGGTCCAGTTTGTTTCTTCTCCATGTTGCCCTCCAGTTTTCCCAACACCATTTGTCGAAGAGACATTCTTTTGCTCATTGGATATTCTTTCTTGCTTTGTTGATGATTAATTGAACATATAGTTGTGGGTTCATTTCTGTGGGTTTTTTTTTAAAAGATTTTAATTTTTTAAAAAATTTGTGTGAGAGAGTGAGAGAGAGAGAAAGTGAGCAGGAACAAGGGGAAGGGGCAGAGGGAGAAGCAGGCTCCCCGCTGAGCAAGGAGCCCGATGTGCGACTTGATCCCGGGACCCTGGGATCACGACCTGAGCCAAAGGCAGATGCTTAACTGACTGAGCCACCCAGGCGCCCCATTTCTGTGTTTTCTATCCTATTCTATTCATCTGTGTGTCTGTTTTTGTGCCAGTAGCTGTTTTGATCACTACAGCTTTGTAATAGAACTTGAAATCCAGAATTGTGATGGCTTCAGATCTTTTTTTTTTTTTCTCAAAATTTTATTTAAAATCTGGTTAGTTAATATTGGTTTCGGGATGCTTTTCTTCTTCCAGATTGCTTTGGCTCTTCAGGGTCTTTTGTGGCCTATACAAATTTTAGGATTGTTTGTTCTAGCTCTGTGAAAAATACTGGTGATATTTTGATAGGTATTGGATTCAATGTGTAGATTGCTTTGGGTAGTGTAGACATTTTACCAATATTTTTTCTTCCAATCCATGAGCATGGAATGTTTTTCCATTTTTTTAATGTCATCTTTAATTTCCTTCATCAGTGTTTTATAGTTTTCAGAGTACAGGCCTTTCACCTCTTTGGTTAGGTTTATTCCTAGGTATCCTACTAGTTTTGGTGCAGTTGTAAATGGGATTGATTCCTTAATTTCTCTTTCTTCTGTTTCGTTATTGATGTATAGAAATGCAACAGATGTCTATACGTTGATTTTGTATTTTGTGACTTTACTGAATTTATCAGTTCTAGTAGTTTTTTTTGGTGGAGTCTTTCAGGTTTTCTATGTATGGCATCATGTTATTTGCAAATAGTGAAAGTTTTACTCCTTCCTTGACAATTTAGATGTCTTTTATTTCTTTTTGTTGTCTGACTGCTATGGCTAGGCCTTCTAGTACTATGCTAAATAAAAGTTGTGATAGTGGACATCCCTATCTTATTCCTGACCATAAAGGAAAAGCCCTCAGTTTTTCCCCACTGAGGATGATATTAGCTATGGGTTTTTCATATGTGGCCTTTATTATGTTGAGGTATGTTCCCTATAAACCTACTTTGTTGCAGGTCTTTATCAAGAATGGATGATGTACTGTTCAAATGTTTTTTCTGCAGTGATGTTTTCTTATGGTAAATGTGGTAGACTTGTTATAACTCTCACTTCTCTCATATACAATTCCTTTGTGACAAAATAATATGCATTTCTTGAAGATGTCTATGGAATATTGTTTCTACAGTTTAGAATATTGTGAAACTAAGTAAATATAATCAAGATTGAATTTGCCAAAAAATATTATTGGCTTTTTGCTATTCTGCATAATAATGCCAATAACAGCACCTAAATTTTGTTTTTTTCCCAAAGCACATCAAATTATGTAACATTGGTAATGTTTTCGGGACGTTGTTACCACTAGTAAAGCCACAATCTTTTTTTCTGACAAGAAAGAAGTTAATGAAAGTACATAATAGCCTGAATAGCAGGTGTGGAAAAGCTTTTTTTTTTTAATGGAGGAAAGATTAATATGAAAATGTTATTTTTTAACTGTCTTCAAACAATTATAATGCTAATTAGTATTTCAACTTCCATAAAGATTAGACAGGAATTTATGAAGGGTAAAAACTCATTCCATTTTTAATCAGCTACTTTGATATATTATTCCACAGAAATCTTATATTCTGATTTTTAGATGTGCCACTTTTTATTGAAAAGTTGCAGAAGCAGAATCCCCTGGTAACATGTCAACTGTGCACCTGAAGACTTTTCAAATAATGTATAGAACATGCATAAAACTGTTAAGCAAATAATGGATTTTGTGCAAGGCATGTTCCCAGGTGGTATTTTGCAAATATAGCTTGTCTTGTACTGTTATATCAGGTGAACCCAAGAACAGAGGGCAAAATTGCTATCAAGAGTAAATGATTGGAATCCAATTTTTCTGTTAACTGAACTGAACCCATATGCACATTCTAATATTTCTCAGGTTTGATAGACATATTCTATTAGCAATTTTCTACTCACCACATACTGTAATTTGGTATTTAATTATTTGCATGAAATAAATCATCAGTTGAAACTTATTGTATTAAAAAACACACAAAAAAAGCCCTTTTAAACACACACCACTGCTTTGAAAAACTGGCTTGCCAAACTAAAAATGGAAAAATTAATAAAACGAGCAGCTAAGCATCTAATTTGCAATTGTATTCTTGGATGTATTTTTAAACATAATTGAGGAAAAAAACATATTTATTGACTCTCCAATAAGGAAATGTTTACTTTCTTTTATCTAGTAATTATGGAACCAAATTGCCTTGTCACATTTGAAACAAAGAAATAAAATTTGAGTCAATTTGTTAAGGATAACTAAAAAAATTATATGATCACGTTTTTTTTCACAGAGTGCTTTCTCTAAATCATTGAAGTAATTGGAAAATATGTAGGCACTTAATCAATATGTTAAAATATGCAGAAAATTCTTAGTATGAAGTACTGAAGGCTCAGGGGTGATTTGATAGTTGTCTATGAAAAGCTTATCTCCAATGAATAAAAAACTAGGCAGAAGGTGAGCTCCTTGAGAGATTTATTTATAGAGTAGAAAGGTGTTTTTTTTTTTTTCACTGTATACTTTCAGAGTATTAATTCTGAAAGATTAAGAGAACTATTCTGCTATAGATTTAGAAGCATTTTTTTGGGGGGCAGTGAAAAGTAGGAAAAACTGTTTTCAAAGGTTACAACATAGTCTTAAAAGACACTGGGAGAAGATACCTGATATTTTAAGTTATCCTGTGATGGATAAGATTTAACTATATGATTTTTGTCTTAGGAAGAAATTCAGTAGTCTTTCATTTCTTTGCTTAAAAGAGTTTCCCCAAGAAAATAAATTACTCCAAATGCTCCCTGCTGGTAAATTAAGTATTTTGTATGTACTCATTGATGATTTTCAGGAATCATATCTTACACACAAACAAGTCCATGCTCTGTTTAGGGAGGGAGGGCCAATTCAGGAGAAGGTGAAGGAAACGTGCTGTTACTTTCTCCTTCATACTTGCCCTTATGGGGGCATTTTCTCAGGTTCACACAGCCTCTGCTAATGAAAGGTATACAGAGCTGTCTGGCCTTGCAGCTGTAGCTTGGCAACTCTATTCATTCTAACAGAAGGTGATTTCTCTCTCTCTCTTTCTGCTTTTCTCTTTTGTTTTCCATCTTTCTCGTTCTTTCTTTATCTCTTAGACTCCACATAACTCATTTGTTTTCACTAGGCAAGGTGACAATGGGTGATTGGTTATAGATGGTTTGGTATGAATGCTTTCTCAGTACTAACCTATTCTAGTCCCAGGGAATCCACTCATTTCCTTCTTCCTGAGAGACTGAGTTTCCCACATACCTCACTGGGTTATCCCCCTTCATATGACCAAGATTTGGATTTGATTTTCTGTGTCTTCAATTAGCTTTGCCTGTCCACAGTGAATCATTTTCTTATCCTTGTTTTGTGTTCTCATTTATGTCTGTGAAGTCTTCACATACTTGCTTTTATTAAGGGGCAATTATATTATCTTTAAAATGAAACACCAAGGTATTTAGTAGTTTTAGTTTGATTTCCATAAATTAATGGCAAGGTATTTTGTGCAGAATTAAAAGTTATTCCAGGAAATAGGGTCTTATTTTATTGACAAGGCCGTTACTGCCTACATCATCTTATTTTTAGTCAAGTGTTTTTGTTTAAGAGTGAGCTGAGTACTGAACAAAGGGAACAAAAACCTATTTAAAGGACTCTCTTTTAAAGTCATAGATTCCATTAGAGGAACAGCCATTCTATTTTAAATCTACACAATTCTTAGTGATCCGCACTTGTACCAGTAACAATGCAAGGTGTTATTTAATTTTTTCATAACTTTTAAAAACTATGTATTGTGAAGTTCATATTATATGATTATCAATGTTTAGTTTTTTCTAAAGAGTAGAGTAGATCACTTGAATGATTTTCTTTTTTAAGATTTATTTATTTATTTATTTATTTGAGAGAGAGGGAGGTGTGGGGAGGGACAAAGGGAGAAGGAAAGTCTTAAGCAGATTTTGTATGGAGCATGGAACCTGACGGGGGCTCTCAAAACCCTGAGATCATGACCTGAGCCAAAACCAAGAGTCAGTCGCTTAACCAACTGTGCCACCTAAGCATCCTAGATTCCTTGGAAGTTAAAGAATAAATTACGGTGTGAGATTAATTCAAAATCAAATGAGACATAACTTCTTATCTTTTATAATCTTGATTTTTTTTTTGCTTTCTATTCTAATCCATTATCTACTTCTCTTTTTTATAAGAATTAAAATGATTATCATATTAAAATACATGAAGAGAATAAATCAATCTTCTTCTGTATTAGAAATACCATGGCTGTGCTACAGTTGCATCCTGAGGTGCCTAAGAATTTTCTCTTAGTAAACTCATTTGGGCTTTAAGGATAGGGTCTACCTGCTTCTGTCCAAAGAATCAAAAGATGTATTTTTAGACACCAGCGTCTTCCAATAGAATTTTCTGCAATGATGGAAATATCCTATTTCTACACTGTTCAGTACCATAGCCACCTAGCCATATAGGGCTATGGAGCACTTGAAATGTGGCTAGTGAAACTGAGGAACTGTTTTTAATTTTATTTCATTTTAATTAATACTAATTTAAATTTAGAGAGCCACATAATAGATACTGTATTGAAAAATGCTGCCTAGAACTTCATGTGTCACTTAATATCTTTGAGCTTAATTTTTCTCACTTGTAAAAATAAAAATAAAAATCTGACTTTCTAACAACATTGTTATAAAAATCAAATGAAAAAGGAAACGATTCAAAAAGTGATTCAAACAGTGATGCAATTCAAACAGTGATGGGTGGGCTGTGAAACTGTACTGTTTACATTTGGGTTCTGACTCTAGTATATGCCTTGTGCAAGATACTATACTGGTCTTTCAGTTTTATCTTGTGTAAAATGGGAATAATAATAGCATCTAACTCATTGATTTCTGTGACAATTAAATGAGACAATACATTAAAAGTCTTTAGAATAGTGCCTGGCAAACAGTTAACTTCCTAGATAAATGGCAGTTATTGTTCTCATTACTGGCTACACAAACATGGAGAGCACACATTCTAATGTTTAGAGGAAACTCAAATCTCTCTCCATTCATTTCCCAAAAAAGACAACACTTTCTAGGATTCAAGGAAAAATTTAGTTCTTAAGGATACATGGTGAATGAAACTTTGGTTCAACTGCAAAAGAGAGAAACATCTTTAAAATTACCTTCTTTTTTGTTCTACTATGTGAGAGTTGTGTATATTGAGTCTGGGTGAAATCTCTTGAGGTAAAACTTTGAAGAAAGGACATCTGCTATGGCTTAATAGGAAGAGGGTAATAAAAAGGGATACTGAATATCGTCTGCATTATGATATTTTTCATAAGGGAAGAAACCAGAAAAAAAGAATTTGAAGTTGACCCTCTATTCTAGCAACACTGAGGGTGTGTATTAGCTTTGTATTAGGTGTCTGGCTAGTCCCTGAGACAGGCAATTCTGAGATCCAGCATCCTGACATTATCTGAATCTACATTTTCCTTCAGAATCATGGCCAATAACTGCTAAAGTAGGTAGAGCATCCACACCATTTTGATTTATTTAAAGTTTTTAATTCAATTCCAGTTAGTTAACATAGAGTGTAATATTAGTTTCAGGTGCACAATATAGTGACTCAGCAGTTCCATACAGCACCTGGTGCTCATCATGACAACTCACTCCTTAATCCCCACCCCCTATTTAACCCATCCCCCCACCCACTTTCCCTCTGGTAACCATCAATTTGTTCCTTATAGTTAATAGTCTGTTTCTTGTATACCATTTTGATTTTGATGCCTGGGAAAAGCTGCTCCAAAAGTGGACCTTTTTCTAGAACATGCTCTATATGTCCCATTTCTGATACATATTTTTAGGTTAGCAAGCAAAGTCTCTTAAATGTAAGTACACCAGAAAGAAGAAAAGATCAAGATGCTTAGTTATAACTTGGAGTATAATATTCTAACAGCTGATTTAGAATAAAACTGATGGTGGCTAGATCTCTGATGGAGCCAGAGGAGTGTCTAACATGGAGGGGTAGAAAAACTTTTGCCTAAGGCTGCTATTATATTTAATTTTTTCCCCATGATCATCTGCACCATCTAGACTTTGGATAATTTGTTGATCATACATTGAAAGTCACTTTTAGTATGTAGTAAATTTATTCTATTACTATCAGCTTAGATGGAGAATAATGTAGTAGACTTTCATGAGAAAGACTTGGACTCATACCTAAGGTTGACTCACTTTAGAAAATTTCACTATATCCGATTTTAACAGATATTTCCATGTTGAATTCCTAGTTGAAACTGTTTTTTTTTTTAACAGATATGCTATGAGTCTTAAATAAATGAAATATACTTTTATTTGAAAGCATAAAGTTCATCAAAAAAAAAAGAAAGCATAAAGTTCAGATTTTAGAATATATTTTTGCTTTTTAAAATCTGACATTTCAAACATCTTTAAATTTTAAAATATTTTTAGTTTTTTTCCTCAGTTGGAAGACACAAATTTTCTCTTTATTTAAGGTAAAGATGGAAAAAAGTAGTATTATATTATTACTTTTAAAGTATAAGTCTAGACATGATACTCTGCAGAAGACCCAAAAGACTACACCAAAAAATTGCTGGAACTAATACATGAATTCAGCAAAGTCACAGGATATAAAATCAATGTACAGAAATCTACTATACTTCTATATACCAATAATGAAGCAACAGAAAAAGAAATAAAGGAATTGCACCAAAAGCAGTAAGTTACCCAGGAATAAACCTAACCAAGTAGGTAAAAGGTCTGTACTCTGAAACTATAGGACATCTATGAAAAAATTGAAGATGATACAAAGTAATAGAAAAACATTCCATGTTCATGTATTGGAAGAATAAATATTGTTAAAACGTCTATACCACCCAAAATGATCTACACAATATAATCCCTATCATAATGCCACCAGAATTTTTCATAGAGCTAGAACAAACAATCCTAAAATCTGTATGGAACCACAAAAGACCCCCAATAGCCAAAGCAATCCTGAAAAAGCAAAGCAAAGCTGGAGGCATCATGATTCTGGACTTCAAGCTACATTACAAAGCTGTCATCATCAGGACAGTATGGTATTGGCACAGAAACAGACACAAAGATCCATGGAACAGAATAGAAAACCCAGAAATGGACCTACAACTATATGGTCAACTAATCTTCAACAAAACAGGAAAGAACATCTAATGGAAAAAGTCTCTTCAACAAACGGGTTAGGAAAACTGGAGAGCAACATGCAGAAGAATGAAACTGGACCACTTTCTCACATCATACAAAAAATAAATTCAAAATATATGAAAGAACTAAATGTGAGACAGGAAATCATCAAAATCCTAGAGGAGAACATAGGCAGCAACCTTTTTGACCTTGCCCATAGCAACTTCTTACTAGGTATGTCTCATAAGGCAAGGGAAACAAAAGTAAAAATGGACTGTTGGGTCTTGATTAAGATAAAAAGCTTCTGCAGAGCGAAGGAAACAATCAATAAAAATAAAAGGCAACCTCTGGATTGGGAGAAGATATTTGCAAATGACACATCTGATAAAGGGTTAGAAGCCAAAATCCATAAAGAACTTCTCAAACTGAACACCCAAAAACAAGTAACCCAGTTAAGAAATAGGCAGATACATTTTTTCTAAGAAGATATCCAGATGGCTAACAGACACAAGAGAAGATGCTGAACATCACTCATCATCAGAGAAGTACAAATCCAAACCACAATGAGATACCAACCTTATACCTGTCAGAATGGCTAAAATTAACAACACAGGAAACAAGAAGTGTTGGTGAGGATGCAGAGAAAGGGGAACCCTCTTACACTGTTGGCAGGAATGCAAACTGGTGCAGCCACTCTAGAAAACAGTATGGGGGTTCCTCAAAGAATTAAAAATAAAACTACCCTCTGATCCAGCAATTGCACTACTAGATATTTACCAAAGAATACAGAATCGAAGGGGTACATGCATCCCGATATTTATAGCAGCATTATCAAGAATAGCCATGGAAAGAGCCCATGTGCATTGACTGTTGAATGGATAAAGAAGAGGTGGTATATATATATACAATGGAATATTACTCAGCCATCAGAAGAATGAAATCTTGCCATTTGCAATGACATGGACGGAGCTAGAGCATATTATACTAAGTGAAATCAGTCAGAAAAAGACAAATAGCATTATGATTTCACTCATATGTGGAATTTAGGAAACAAAACAGATAGACATATGGGATGGGAAAAGAGAGAGAGTGAGAAGCAAACCATAAGAGACTCCTAATGACAGCAATCTGAGTGTTGGTGGAGGGAGGAGGATGAAGGATGTGCTAAATGGGCGATGGGTATGAAGGAGGGCACTAGATATGATGAGCATTACATGTTATATGTAAGTGATGAATCACTAAATTCTCATCCTGAAACCAATATTACATTATATGTTAACTAACTGGAATTTAAATAAAAATTTGGAGGAAAAAAAAGATCATTAGCATGCAAAAATCCTCATTCTAAGTACTACACTGAAATCAACCTGGTAAGATGTCAGTTCCGGCAGGGATGTGGATAGTCTGAAGACTGATAGTTCCAAACTTTTAGACTTTATAATTGTGGCCTCAACAGAGATTTTTACATGGTACTTTAGAGTTTACAAGTTACTTATTGATTTCATTTGATCCTTTAAGGCAAGCAAGAAACATAGTCCTAGCCCCACTGTAGAGAGAAAGTGAGTGATGCTTGGAGAGATTTAAAAATCTTTTCCCAAATCATACAGGCTTCTGAATAAGTAAATACAATGATTTATTATAAAAAATAAAATAAAAAAATTAAAGTATAACTCTAAGAAAAGCTGTGGTGCTGTTTTCTTTGAATTATTGAGCCACATGGAAAAACATCATTTTGGTTATCATCAACTGTACACAGGAGACTAGAGAAAATTCATCAAATAGGCAGCTTTATCAAGCTAAAGAACACAAAATACAGCAACTCATTCAGGACCCCTCTCCCTCTAGAGAGCTTTCTTTCTTTCCTTTCTGTTCTCAACTTCACTATAATGAACTTTCACTTCACTTCAAAAAAAAAAAACACCAAAAACCATAAAATATAAAGGAAGCATTGAATGTTGACACATACCTATCTTTTCTTCATTCAATAAATCAATCTATCTATCTATCTTGAAGATCGATCTACCTGTCTATCTATCTATCTATCTATCTATCTATCTATCTATCTATCATCTATCTATCTATCTATCTTGAAGTTCCTAGCATCTTACTCATTCACAAAGTAGTTGCTGGATTTGTGTATATGTTTAAGGTACATGATCATGCTAAATATTCATGTACAAGTTTTAGGAGAACAAGGCCATGGGTTCAAATCTGTGTTTTACAAAGATAAACACAATGGCACTAGAAAGAGTGGATTATACTTTACTTTTTAAATGCTTATTTGTGTAGGTACTGTGCTAGGTCCTATTACCAGTAAAAAGATAAAAAATACAATCAAAATATAAAATAAACATAAAAAACAACAAATATTAATGACTATAAAATAAAGTATATAATAAATAAAAATCTTACAAATGCTAACAAATATACCTGAGACAATTATGAAAGTATAAACAAGGAACACTTTGATTTGTTTGCTTAGTAAATTTGTCATCTATAGGTGACAGTGAAGTTCATCCTTGAAAAATGGTAGAATTTGAAAGGCAGTGAAAATGGAAAGGCATTCTAAGTGGAGGACAATGTGATCAGAAGCAAAGGTAGGTAAGGTGAGACAGGTTTACTGGAAGGCATGAGAAGCAGAAAGGAGTGTGAATTTATTCCATAGGTTAGTGATTTGCAAACTGCTCACTAAAGAACCCTTCTATGAGGCCATTTCAACAGGCCTTCAAGCTCTTACCAGATCAGAACTACTCATACATTTTGCATAATGGGTTTCTACGTAAAATTTCATTTAAGCACAAGGTTCGACAGCTAAAAACTCTTCAGAAACCACTGCAAAGTGACAGAGCATTATGAATTTTTCAACAAAAGAATGACAAGATAAATGATTTATTTAAAAAAAATTTGGCACATATATTTTTAGACTTTCCTTTCTTTCTCTCACACATATATATTTATATATTAGATCTTATAAAATTTACCTAACTTAGGTTTGGCTAACTGAGGCTATAAATATATTTAGGAGTATTTGCTAGCCTTCTAGGTAAATGCTCATATTCAAGATTGTGCTTTGATGTGAAAGTGACATCACTCAGTGAGGAGGCTGCTCAAATCTACTTGTTACTGCACGTAAGTGATTCACAGTATACTAAAGGAAAATTTTCAGCGCCCTGAGTGTTTTATCTGCATGATGCCATGACCCTAGATAGTGGCAGACACTTGGATGGTTACACTTTTCACTTTTCATTTGAAGGCCTTGGTGTCACATAGACACTGCTTCAAAAGACATGTCTTTAAGGATTAGATTTATAGAGTTCTTCATAAAGGAGAAGACAAAAGAGACCACTTAGCTTGAACATTTATAAATGTAAATGTATTCCCATGTAATTATTTGGTCTTTGAATCTCATAAAGAACATTTGACACTGGAATTCTATAATTTCTAAGGCTAACAAACTGATATTGTGGGATGGCTCCATGCTTATAGAGGGGGTATATTTCTATGGAATTCAGTAAGGCATTTGTGTATGTACATGGACAGAATCAATCCTAAATGCAAATGCTAATACAGCAAGGTATTTGGCTTTGTAGTCTGTCAAAGGCACTCAGTGTTATTCGTCATGGAACTTAATTTTATCATAGAATATCTGTCTAAAGACATTAGTGTTCTTAAGATTCTGAAGTCTTATTATTTCAGGTAACAAAGGATTTGAAATATTTTATCAGTTTCTAGGTAAACTGTGATTATAACCTTTTGGAACTCTTTAAATAATTGTTATAATTTTGGTAGAAATTTCAGAATGCAAGAAAGCTTTTTTTTTTTTCTCTAATGAGATGTTATAAATACAAATTTATTTCAGGCCTGAAACAGCAAGTATCATGTGAATTCCTGAAACTCATTTTCCTATGACTCACTATGTGACTACAACTTGGGAGACTGCAAATATTATTACCCAATTAATTCTGAGTTAGTAAGTACAGCAGCAAGATGTAAATGACAAAATATTGAAGTGAGAACTACTTAATTTCTTAAGTGATACAGAGAAGCAGAAGTAAAATGAACGCGCATATGTTTCAGACATTCAATATTCTTTTATTCACTGAACAAATATTTATTAACTGCAGACTGTGCCAACACTGTTCTAAGCCCTGGGTATTATACAGATCTGAATAAAAGCTAAGTGCTCAGTTCAAGGGGCTCACAGGTGAATAGAAGAGATAGACACCTGCCTACAAATGTAGGCGAAACTCCCTTAAAGGAATGCCACCTAATATTTAATTAAATTGTACCACAGTAACTGATGCTCTCCATTCCCCTTAAAACACATAATTAATTGATGTCTATGGTACCTGAAAGTTAGGGTAATTTGGGGATCTTTTTCTGCTTTCACTACCATTAGTGTTGCATGCTTACTAAGAGAACTAGCTACTTTCCCCAATCATGTTTAATGCTAATTGAACTTTATATTAATTTAATTTAAAAAAATACACATAGTATATATAAAGTGACACAGCTTAAGTAATAATAAAGCATATTCCCATGTACCCATAATCAGCTTAATAGAACAATACTAATTTTTATACATTAGTATTTTATAATAGAATACAAATTTTTATATCATAACTAAATTAATATTACATAGTGGAAAAATATGTGTATGAAAGAATTACAAATGTGAGCACAATGAGAATGGTTTGGTAATAACTGATAAGTCAATAACATTGATCATAGATTTTAGATTTTATTGATTTAGGGAATGAGTGAAAAGCCTGCAAAGTTAAGGAAAAAAATCATAAAAGTCATGAAATACATATATCATCAGGATTTTATATCTTTAGTTTCTCACTCCACTTGAGTGAGATTAAAACTTGAATTGTGTATGAAAGATGATGTAAAACTTTAATCAGCAGATTCATACTCAAAGAACTTTGGCCCAATATCATAATATTGGCACATGAAAGTACATTTTTATTCATGAGTTAAAATAAAATGCTTCTCATATGAATGTATTTCTTTTCAATTACTCGCTCTCAAAGCCATTTTTTATTTAACTGAAAAAGGACCCAGTTCAAGGATGACATATTAAAGAATCTCAACTTTAATTACAATATAAGGAGACGTTTTGAAGAAGGTATCTCGGAGGACTCCTTATGCAAATGTTGACTAAATGCCACACCCTCTGTCAGGTCTAATGAGACGATCCCATCTAAAGCAGACTTCTTCAGCTGTCTTTATTCTTTAATCGTGCTTTATTTCTCTTTATGGTACTATGACTACCAGTCACCACAATTTATTTACATATATTTTAAATCTTCTTCACAAAAATAGGGGTTTCATGAGAGCAGGGGCTTTGTTCTGTTTACCACTTTATGTTCAATGCTTAGACGGGAGCGGGCACAGAGTTGCTGGTCAAACAAACACGTGCTGAAGGGTCATTCTGAGACTCAGGGGTGGCTTGACTGAGTTCATGCTAAGGTAATTCATATGGATCTGGAAGGCATTTAGAGTTCTGAAGTCCTAGCGCTGAGGCTTCAGGGACAATTGAAATGTCCCAGGAAAAGAAATCCCCAGGAGAAAAAACAATCCTGTCAGAGCAAGCAGCATGTGCAAAAGGTTGCATCTGTGAAACCATATGGCAAATGTTCAAGGATTTCACAGAGATGCACTGATGGGGTCTTTTGAGACTGCTACAAAACAGGTTGGGAAGAAATGTTTGGGCCAAATCATAAAGGACTAAAGATTTTACATTTCATCTTGCAAGTGATGGAGTTTTGCTATTTTACAAGCATAAAAACGACATGTTCATTTTGAAATTACATTCATTCTAAAAGGTAGCATGGATGGGGTTGGGATAAACGGGTGATGGGTATTAAGGAGGGCAACATCACTTGTTACGATGAGCAATGGGTGTTATATATAAGTGATGAATCACTAAATTCTAGTCCTGAAACCAATATTACACTATATGCTACCTAACTAGACTTTAAATAAAAATGTGGGGGAAAAAAGGTAGCATAGGTAATAATATGGAGAAACAAATAATGAATGTACTGGAATCAGGATGTCAATCAGGTCAATATACAAATAATAAATAATTAAGAATTTGCTGAATTTTTGTGCAACTAGGGAGATTTTGGTTGCTTGACACCAATCATGTGTTAGACTACCTGGGATAGTCAATTGAGTCTCAGGAAATGTGGCTGATTTTACAAATTTGGCAAACATTTCACATGAGAATCTGCGCTTGGAGGAGACATCACCTTTTATCCTTAAATATGTTCCACTCTGAGGGTGGGGAGAGAAAAGCAGGAATAGTGGAGAACCTCTAGGAAGTGAGAACACTCTGACATGTTATCATGCTGGTACTCAGCCTCTGATACTAGCTTTGCTGATTCACACGGAGCTCCATGGTGCCACTCAGAAATGGAATAATTTAAAAGCAGACAATATTTGGGTTACTTGACAATAATCCTGGCCAAACAAGGTGGTCTTATTTAGATGAATGAGAAACAGGCAGTTGTTTCTTTATGTCATACACTAAACATATTTTGTCCTTATTAGCATTATCAATATGAATCTGTAGAGATTTTATATTATTTAATATCTCTCTTGATATCTCCTCTGTGAGTCTGTGATAATGACAGAAAAAGTAAGAACCAGAAATGGAAACCAAATTTTCCTTTCATAAACTCAGTTATTCAGTAATTTGTTTCATTTTAGAATCACAAGTAAGTGACATTAGCCAAGCCAATTCAACTGATGGGTATAAAAACCTTTAAAATAATCCTGAGTAAGTTACTATTCTTATATCTTGTGTATAACCTACCAGGTAGCCAAGAAGGACTTTATAGGAATACAAAGAAATTGCTGAATAAGAACTCTTAATTTAGAGATAAGTCGTATTTGAAAATTTTAGTTTCAATGACTTAATGTTAGAGATAAAAATACTTTTAAATTTTAGAGAAAGTGATCTTAAAATATTAAGCTTTTGGCGTATGTATTGTTACTTAAAAAATTTCCACAGCAAATAAAATGTATTCAAAAGATTCCACTTATAATGAATAAACAAAAAATTTGGCTGCAGTATAATTTTTAAAATTAAAGATTTTAAATGTACTCTAGAATTTTATTAATCTATTTCAAAACTTTTCTTGTTATAGCACACCAAACTGTATCCTGGACGAATGTAGGAAATACTATCTTCTCAAACAGAGAAAAAAGGGGATGAAAAATAATTTAGTTAAGCAGGTTCCACTATCTCTACTTCTGATTACAGCAGAGCATTCTTATGACATGAAATAGAGGGTGATTTATCTTCATCCCAGCAAAATACTTAAAAGTTCACAATGTATGTGAAAAACAGATTTGTTATTCAGAGTCAAGTGGAATAAATCAGCGCATTGGTTATTTTGGGTTCCTATTCATGTTCTTGGCCCTTTTTTATTTGCAGATTTTTTGCCCTGGCAGATTCTCTATTATCTGTAACTAGGGAAAAATAAGGAAATGAGTCTACTTTGCTATACACCATTTAACTTTTCCTC
The DNA here is from genome assembly GCF_017311325.1 of Ursus maritimus. Classification (NCBI taxonomy): domain Eukaryota; kingdom Metazoa; phylum Chordata; class Mammalia; order Carnivora; family Ursidae; genus Ursus; species Ursus maritimus. Next base: position 22,524,509 of record NW_024426663.1, read on the forward strand.
TTTTAAGAAGTCAAATGCTGACGACACCACCAGGGCTGCCTGTCAGGGTGAGGGTAGGAAATAGCAAATTGACCTAGAGGGATGGATGCCTGAATGATAATCACGTGCCTATTTCAATTGTTATTTCCTAAATAATGCTTAGGATTTTGTTTTCTGTAGTTTGTGGATTAGCTAAATTTCTGAATTCTACTCCTTTATCTTCTTTTTTCTGAGCCACCTTACTATTTATTACTATCTTTACTTGAAAAAAAAGAGAATGAAATTTAAAATATTCTTTTAATTTAATCATTGTTTATGGCTCTTAATGAGAACATGTTTGGTATGGCGATGATGAGGGACAGAAGCAGAAAAATGTTCACCTTTAGTCCAGAAGGCTGCCCTATACAGGCTGCATGGTTTCAGTAAGAATCAAATATGTGCTGGTTGCAGCATTCTTAAAGGGTCTCATGACCGCCTGTAAATCTCACTGATAGTTAATATCGACCTGAATCATAAGCACTAGAGAAATCTTGTGAAAGTAGTTTTATGAGTAGAAATTCGAAGACATTTATGATCTAATACTCTCTGCACATCTCCACCCCCTTGAGCACTAAACATATAACCACCAGCTTCATACAGCAAAAACCGCAGGTCTTTCTGCCCACAGGTCCTGTCCCTGTACTACTTAAATAAACTAAGTTGCACCATAAAACGTCTCAAGAATTCTTTCTTGAATGTTGCACTAAACGATCCCATAGGAGTTGGGGGTTCAAACTACTGGATAAGTTACTTTTGGAAAATTTATTAGTTTCCATAGGTCTTAGTAAAACCTCTTTTTGGATAATCCTATTTATTTTTAAGGTTTTTAATATTTATATTTCTTTCTATAAACAATTTCAACTATAGCTTTCATTACATGAGCTTCTCCTACTGGATAATCCTATGTAATCATATGGCGCCAATTACCAACTATCTGGATCTGATCCTCAAGTCTGTAACTTCAGCATTGCTATCTCTTCCATGCTACAGAACCATACATCCAATGGTCTTATGACAACTTCACCTACGTGACCAACAAGCAACAAACTCAATACGTTCAAAACTGACCTTACCATCTCTCTCTCTCCCTTACATGCTTCATATCCACTGGCATCACCATTTATTCCAAAACCCAGGAAAAAAAGGAGGCAACCTTGATTTTGCCTTCTCTCTCACTGGCCATATTCATTCAACTATCCAATCTTATCAATCTTACTGCCTTCTAATGCCTTATGTTTTAATCCATCAACTTCTCTCCTTCTTCATCATACTACTTTATTTAGGACATTATTATTTCTTACCTGAATTACTACAAACTCTTCTTAATTGCCATGCTTGCTCATTTCCAATCTATTCTCCACACAGTGCAATACACTGCACTCTGAAGCAGACAGATCTTTCTAAAAAAAAAAGATTTTACAGTTTCCTGTACCTGCCAAACTACAGAGGAAGTATTGTATTACTATTAAGAATGGGGCCTATCTGGGACACCTGGGTGGCTCAATCGGTTAAGTGTCTGCCTTCGGATCGGGTCATGATCCCAGGGTCCTGGGATTGAGACCCACATTAAGCCCTGCACCGGGCTCCCCGCTCAGTGGAGAGTCAGCAGACTTACTCTGCCTCTCTCCTCCCTCTCAACTTGCGCTCTCTCGCTTACTCTCTCTCTCTCAAATAGAATCTTAAAAAAAAAAAAAAAGAATGGGGCCTGGCCTATCGAGCTAGCCACCAGGGTTTGAACTTTTGATCTGCCACTTACTGAGGTGTGATTTGGGGCAAGCTCCTTAATCTCTATTTATATTTCCTTCTTTGTAAATCAATGTGGTAGCAATAGTACCTAACCCATGAGGTGTTATAAGGAGTAAATGACTTAATACTTGTGAAGAATTTATTATAGAGGCTAGCATACTATAAGCATGCAATAACTGTTAATAAATGATGATGATTAATGTCTGTTATTATTATTACTACCTTCCTTTGTACATGCTTGGTCTTAAGAATCATTAAAATCTAAACTCAGTATTGCTATAAAGGTTTTCTATGATTTGGCATTTGTTTTCCCACCTTAATTCCTTATATTTTCTCACCTCTCCTACCTTTTTTATCTGGTGATATTAAGATGCTTATTCTGTTACTTTGTTATTCAAGTTATCATTTCAAGCTCTTCAAATATTAGACAATTTTTAATTATTAATTTAATTTGGTTTTTAAGCTTTAAACTCAAGAACTTCATGTATGAGACATATACATCACTGCAATATATTTTTCAGCTTGTTTCTCCTTCCACTTTCTTAGTTTTGGGGTTATTTTTCTTATTTCTAATAATGATTAATTAGTAAGATATCCCTAGATTACACTGCAAATGGTCTTTTTCTATGAAGTTTCCTCTACGTTACTATATAGCTAATGGAACATTTCATCTGGTTTGATTCATTTTGATATCTAAACACTTCCTGATCTTGTTGCAAGATGTTACTTACTAACTGCCTACTATGTCTTGTAAAGTAGATTGAGCATACAATTTATTATCTTCCCTGGACATTCTGGAGTAGAAAAGGGGTGCTATTAATATTATATGGAGACAAAAGATATAAGATGGTACTTTTCTGTACAAACTTAGGTGTATGGTCACTCATTGTTTCTCACAGTAAACCCTCAAATTAGGTTTTATTTATAGCTTCCATTTTATAGTTAAGTAAACTTGTCAGAATGAGTGCCAGAACTGAGGATTGGCTCTAGAGCCATTCTTCTATGTCCATATTCTTTGTACTACATAGCTTGCCTTAATTTATAGTTCTTTTGACTTTTGATGTCTTCACTCAATCAACTAACTTATCTCTAAGAAGACTTTCAAAAAGGAAGAGAATCCAAATAAATATTTGAAAGAGAAGAGGAATGGTGTTTCTATACTGATAGAAACATTTTTACTGATGTGAAAATAGTGAAGTACCTTGAAAAATAGGACTATCCAATCAAGATTGGATCACTCTGTCCTCTCCAAAAGTTAAAGAATAATTGTAGTAACTTAGTCAAAGCAATGTTCTATAGCATTTCCTTGATCAGTTGCCAATTTATATATATAAAAAAAATGAAGTTTCATTTCATTTTTTATGCAAATAAATGTTAATATATTTTACTGTGCTCAATATTAACATATATGTATGCACTTATGACATATCCAAAGTAATCATATTGTTCCCTTTGTTACTGTGGAATTATTTTTTGTTCTCAGTCCTTCATAAAATAAATTATGTTTCAGCTGCAGAAAGAAATGCAGCTTCAGTGTATATTAATCTAAGTAAGAGGCACTATGGCATCTTAAAAATATTAACAGTTTATTCTGAATTTGTAAGTTTGAGTTTATTGTGATTTTTAAACTGCTTGTGACTTATAAATTATATATCCATCCAATCTCATGCTGGGTAATATTTTCGAAGTTTCAAAACTGAAATATGCTTTCTAGGGGGCATCTGTTTTGAGAAAATGAATACAACAGAGTTATTATCCTTTGGATTTTTAAAACATATTGGCTCATCCTTATGATTATTCATCATGACTCCAAAGGAGCAAAATAAAACTTAAATCATTGTCTGTCTGTAGTATAAGCACAAAAAGTAAGCAGGCAACAGCTAGGAAGCAGGTGGTGGTGGCGGCAAGATCACTAAGTACAGCACTAATTCTTTTACCTTGTCAGAATGAGAACAAGATACTTTAACCAACCAGCCATTAAATTCCTTAGGGGAGAAGAGAGGTAACTGGAATCTTCCATGTGATAGATAAAGTGGGGGGGGGGGGGAATAAATGGAAGCCAGCACAAAAGCCATGGTTCTGGTTGGAACATTAAATTTACCTTTGTAATGACTTGATTAAAGTGCAGTTCTCAGATCTGGGCCATGTGTATCATCTGAATAGATACATTCATGTTTTCAAATCAAACATTATTGCTGTACTCCATGATTTAGTGTCACTTAGGATAAATCCACGTTTTAAATCACATAATAATTTAGATTTAGACACAAAAAGAACAAGATTATTAAGAGACCCAAGCATTTGAGCTCGAGAGCATAAATTTGCTTGCAGCAATCTAGTGTAAAAACTGTGTTGACACAATCTGACACCACAATGATGGTTTTATTTTAAGACATTAGTATTTGTCTGACAATAAAAGGACAGGAGTGTTTGGTGTATTCTATAGGTATATGTGTGAATGGTAACCTCAAAAAAGTTAGAGAAATTTTTTTGGATCTGTTGAGGTTAGAGGTAACAAAAGTGGCTAATTAGCTATTTAACAGTGTTTAAAAAATACAAACTATCAGGAAAACCAAGAGAAGTTAGAGACAAGACAGCAAGAAAAAGGCTAAGAGAAGGCAAAAAAAAAAAAAAAGGTTCTAAGAGTAAAAGTGATTGAAATAAACTCTGTCTTTGAAAATCTGAAGTCATAAAACTGATTAACTAGAAGACTGGTGATTAATTTCAATGGAAGTATTCCTTTCCTTATGAAAGGATTAACCCACAGGATTTTTTAATAATATCTTACATGTTTTGCAAAGTGTTATCTACTTATCAGAGCCTTGGGACAAAGAAATCTGTAACTGAAGCATTAGATGCCAGAGCTAATGGAAGGTTAATCAGAAAAAAAAATTTTTTTTAATGTAAAGTAACTCTGAAAGTAAAAGTAAGCCAGTAAAGAAAGATGCCTATTCTTAAATTTGGATGTGAATTTAGGGTTTCCCCCAATGAAATGCAATATCATTAAACAAATCCTTTTTTAGTTTCAAACAGTTTTAATTCCAAACAGTATTCTGCCTACCAAACCAACTTGCAAATATTGCCCAGGAATTAACATGAAGTGAGGAGTAAGAATTCAGTATTTTGTAGAAGAAAATGGAAATCAATTAAGGAAAATCAGGGCACTTAATATGTTTTGGAAATGAAGCAATGTACACTACATTGTTAAAGTAAGACATTTTGCAAAGAACTGGCTTGAGACAGTATATTTTTCCCCCAAAACGTGCTGGAGTGAATGTGAAACTTACAGAAGTTCTATGCCGTTTTATACATTTGGATAGTTAAGGCCAGCTCTGAGACACGACTTTATCTGAAATTACACCGTTGATGACCATTCAATCTCAAAGTTAAGTTGCTTTAAAACTTTTTTTTTTTAAGATTTTATTTATTTATTTGACAGAGATAGAGACAGCCAGCGAGAGAAGGAACACAAGCAGGAAGAGTGGGAGAGGAAGAAGCAGGCTCATAGCGGAGGAGCCTGATATGGGGCTCGATCCCGTAACGCCGGGATCACGCCCTGAGCCAAAGGCAGATGCTTTAACCGCTGTGCCACCCAGGCGCCCCCCTGCTTTAAAACTCTTAATCTTCCTTCTCCATCTTCATTCCTCATCTAGATATAACTCCTGCCCTTCTTGCTTTCTCTTGCCTTCCCCATGTAAAAATCATATGTGCAGCACATATTTTATGGGGCAAAGAGAGTGGTAGCATATTTGATTTTACCACATTCACTCAAGTAGTTTTATGCCAGTGTTTCTGTTTTAACAATAAACATTATGCATCATTTATAACCTTCTGGCATCTCAATATGACAAATCTTATAGCAGAGATGTTGAGTATGAAGTGACAGGTTAAGAAAGAAAAAACATATTAAAATTTAAATGGAAGCATTTAATTACTGAGATAAGTTTCAGCATATATAGATGACAAAATATTTGTGAAGGAAATGCAGAATAGAATAAAGTATACTTATTGGTATACTGCACTCAAACAATGGAAATGAAACAATATTGATCTTTTGTCATATCTTCAATTTTAATATTCATCATTCTTTACATAAAGTAATAAATTATATTTAAGTGTTCATGACATTTGGACTACCAAGTAAATATTTTCCACTGGTAACTATGATTCTATTCAGAAGTATAAATGAAATAATTTGCAGGAGCATAATTTCTCTGTTTGCATTGATTTGCATGAGTAAGTACAGCATTGTTTATGCAAACAAATGAAGGTAAGAAGAAAGAAAGCTAAATAAATATGCATTTAGTTTTCATTTCAAAAAATTTTAATTATGCACATCTGTAGATGTCTAAGAAACACAATTAAGCAATTAATCATTGCATAAATAGGCCAAAAAATTATGAAAACATTAGCAGAGGGTGTGATTGTTATTTGAATCTTTTATTTATATATTTTTCTTTTCTTCAAAATAGCTTAATTGAATGGCTTAGGTACTTGCAAATGTGTCATTGAGTTAATCAATGGCTAGAAATAACCTGCATTAGAAAGGAATCAGAATATGACTTAAAGGAAGGGTTCCAAAATCTGGTTAAGTATCATAATCTCCAGGAAAGTTTTTTTGGATTTTTTGTTTGTTTCTTTTGTTTGTTTGTTTTTTAAATATAGATGCTCAGGCTTTCTCTTTGGAGATTCTGATTCAATAAAAGGTCGGAATTGAATATTCTTAAGAGGCATCTTCATAAGCATTTCATTTCCAATAATCTTTTCTAATTTTTCTCCATCACATTTCTCTGCCTGCCAGTATCATTCTCTCTCTATATATATTTATTAAATTTAGCTCTATTGCCATATTCTTTTTTTTTTTTTAAAGATTTTATTTATTTATTCAACAGAGATAGAGACAGCCAGCGAGAGAGGGAACACAAGCAGGGGGAGTGGGAGAGGAAGAAGCAGGCTCATAGAGGAGGAGCCTGATGGGGGGCTCGATCCCATAACGCTGGGATCACGCCCTGAGCCGAAGGCAGACGCTTAACCACTGTGCCACCCAGGCGTCCCTATTGCCATATTCTCAAGGGTCGGCAGGTTCTCTAGGTTTTTATTTTTTGTGATTACATTTTCATGATAACTAACTGTATGATTCATTCATATTAAGTGTTTAGAAAAAGCAAATTCATAGAGGCAGAAAATAGACCAGGGGTTGCCATAGGTTGAAGGAAGAAGGAAAACGGAAGAGCCTGCTAACGGGTACAGGATTTCTCGGGGATGATGAAAGTGTCCTGAAATGATAGGGGTGATGGTTGTACAACCCTACAAATATACTAAAAAACACTTAATAGTATAAAAGGATGAATTTTATGATATATTAATTATATATCTCAATTTTAAAAAGCGATGAAGCAAAAACAACTTTTGATGATAACATAAAATTTGATATTAGCATGTTCTGGATTATTCCCATTACTGCTAAATAATCTCTTTTGTCTGCATTCGTTAGCGTCAAGTTGTAGTACTTTAGATTCAGAAGTAAATGAAAAATAAAAAAGGGGAGGATTTAATGTATAAAGTATATAGTAGAACAACTAAAAGCCAAATAGGTTGCACAGTTTTTTAGATGGAGGAAAAGAGTGGGAGAATTGAATTTTTACAGTACGTATATTACATACACATGCCAAAGGCAAAGACTATACGACAGAATTGGCACCATGCTCATGCTGTGATCAGCTTTTGGTGTCCACAAAGCAAAATCCTTGAAACTAAGTTGGTCTTGTACATACCACCCATATCCAACTAATATTTTATTTGTGTAGGACCATTTCCTTTATGAAAATTTTCCTTTCATGGTTGCTGTGATAGACTGTCCGACCTCTGGAGCCAGGCCTCCCCTTTTGTATCTCACTTTTAGGGGTTTTTTAAAATGTATTTCAGAAGAGAAGCACAGGGGCGCCTGGGTGGCACAGCGGTTAAGCGTCTGCCTTCGGCTCAGGGCGTGATCCGGGCGCTATGGGATCGAGCCCCACATCAGGCTCCTCCGCTATGAGCCTGCTTCTTCCTCTCCCACTCCCCCTGCTGTGTTCCCTCTCTCGCTGGCTGTTTCTATCTCTGTCAAATAAATAAATAAAATCTTAAAAAAAAAAAAAAAAAAAAAACAGAAGAGAAGCACAGTCGTAACTATGAGGAGGCATTAAAAATAATCTCAGATCATCTTTGTTTATTTTGTCATTAATTACCCAAGGATTTTCTTAAGAATTTTATTACATGACTTTAAAAGGAAGCTTCACATGAAACACAATGTGTCAAACGACTGATTCTAGGGACTTCCACATACCTTCAACCCTATTAATATGTTTATTTTTCTGAATTCTTTTTGGGTGAAGACTTTTAATTGGAAAAGTGATTTTTGGTGTAAGGTTTTCACTTTTTAAAAAGTATACTTTACACATAATGTGGAAAGGCAAGAATTGAATTATAAGCAAGTACTATTAACAAAAGAAAATATTAACCAAAATATGTAATCAAAACCCTTTAGAAAGGAAGAGTTATTTTATATATGACAGATCATGTCAAATGCTAGACCTACTAAAAAGTGAAAGTCCAAAAAATGGAGGACTCATAATACTGCAATAAGAGTTTTTTTTCTTGACTTGCTGGTTAATAACTAAAATCAGTTTACTTGTGAGTTTACTGTGTATCTGGACTTGTGCTAAATGCACTGTATGTGTTATATGGATTCTATTTACATATGAATTCCATTTTGCAATAGAAGAAATTAAAACTTAGAGAATTTAAATAACTTGAACATTAAAAAAAAACCACCCTAAAAACAACAAACAAAAGTGATAAATGACAGGACCTAAAGGTGCCTGTTAACACATAAACATTTTTTTTAAGATTTTATTTATTTATTTGAGAGAGACAGTGAGCACAAGAGGCAGAGGGAGAGGGAAAAGCAGGCTTCCTGCTNNNNTGAGCAGGGAGCTGGTTGCGGGGCTCAATCCAGCACCCTGAGATCATGACCTGAGCGGAAGGCAGACACTTAACCGATTGAGACACCCAGGCACCCCCACACATAAACATTTTTGACTGAAAGAATGAATATATAAATGAACTCAAGTCATCTGTCTGTAGAACTTGCATTGATTGACATTATATAATACTCCCAAATTCATGTGGTCTTTCCCTTCTTTCTTCATCATTCTTTGTCCTGCTTCTTTCTTATTCTCATTCTTACTCTCAAGAGTCTGTAGGTTCTCTACGTTTCTAAATTTGTGATTAAATTTTGATGATAACATTATATTATTCCATTTATATGAAATATCAAGAATAAGCAAAATCATAAGATGGAAAGTAGATTAGTAGTTGCCAGGAACGGGGTGGGGGGGGAAGCACATCTTACTGTGCTAATTTGGTATAAGCAACGAAGTCATATTTAGTTATTGTTTTTTGCATATGGTAAAATCTCTTGAGGAATTCTAATATGTCTTACTCCAAAAACTTGAATGCAACATTTGAATGGAAATTAAGCCTATGATGAAGACAATATATGATAAATATGTGACAATTTTAACAATACTGACAAATTAAAAAATACAGATAATTGGTATATTAGTCGAAATTATTTATGTTAATTAAATTGCTAAATTTAGTAAAATGATGATGAGATATGTATTCTTTCCAATAATAGCATGGCTATAAAGGTTATAAAATCTAATTTATGATAGTGTCAGTTAAACCTTATTTATGATAGTGTCAATTAAGCATTCACATTGCTCTTATGATATTTGACAATACAGCAGTCTAATTTTGAATTATTATAAATCTAATTTTTGTCCCTTTGTTTGGATTTTCATAAAGTAGCCTATAGCTTTACAGGACTATTTATAGTATTTTAAATACATTTAATTTATAGCATTTTAAAATGCTAAAATGATAAATCATTTCTAAAGGATGACAGATTACTTCTCTTTTAAAACTAGATAACTGAAGTTGTCTATGGTGATCAGATAACAGAAAGCTAACAAGTTTATTTGGGAAAAACTTCTTGGATAATAAAAATTTCCACTCATGACTGAGGTTTTCAATATGCTACTAAGTTGTACACAATTACCTCATTTATTCTTTTTTGGAGGGCTATTAGGTTTTGCTTACGTGATAGTCACTTTAATTTCAGGAGGAAACAGAATCTTAATCTACCTTCCTTTTGTTTCAGAATCAGACAATTTGATTTTAAATATGTTACTTTTTAGTTGATTGCCAATTATCCTCAGTTTTATTTTACCTTTTTCATATATAAGTTATACAGTTCTGCTTCTACACTTTCCTTCTTCCTTTATTATTTTATTTCCTTCTGTTTCTTAGCAATAGAATGATAAATTAATGTTTACTGCAGCACATTATCTGTGTTAACTTATCAGCATTACCCATGGATCCATTTTCCTTTTCATCATGATAAGAAATGTACCACTTGATAAGAAAATATATCCCAGACAAGCATTTTGAGGTATTATGTTTTCTTGTTAGTATTCTCTGTAGGCATTGCTTCCAAGGGAAGAAAATTTGTCTTCTCTTGGCAAATTGTTATTCTGCTCATTACCTTGCTCTCATTATAATGTCTTCATCTTAGCAGTGCACAATTTCTGTGCACAATATGTGTTGCTGTGTTTATGCAGGTTTTACTACTGAGATGCTGCCTTTGACATAACAGGGGTTGGTGTCCTGACAGGTAGATATAAATCTTCTATGAACTGAGTGATGGATCAACAGAAATAACTATCTGTGATTAGATATGTAAGATCATTGATCTATATGCTGAGTCAACATTTATCATGTGCTCCTTGAGCACAGACCAGTATAAAATGATTTGAAGAACGTGTAAGGAAAATGAAAAAAAACTGACTTTAAGTAGTTTATAACCTAAAATCTGTGGTGCCCAAATGGGGTGTCTCTTGATCCGATGAGGGCCCCAAATGTGGGGCGATTGGGTGGAAGCTGGTGGCATGGGAGGTGAAAGAATTCACCTGAGGCAAAACAAAGGGGATAGAAGTTTATTGAATATACCACAAGCAAGCTGTGGGCACAACAACAGAGAGTCTATCTGCAACGAGGTAGTGGGTAGGGGCTATTTTTAAAGGGGAAGGATGAGATATGGTGACTATGGAAATCTCCCTTTTTTGGTAACTGTGCCTAGTTCTAAGTAGCCCATTGGTCAGTTAGGGCCTATGGATATTTTGTGGTGGGTCACTTGATGGGTCTGTGTGTATTCCATTGCTCAAGTCTGTTTGCCTAAAAGCCACCTCTACACTCCCCCCTGACCTATCAACAATCACAAATCTTTGGCATTTGGGTGGAGGTCTCCTCTTCAGTAGCTTCTTCCTACAGAGATGTCCCTATCTAAAATTGTCAGTCAATCAGAGGTTCTGTGCAGTTATAGACTAGAGCATGGTGTCATAGTAACATGCAAATAGGTGATTTGAGGGAAATTACTTGGTGGTCAGGTCCATAGGATTTGGGGAAGGGCCCCTTGGATGGTATTGGCCGGAATCTGTTGAACCATCATTTGTATATGGAATTGCTGGATTCTTGAAGAGACAAATTTAACAAAGAGATTAAAGAGAGGGGGATCAATACTTAGGAGAAGGAGTATTGGGGTCACGGGTCCTAAGAAGGGAAGAAGTTAGGATAGCTATGAACATGTTTCTTTCCAGGAAAACTATCCTTGTGTTGTATGGTCCCAGAAGAAAGAAACTAAAAGGTTAAGGTTAAAAAGACAAAGCCTGGCCTGAAAAGGGGTGATGATTGTTATTATGAGAGCAGGGCATCAAGACAATATCAGAGAATGAGTGTATGTGAGAGCTGGTATTGGCAATGGGCTGGATTCATGGTCTTCTAGGCTTCTGGGTGTGTATCATCTGAGTCTCCTCCGAATAACAGGTATAGATCTCCAATCAGCTCGCAGCTATATTCAGCTAAGGGCCCCTCATCTGGGGCCACTGTGGTCTTGATTTTGGATAGATGGATCCACAGGGAGAAGCTGTGAAGTTTTACCACTGTTGGAGTGGTCAAGAGAACCTGATAGGGCCTGGTCCAGATAGATTTGAGAAGCTTTTTGTCCTACAAAGAGTCTTAAGGTATACCCGATCCCTAGATACAAGTTTAGGATACATGTTATCTAAGAAAGAGGGGTCAGGTTTTAGATTGTACTAGTTTTGGTGATCATTAATGGCTGAGACAGTTTGCCCTAGGGTTATACTTTGATAGTTGACGAAAATCTTCCTCCAGTCCAGAAATTTAACCAATCGTTAAAGGAAAGGGAGGGACTGGTTAAAGCGCCAATTTGAGAACTGACGTCTTCTAGTAACCCTATCACATTTTTGTGGTAATCTGGAGTATATACATAAAATTCTGTTTTAGTAAGGCATAGGTTCCTCTTTGAGCTGCAGTCAGGATAAAAAGGGCCATTCGGTTTTGGAGGACCATCTTTTGAATTTGTGCGTGACTACATGTCAAGCTTAGTTAAAGGTGGCTGCTGTATGCTTAGCTAAAGCCTCTATTTGCAATTTTATATCAATAGAAGTACCTCCTGGAACAAATATGACTAAGGGATATAACCATCAAGCAGCCCTCTTTGTTGTTGGCAAGATGCGGAGAAAGGGGAACCCCCTTACACTGTTGGTGGAAACGCAAGCTGGTGCAGCCACTCTGGAAAACAGTACGAAGGTTCCTCAAAAAGTTGAAAATAGAGCTACCCTATGACCCAGCAATTGCACTACTAGGTATTTACCCCAAAGATATAAATGCATTGATCCAAAGGGGCACCTGCACCCCAGTGTTTATAGCAGCAATGTCCACAAGAGCCAAACTATGGAAAGAGCTGAGACGTCCACTGACAGATGAATGGATAAAGAAGATGCAGCGTATACGTACACAATGGAATACTACCCAGCCAAATGGAACTAGAGGATGTTATGCTAAGTAAAATAAGTCATTTAGCATATGATCTCACTCATATGTGGAATTTAAGAAATAAAAGAGGATTATAGTGGAAGAGAGAAAAAAATAAAATAAGATGAAATCAGAGAGGGACACAAACCGTAAGTTACAGACTCTTAATCATAGGAAACAAACTGCGGGGAGGAGAGTGTGGGAAAGGGGTAACTGGGTGATGGACATTAAGAAGGCACAGGATATAATGAGCACTGGGTATTATGTAAAACTGATGAATCACTGAACTCTGCCTCTGAAACTAATAATACATTATATGTTAATTAATTGAATTTAAATAAAAAGAAATAATAAAGGTAGCCCCCCCGCAAAAGTCCTCTTTCTTTGATGTCTAGTCTTAACTATATCCTAATTATGAGGAATCACTGGCAAGTGAGAGAAGACTTGTCTCAAGAGATAAGGGCATTTCTGAGTACATCACCTAATCCAATCACAGGGTAAGTAGAACCACCCATTTTCTTCACAAGTCCATAATTAACACCATGGAGTGGGCTATCCCCTGACTTTCTGGCAACTATTTTGTCATTCCAGCCACACAGAATTGGTCAAAGTGCTAACTGAGTTATATAACTGGGGAATCAATCCCATTTAACAGCTGTTCAAATAATCATATGCCCATGGGGTCATGTTATCATCCCCCCAGAACAGCAAGCGTGAAGACAGTCTTCTATACATGAGTTTTGTAGCAACTTCTCTGAAGTTTACCTCAAGTTGTCTACCTTAGGCAAACAACACTTAACTAGCATTTATATCTGCAAAGATGTGTTATAGAAACATAATTTTTCTCTCTAAAATGACCCCTATTTCCAGAGATGGCCAAATTAAGACCAATTTGTTTCTAAGACAAGTTCAATTTTAACAAACTTGGCCTAATGATTTACATAAGCTCAGCAAGAATAGTGATTGGCCATATAGATCTTTTAAAATCTGCTTTGCTGGAACTTTCCTAAGGGTTCTAGATTGAACTTTTAGTAGCCTCTCTAGGCCAGAAGCCAAGCCAAGTACTTGGCCATCAGACATGCCTGTAATACCTGTAGATTTGTGTGAATTCCTCTTCACAAGGTCCCCAAAGTATCCTGAGGTTCCTGCACCTGTCAGGAAGTAACATTCTTTACTCACCTGGTAAGACTGCTTACTCTGTAAGCAATGTACCAGGCCAACATTTCCAAGGGGCTTTATGGCTCCATGTTTCCTAAAGTCAACCTCAATTCCTTCAACCTCTCCAGTCACATCTGAGTCTATGCATCTCTCTCAAATATGACATTTCAGTCAAAGCCTTGGTAAAATAACCAGTGTTTTTAATGGTGTCCTGTTACAAGGAAAACGGATTCTTATTGAACTTATGCAAATGACTATGACTGCCATGGAAGAAAGAATAGTTACTGAGACCTTTTGAATTCAGAGTGTTCAGGTAGAGAGAAAAATTAAATGCTTAATTTTGTTTACAAATGAATACTTTATCATATTTCTGTAAGTCATAGATACCTTAAGAGAAACTTTCTTTAATCTGGAAGAGTAAACATTAGAGAACCAGCAATGTTTCAAACAAGATTTACAAAAACTACATTTTCCTCAATTTCTTTAGTCTCATGTTATGAATTCTTATCCAATTTGAATGCAGCTCTAGTTAGTTCTGGAAATCTTACCCATTTCAGTTTTATGACCTTAAAGATACTGAATACCTGTATTTGTCTTAAAAGTCCTTTTTATGAATCTTCTTGAAGATAATACTCATTTTGCAAGAGAATAAGAACAATTACAAATGAGAAAAACTCAAAAATGGAGATTGTTAATGATCTGAGTTCATTATGATGCAATTGACAAGGAAATTCTATTATTCCTGTGACACAGAACACTTCAATAATCAGAATATTGAGTGACTACCTTACCAGAACAAAATACACCAAATAAACAAGTCTAATTAGTCAGAGACTTCGTTTACAATTTAAATCTTGGGCAAGTTTGTTAAAACCTTAGAAAGTTTGAATAGGATTATGGGTCATGAAAGACCTGATAAAGACAAAACATAGAAACTGTTTTTTCTGGGCAAAGAAAAGGGAAAACAACTTTGTTTACATTTTCTTATCAAGAGCAGACCAACAATTCAAGAAAACTTGTCTTTTTAACAGAGAGAAAGCAGAATTTCAATCTTACACCAGTGTACTTTTAAAATCCATTCCTTTCGAGTCCATCCTGACCACACATAAAATTCATTTCCAAAGACTTCCCTTCACAAACCTTCTACAACTTTCCTCTGCATTCAGATTTCATTCCAAGCCATTTCTCTCCAAACAACCAGTGTCATTTTAGGACAAAATTACTTTCTTTTACCTTCAAAAAAAAATGTATTCCCATTCTTTAGATCTTTGTTACGCATACAGAGTTGCTTCCCTTATTTCCATCAGTCTTAATTATATTTAGCAGAATTTTAACTCATAGAAATTTTAGTCTCCAGTGAAAACGAAGTAGTAACCAATCGTAAATGATTACACCACAACTCATTAGATGGCAAATCTATGAATCAATTAAGCACAAAGCATGTTTTCCAACAGACCCAAATATCCTTAGTTTCTTTGTAAACCTACGTTCAGTTACAAATGCTTTAGTACTTTCTTTCATTTGTTAAAGACTTAGATGTCCAATAAATTCAATCCAACTTATCATCCAAGCAAAACTTTGAAGTTTCAGGTTACCAAACACTTTGAAAACTATTTTAATTACCTATGAAAACTCTGAGACAGACAAAATTAACCATCATCTTAAGTCATCTTTTGCTGACAAATTGCAACAGAGATAACAGGAGCTTCCCTGACCTTCAGTCATCCTTGGTAGAATAAAAGTTTCAATTAGTTTAAATACCAAATTATGTCCCACCTGGGTCCACTTAAAAGTCAATCAATTTGTTCCTCATTGTCAGTTTTTACCTGGGGCACCAGTGGGGAAATCTGAAGTGGATGGTGTATGCAGTCTGCAATCCAAAGTGGTGCAGATACAGGAGGAGGGGGAGGCAGAGACGGTGAAGCCCCGCCAGGAGGCAGAGAGAAAAAGGATCCCGGTTCAAAAAAAAAATTTTTTTTTCTTATTTATTTGCGAGAGAGAGAGCAAGAGAGCACAAGCAAGGGGAGAGGCAAAGGGAGAGGGAGTGGGAGGAGCAGGCTCCCCACTAAGCAGGGAGCCAGATCCAGGCTCCATCCCAGGACCCTGAGATGATGACCTGAGCTAATGGCAGACGCTTAACCTACTGAGCCACCTAAGCGTTAGAATGTTCTACCTTGTAAGGACATAGCCCAAGCGTGAGTCTGAAGGAAGAGAGGGGATCCCATAGTGGGAAAGACTGCCTCCCAATTCCCAAAAGGGTGTCCCCCCCAAAGGGAATGGAGGTCTGGCTCATGGTCGGGATTTCGGTCAGGGCTTCCCTCTGACCTGAAAAGGGACTGGACCCGTATGAAGTGACGGACTTTTCTGGCGGCATCTCACCAGGGAGAGGAGTCAGGCAAATACCTGCGGCTGACTCTTTCGGGGTGCCCAATGACTTTGGGGTGTCCCATCAAGAGGGTTTCGGCAAACGGCCTGGCACTTCCTGTTGGGGCAACCCCTGGCAACACGTTGAGCCGGACACCAGTTTGACAGGACCGCTTTTGAAAAAGGGTGGGGGGGGACTCACCACTGAGACGCGTGGAACCACGTTTGCCCGCAGATCAAGATGGCGACTGGATCCCCGGGAACGGAGGAAAAGGGGCGGAGGCTGCTGAGAGTCAGCCAGGGTCAGGAAAGCGTCCCAACCCACTCCCTGACGCGTGAGAATTTGCCCTGGGCGATCCGGCAATTGTTTAAAGTAGCTTCAGGTATCTTACCGTCTCAATACAGAATTCGTTATTCTTTTTTTTTTTTTTTTTAAAGGATTGCTCTCTTTGTGATTCTAATTAACTACTGTATTTACAGATAGGATAATTTTATTGTGACTATTTTAGAGTATTAATAAGCAGACCCTTATACATTTCTAGGTTTCAAGGAAGAAGACTGTAAATCAACTTTTCCCATTCAGCCGTTAGTCAAATTCCACACAAATTTAAATGCCTTTAATAATTTTATAACAAGTCTAAATAACACTTTTACCCATACTGCGACTCAAAACATTTTTTTCTTCTCCATTTATATGTAAGAAAAGGCAGAGTGCCATTTTGATTCATTGATGACACTGGCACAGAAAATATAAACAGTCTAGGGTTGGGGTAGTTTTGGGAAACTAAAATAAGGGGTTGAAAGATTTGAAACAGCATATCAACACCTCCGTGGGAAGAATTAATCTAAATTATATAAAGCTGCTGTTTTAATGATTAGGGCATTGTACATCTGACTACATTTGGGAGCATTCTGTCCTATGCTTACATAAATAGATGCTTTTCTTTTCAGAACATTTTGAACTGATTTTGTAAGTTATGAGCAAAGAGAGAAGGAGAATTATTAGACTTTTAGAAGAATGGGGTTTAAAAGGCTATTAATTATTGTTGCTAAGTGTATTATTTACAATTAAATCCAAAATATATATTTGATGCATAATATAAATGTGTTAAAATGTGATAGGA
Organism: Ursus maritimus; assembly: GCF_017311325.1. Classification (NCBI taxonomy): domain Eukaryota; kingdom Metazoa; phylum Chordata; class Mammalia; order Carnivora; family Ursidae; genus Ursus; species Ursus maritimus. Next base: position 22,541,857 of record NW_024426663.1, read on the forward strand.
AGGGGGCGCCTGGGTGACACAGCGGTTGAGCGTCTGCCTTCGGCTCAGGGTGTGATCCCGGCGTTGTGGGATCGAGCACCACATCAGGCTCCTCCGCTATGAGCCTGCTTCTTCCTCTCCCACTCCCCCTGCTTGTGTTCCCTCTCTCGCTGGCTGTCTCTATCTCTGTCGAATAGATAAATAAATAAATCTTTTTTAAAAATGTGATAGGAAGGTACAAAGTAGCCTAAATAATAACTGAATATGGATTTCTAGTATTCAAGAATATTTTGACAAAAAAAATTCTTCCCGTAGATCTGAGTAAAATACCAAGAGAAATCAAAAATACCAATTTATTCAGGATCTATTTTTTCCACCTGAATATGTGACAATGATGTTCTGAAAGTTAATGCAGAATTATGCAAAATACGCAATTGACAGATTTCAACAAAGGTAAATGAGGATAATCATCAAGCTTTTTCACATTACTGAGAATTGTCAAAATGCTGTGACAGTGTACTTTGCAATGAGATGGGCAATTCACAGTTTACTTTGTACACATCTAGATCATCGTGAATCTAAGAGAGGGAGTTAATAAGGATGGACTTCTGCTGTTTTCTTGCCTGGAAGAAATAAGATTCTGGCACATTCTATATTTCATATGGAATCTATCTTTGCAATGCTCCCATAAGATTCTCTTTCAGAAGGGATACAGTCTTTGTCAGTTGTAGAAGAAGAAAGAGTCGATGACATTAAATAGAAATTGTCTTTACTGCATCACACAAAATATCTGAACTCAGAAGAACCCTACCTCATTTCTACTGCTGTACTTCACCCTTAAATAAAATATGTGTAAACTAGGAAAAGGCATGAAACTCTACCATAAGATTATGGCGCTTTACTCTAAGAAGGTTGTAGAAAGACTAGTATTTAAATCATCATTTTGTTTGTCCTTCTGGCAGGTTTTACCCTCCTTTAGGTAATATTACCCTCAAGTACACCTAGTTACACCATAATAGGATTTTGAGTGAGTGAGATGTGTGCTTCTCTTTTGTAAAGTGGAAAAAAAGGGCTATTGTGAATATGGACATGGGCAAGGACAAAGGCCTGGCACCTCACTTTTAGAAAGAGGACATATGGGATTTGAGGATCTAGAATTGAATTAAAGTAATACTCAGTCTCTCTTTGGAGTAAAAAAAAAAATAAAATAAAGAGTTCAATCTGTAATTGTTCTCTGCTTTGAAGCCTGTTTCACTAGGATAGCATCTAGGGGTGTAAGGTGGAAAATGATAATCAGTTATACACCTTGGGTGGCTTTTTGGGAACTCATCTTCCCTACCCCAACCCCCACTTCCCTTACTTCCTTCCTGTCTCTGCATGTACAGTGACTGCTATTTAATGATCTCTATACACCATGCCCACTCAAACACCGTGCACTCTTCATGTCTCTGATACTAAAATCTGAGGAAAGTCTAACTTGTGATCTTTTACAATCTGCAAGATTTGGATGGGTGAGGCTTTAAGTCATATTCAGTATCATTGAGCCTAAAAATTCAAATTAAGACCTCCTGAATCTTAGAACCCAAATTATGGACTCATTCTCATTGATCCCATGAACATTTATTAAGTATCCACTCTGTTCCAGGCACTGTGCTCAGTTTTAAGAAAAATAAGATGCGATCTCAATCTGGGATGAACTCACAGACTTTGGATTTTGGGAAAATGATAAGCAAGATTTTGTAATACTATTTGAAAAGAGTTCCAAAAAAGATGTACACCAAGTATTCTTGGAATACCAGAGAGAAAATGGCTAATTCTCTCCTAGGGGAATTGGGAAGGCTTTATCAAGAAGGTGACATTTGAGCAGGGGAGGTACTTAAAACACAGTTGTTAGAAAAGATCAGTTTCAGCTAGAGGCAGAAGATACAGTGCTGCTATATAAGCGACAAGGTACTCCACCAGCTCTCTGCCTTCAATGTATAACATTTCTAGGCAAACTTAGAAATATCAGAACCACAATAGAGACTGAACTTAATCGTTACTGAAACGGCTGAGAGTGTTGAAATGACCAGCATCTGCTTCTAATAAAATATCCAGGGATTTTGGAAGATGTATTTTATTTGATATATTTTCCACCTACTTTAAAAGTATAATGGCACATCATGGTTATCTCATTTTAAGATCCAAAATAATGTACTATATTTTTCTTAGTCTTTCAATTTTATCATTGCCTTCTGCAATGAATATATTTTAAAATTATTATCTATCTTAGTATGTTTGGGCTGCTGTAACTGAATTCCATATATTGGGTGGCTTACAAACAACAGACATTTATTTCTCATAGTTCTGGAGGTCAGTAAATCCATGATCAAAACGCTAGCAGATTCAGTGTCTTGTGAGGATTTGCTTTCTGATTCACAGATGGTGTCTTTTTACTGGAAGAAGGGGGCAGTAAGCTTCCTAGGGCCTCTTTAATAAAGGCACAATCCCATTCCTGAGGGCTCCCCTCTCAGGACCTACTCACCTCCCAAAGGGTACCATCCAAACTAATCCCTATCGCAATGGGGATTAGGCTTTAGCATATGAATTTTGGGGAGACAACAAACATGCAGTCTACAGCAACATCCACCCAGCGTTTCTTCATTCTGGCACTATTAACATTTTTTTAAAGTTTTTATTTAAATTCCAGTTAGTTAACACAGTGTAATATTAATTTCAGGTGTGCAGTATATGATTCAACACTTCCATACAACACCCATGACACTATTAACATTTTAAGCTAGCTTAATTCTTTGATGTTTAGGAGCTGTCCTGTGTGTTGTAGTGTGTTTAGCAGCATCTCTGGCCTTTATTTATTAGATGTCAGTGGAATCCCCCTAGCTGTGACAACCAAAAATGTCTCCAGATATTACCAAGTGTCCCAGGGGTGGGGGGGGGGGGGGGTGGAATCACCTTATTTGAGAATTACTGATTTAACTTAATATAATGTTTTTAAGTCATCTTTTTTTTTTTACTTTTAAATCAGATATTGTCCTAGAATCATTCTTGTCATTTAGCATAATATAGTTATTACTATCATTTTTTGTGTGTGGATGGTCACACTAACAATGCAATTTTCTAAGCAGAGAGAAGCGTTAACCTTGATCACATCCAGGATTTTCTTAGGCAATTGAGCCAGGCTTGGATAATTTACTGAGAGATACAGATCACCTTTTTACTCCCTCAGAGGACTAGATCCATTAGATGATTTTAAATAGAATCACAGGTTCAAGGTGTATTGCTACCCCTGTCTATCCTGGGTCATGTGTCTTGTACAATGTTTTCACGATACAACAGAACACAGCTTGAAATTCCTTTGTGAGTCTATAGGCTATAATATATTTCCCTGGCTAGAGGTGGGGAGGGGGAGATGAAGAACAGTAGAAAACTTCATGGTAGGAAGGACCAATTCAACTTCAGTCTGAACTAGCTGTGAATGCCTCCTACTCCCATCTAATAGGAGTAGCAAATCATAAGAAAATGGAAAAAATAGTTATTGTTCAGAGAATTCTCTGGGATGCTTCCCAATTTAAAACTAGGGGCAGTCAGGCCAGGATACAATACTAAGAACAGAAATAAAACCGCATATTTACCACTTCAGTGCTACTTCTTGATATGAGGGAAAAAACATCTCTTTGCTTACCCTCTGCACTCTCAAGGTTTCTTCATTAAATTGTCAAAAGTTCCACTGAGCACCACAGAAATTGAGTTTCCTATTTTCAGAGCAAAAGGGAGAATGTTGAATGAATGGTGAATGAATAATGGTGCTTTAAAGAAAACAACGTTCAGCAATCACGTTATGAAATGCAGGATACTCGTACAGAAAGAATCATCCTAAAGTCTGTCTCATTTTTCTAGTTCAGTATTTTATGTATGTAGGAGCACATGGGAAACATTTTGAACTACTTCTCTTCTTAAAGAGAAACCTTAGGAAATTACAAAACTTAGCTAATCAAACTATGCAATAGTTCAACTGCCAAAGAATGCTAGTTTGAAATTCTATTAGAGAATCTCCTCTTTAGCATCTGTTACACACAGCTCTGCTGGGGTACTGGGTAAAAAGGCTGTCCAAATACTTACTGATTTTTTAAGAGCTTCTAATTTAAGACCCTGAAAAGTTAAATATTTATATATGGTATAAGTGGTAAGAGAATCAGTGGAGATATATATATATATATATATATATTTAAATACCCCAACATTTTAATTAATAAGATAATTAATAAGATAAACACTAAATAGCTAAAGAGGGAGGTTTTTCTGCAACTGTTTGGAGGACAAAATCTTGTTGGAAGTTAATAATGACAAAATTCTAGGCAGGAGGTCCATCTTTGCTCAAAGTCTAGAGTAAAAACCAGGATGATAGGGGTGCTAACCAGTGGATCTGATTTTATTTTATTTTGCTTTTTATCAAAGCATGCATACACATTTTTAAATGAGTTATACAGTGCTGTAAAATTTAGGAAGAATTCCCTCCCCGTCTCTCCCCACTTTCCTTCCAAATACATATTCCATTCTTGCAATTGTATAGTTATTTTTTCTTGAATTTAACTCATAGTTCCATATACTAAACTAATTTTGGTATTTCTTAATCTATAGATTTTGGTTGTAATTTATTGACTTCTTATTATGATAGATGAGTGTGCTAGATCTCATGTGACACCCAATTAGACATTGAATTAGTTCAATTAGATGAAGGTGGAAATTGCTAGATGGATTTCTAATGAAGCTTCCTAAAAAAAATGGTGAATCAACTGGCAGGTACTGCTTACATTTCCTTCTAGATCTTTTCTTCTTCAGGGAAGAAGGGAATAGTGACTGGAATTGCAGCACCTTTCTTGTGATCATGAAATTACACCAAGAAAAGGAAAGGTGGTTAGCAGAAAAACAGTCCATACTAGTCCTCAAGGACGTCCTGTTCTAATGCCAGAATGTGTGACTATATGCAAAAAAGACTGCAGTGATTAAAGATAAGGGCTCTGAGATGAAGATGTCCTCCTGGATTATCCAGATGAGTGCAAACAAATCACATGATTCCCTAAAAGCAAAGAACCTTGCCCAACTGTGGTCAGAAAGAGATATGATAATTTAAGAAAGATTAGAGACAAACTTCCTTCTTTAAAAACAAAAACAAGTTTTATTTATGAAGAATTTCTAACTTTGTTAAAACTGCAAGCAGATTTTTCCCCCCAATTGTAGTTCTAGAGACCTGGTGATTCCAGGATTCAAGAAGTATGTTAAAAAAAAAAAAAAGAAAGAAAGAAGAAGTGTATTTCAAAATTAATTACAAAAACTAACCTATACCAACCACCCCCCACCCTCAAAAAAATAAAAATAAAATAAAGCCATCTTTTAGTTGTCTAGGAATGCATGGCCATTGATTTCAGCCATTTGAAAAAGGCCCACCACTTCCTTGGAAATGAGAGAATCACTCACAGAAGGAAATGTCTTTTAATAAGCAAGCTGATTGTGATGATTAAATTTATGTGTCAGCTTGACCCCAAACGGCACCTAGATATCTGGTCAAATATTATTCTGGGTGTTTCTTTGAAGGTATTTTTGGATGAGCTTAATATTTATGTATGTATGTATGTTTTGTTTTATTTCAAGTTTTTATTTACTTGAGTGAGTTAGCATATAGTGTAATACTAGTTTCAGGAGTAGAATTTAGTGATTCATAGCTCACCTATAAAACCCAGTGAATGAACTTAACATTTAAATTGGTAGGCTGAGTAAATCAATTTGCCCTTCTTTATCCAATCTATTGAAGACCTGAATGGAATAAAAAGGCTGGCCCTTCCGGGGTGCCCAGGTGGCTCAGTCGGTTAAGTGTCTGCCTTCAGCTCAGGTCATGATCTCATGGTCCTGGGATCCAGCCCTAAGTAGGGCTCCCTGCTGAGCAGGGAGTTTGCTTCTCCCTTTCCCTCTTCCTAGGCCCCTCCCCCCTGCTTGTGTGCTCTCTCTCTCTCTCAAATAAATAAAATATATTTTTAAAAAGGCCGGCCCTCCCTTGCAGTAAGAAGAAATTCTTCCAGCCTTACTGCATTTGAGCTGGGACATCAGCTATTTCCTGCCTTTGGATATGAGCTGAAACATAGGCTCTTTCTGGTTCTCAAGCCTGCCAGCCTTTGGACTACAACCATTGGCTGTGAGTTCTGTTCCCTAGCCTTAATTCTTGAGTTCTGCCAAGAAAGAATTCAGAGCCAAACCCTTATGCAAGCATTTAACAGTGGTCAAAGCAAAAGTACACTCTAAAGGTAGGAGAGGGGGCAGGTGCAGAGGTGGCACCTGCACTGGGGTTAGGCGTGTCCTTTCCTTTTATCTTATTTGGGTTGCAGAGCCACACTTGGGGAGGTCTTTGTTTCAGGGTTCTCTAATCACCTGGGAGTCTCCTCCTACAGGACAGTAGAGGGAATTTATGACCATGTACGGTCCTTAGTGGAACTGTCCAGGCAACCAACACCCTCAAGGGGGGGGGGTCAAAACTGCAATGTAAATGTATTATAATGAAACTGTATGTTACCTTAGGGCAGTGGTTATAGGGAAGAGTGCATGTGCGGGCCCCAGGGTTCCTCCCTCCCTCATGGGAAAATCCCCCTTCACAGCTGAAGTGGGGTGGTTGGCAGTTTCTTGAGTTTTATCTTTTTCAGTGGTCGGAAAGTCGCTCTTCACGTCTAGCTAACTGCCTACTCTATCAGAACTACGAGAACTACACCATTGGTTCTCCTGAGTCTGCAGCTTATCGCTGCAGGTCTTGGGACTTGTCAGCCTCTATAATTGCATGAGCCAATTCCTTATGATAAATCTCTCTTCCTCTCTCTCTTTTTCTCTACGGAAATACAGACACACAGACACAGACACACACACACAATTGGTTTTGTTTTTTGGAGAATGTTAACACACTACTTGATCAAAATTCCTTGCTTCTTAGAAAATACAATCCGATAACAAGGCCCAGCTGGGGGGGGATATATAGTCCAGCACTGATTTTACAGGGAGTTTACAGGACGATGAGATCAGCAGTTGTTAGCCTATGGGGCACAAAATAAGAGTATTCACTGAAAGTGGAAAAGAATATTGAAGGGAAGGAAGTTCCCCCAGTTCTCACTCAGCCTTTACATCAAAGGATGTATTCTGCAGCGTCTTAGGGAAAACATCTGAAACAGTTACAAAAAGTGCACCTAGTATTACTTCCCAGAAAGACTGTCTCTGAAAAGGAGGAACCTAGATAGGGTTTCAGTGGGGCAGGGTGGGGGGGAGGTGGTTCTGGCTCCCATTCATTTCTTTCTTTTTTTTTTTTTTTTTTTAAGATTTTATTTATTTAGTTGACAGAGATAGAGACAGCCAGCGAGAGAGGGAACACAAGCAGGGGGAGTGGAGAGGAAGAAGCAGGCTCCCAGCAGAGGAGCCTGATGTGGGGCTCGATCCCAGAACGCCGGGATCACGCCCTGAGCCAAAGGCAGACGCTTAACGACTGCGCCACCCAGGCGCCCCTCCCATTCATTTCTTTTCCAAAATAAGACATCACCAGAGAATGCTTTACTACAGTTCCCCCCCCCCACCCCCCCCCCACCCCCCCGTTCATGTCCTTCACGAGATGGTAAGTGAGATGTGGGAAGATACTTGGAGCTGAGCTCAAAGTTAATTGAAACCATACAGCACACTTGTACACTCAGATGGCTGGAAAGTAAACCCGCTCAAAAATATCTTTGTAAGTCACATCCGCGTTGACACCATTTTTATTAAATAGAATCTCACTATTTTGGGAAGTCTGCTTTAGACTTTTCTCTGCTTTATCCACAAACTTCTTCCTCAAAATACAAATAACTGTGGAACTTCAGGCAGTGAGTTGGCTGTCTCTGTGTCTTTAAGATTGACTTAAAATCTCAGGACAGACCCGAAGAGACGTGTTTACCATTGGACTGGTGGAACTTAGTTCCCTTTTTGCTCCACCAATAATTAGCTTAGCTTAGATGGAGGAAGCAGGCCAAAAGTCAAGGAATGTAGTTGGTCTCTAACATTGAGATTGGCAAGGAAACCAATTCTTCCTTAATGCCTCAGTAAGAAATCCGATGCCACTGACATCTTAATTTTAGCTCAGTAAGGCTCTTGTTGGATACCCGACCTACAGAACTGGAAGATATTAAATTTGTATTGTTTAAGCCACTTAATTTGTAGTGATTTATTATGGCAAAAAAAGAAGTTTAATGTAGAAGCCATTTGTCTGAATATAGGAGAAGAAAAATAGAAAGAACCTGGCACACTGATGATCTGGAACCCCAGATGACTACATTTGAACATCATGTGTGTGTTTGAGAGAGAGAAAATGAAATCTCTATCTTCTCTGTGTGTCATTGCTTTCCAAGTCTATTTCTCATGATCAGACCCAATTTTTCACTAATATAATTAGGATTGAGTGCCCTTATACATCCTTTCCCCAACCCTCTTCCCTTAAACTAATGGTTCAATTTTTGCTGAAATGAATATTCAATGTTTATATTATTAAAACAATACAAATAATTAAATTTTGAACCAAGAAATCTACTATTATGTCTTTTCCTTTATTGGAGAATGTTTTATTTTCCAGAAGTGTGAATGTGTGTGTTTCTAAATGGTTAAAGCTACCAGCTTAGCTATTAATCCTGCCTTTCTCTTCATGAGGATCTCCCAGAAGCTTCCATTCCCCATTACGTGGAAAGTACATTAAAAGATTCTGCATGTTTGAACCATCTTAATTCTTATCTCACACTTGACTGATATTTGGGATAAGTAGACTATTATAAATTATTTTTCTCTCAGGATTTTGAAGGCTCTGTTCCATGACTATGTATTTTAATACTGCTATTGAAAAGTTCCATACTAATTATATGAAGTGTTTCTCTAGAAACTTTTATGTTCTCCCAATATCAGGTTTCTGAAAATTCCCAGTGTTACATCTTGTTGCGAACCCTTTGCCAATAATTGTGCTGGATTCTTGGGGGCCTTTTCCATCTGTAGACTCATTTCCTTCAGTATTGGAATATGTTCTTATATTATTTCTTCAGAATATTTTTTACCTTTTGCTTTCCTAGTTCAGAGAATCCTATTAGATATTGATTTTCTTCAACTGATTTTTATATTCTTTTCCTCCTAGTCTCCCTTTCTTTGACAATTTTTTTCTACTTACTACATTTTCTTAATTTTATCTTCCAACAATTTTGCACTTTTTAAAAAATTTTTTTTAATGGTTTCTAATCATGTTTTTAGCATCTTGGTATGGCTCAGGAATTAATGCATGTGTTTATCTGTGTATATTATCTCTAAGTTATTTGGGGGTATATATATTTTTTCTGCTATTGTATTGTCTGTTTTTCCCAAGTTCCTTCTTTTTGTCTTTCATCTTTTCCCCCCCCTTTTCTTCTTTGTTTCAAGTTTTTATTTAAATTCTAGCTAGTTAACATATTGTGTAGTATTGGTTTCAGGAGTAGAATTTAGTGATTCATCACTTACATATAACACCCAATGCTCAGCACAAGTACCCTCCTTAATACCCATCATGCATTTAGCCCATTCCCTTCTCACCTCCCCTTCAGTAACCTTCAGTTTCTTCTCCATAGTTAAGAGTCTCTAACAGTTTGCCTCCCTCTCTTTTTTTCCTCTTCCCTTATGTTCATCTGTTTTGCTTCTTAAATTCCACATATGAGTGAAATCATATGGTATTTGTCTTTCTCTGACTGGCTAATTTCACTTAGCATAATACACTCTAGTTCCATCCACCTTATTGCAAATGGCAAGATTTCATTCTTTTTGATGGCTGAGTAATATTCCCTTGTGTATATACCACCTTTTCTTTATCCATTCATCTGTCAATGAACATCTGGGCTCTTTCCATAGTTTGGCTCTTGTGGACATTGCTGCTATAAACATTGGGTTGCATGTGCCCCTTCAAATCAGTATTTTTGTATCCTTTAGGTAAATACCTAGTGCAATTGCTGAATCATAGGATAGTTTTATTTTTAACTTTTGAGGAAACTTCATACTGTTTTCCAGAGTGGTTGCACCAGTTTGCATTCCCACCAACAATGTAAAAGGGTTCCCCCTTCTCCACATTCTTGCCAACATCTGTCCTTTCCTTTGTTATTAATTTTAGCCATTGCCTTGGTTTGTAATGGTGGAAGTTTTGGTAAATTTTTCACAATCTTTGCTTCGCTCATATTTGAGAATCAGCAATTAAAAAACATTTATAAGTTTATGGTCCTGGTCAATCTTGTCTACAGATTGGCTTTACTAGAATGGTTTTTCCGTGGAAGACCCTTAAATGTCACTTTAGGTAAGCCTTTTTTTCTGGTGTGGTCCAGGCTCCTCAGGTAAATGTCTTTTAATCTCTTGCCTTGGGGCTATAAACATGACTGTTGATTTAGTAGTTGATTTACAACTAATCCTTTACTTTCAGTCCTTCACAGCATTTTCTCTCTTTTCTGTCCCTACTTCTAAAGTCCAAATCTTTTTTGATTCTATTTTTCTAGAGAATTATTTTCCCATCTCCTTCAAACATAGCGGTATTTGCCTGGTTGAGACAGGAGGGAGGATCTGTGCTCTATGTGCGCCCTCTAGATTTTCAACTCTTGCTTTGTTGAAGATTCCTGTGGCAAGTAGTGCTTCCAATTATGAAGCTTTCTGGGGATTTGCAGAGCAAATGAGCTTGCTTCTTCTTCTTCTTCTTCTTCTTCTTCTTCTTCTTCTTCTTCTCCTTTTTAAAGATTGTATTTATTTATTTGACAGAGAGAGTGGGAGCGAGAACAAGCAGGGGGAGCAGCAGGCAGAGGGAGAGGGAGAAACAGACTCCCCACCTAGCAGGGAGCCAAAAGCAGGGCTAGATCCCAGGACCCTGGGATCACCATCTGAGCCAAAGTTTCAGGCACCCAGGCACCCTGAACTTGCTTCTTTTTGACATCTCCATTCACCTTCCTGTATTCCATAAGTTTAGTTTGCACTTTTAATCTTTCATTCTTTATAAGTGGTGTTTTGCATTATAGATATCTACTAACATCTTTGAAGATGAAGTTGGTGGTTTCCATTCTAATCTAATTGTGTTCTGTTATTTTGATTTGGATTATTTCATTTGCATTTGCATTTTGTATCTAAGAATAAAATAGAGTTTTTGCTTTTCTCTTAAAGCTGAAATTCCATTTTAGACGTTTAATGATCTAACAACATTTCTAAATAAGTGGTGTGCTTTTTTTAAAATAAAGTCTGTTGATTTTAGCAAATAAAAGTTACCTAAGTATACAGAAGTAAAACAGTAGTTTAATTAATTTTAATTGCTTAATTTTAATTGTTTAACATCAGAATCTGAACAATTTTAGTCACATAATTAGTTTAAAAAGCCTATTAAAAAATCAAAGGGCAGGCAAATTTAGACATCATATAGAAACACCACTCACTTAGAGATGATAATTCTCAAAATACAGTCTTACTAAGTTCATAGTCTTTGTGGCTGTGTCAGTATGAGTAAGGCCACTAGTCATAGAAATCTCAATACTGTGCTTGTCCCCCTTGTTCCATTTGATATTTTGCTTTATTTTATGATAACATAAAGGGCACAAGCTAGTGAAAAAGTAGAGACCAGATATACAAGAAAAACCAGAGCATGAGCGAGGAAACATTAATGCTTTTTAGACTCAGATGTGTATAATAAGAGAAAGAAATACAGAAAGACCCTGAGATCCACCATTAACAGTCTAGTCACTAACATACTTTCAAATTTCTATTTCCATGTTATACCTCACATTACTATCTAAATTTGGAATGCTTGAATAGAAGTTTGGGTTTTGTGTGTGTGTTGGGTGTGGTTTGTTTTGTTTTATTTTGTTTTTTCTTTTTGGCACTTGAACCTAATTTAGAAACCAAATCACATTTTATACTATTCATATAGTATTTCTATTTTCTACTCATTCCTTAGGTAGATTATAAACTGGTTTTAAATCCAACATATAGCAAAATGCCTGTATATGGTAGCTTTTTCGTAAATCTTTGAATCGAATTGAATGTCATGATTAACTAAGCCCACAGCAAATCCCCAATAGTCTTAACTTACATGGTCAACACTTTCTATGTCATTTTTGAAAACATTTGCATTGTTTTAAATTTGTTTCCATTTGAAGCCTAGGTAGAAAGGAAATGTCTTATGTGTTGGCAGTATTATTTTCATTCTTGATTCTCAGCACCTCTCACAGTGTCTTATACATAGAAAATTCACTGCACCTCTGCTGATTGAACAAACTGCAAATAGATGCACTTAGGTAGAGGCCAACAGAATAAGCAAAATGCATACTGACAACGAAATTGAAAGACAGAAATATATCTCCATTTTCTTGGCGAATCATCACAGAACATGGTAATTATAAACAGAATATTTTATGCTCTTGTAATTCATAAAAACTTGTGAGATGTCAATCTACCTTGTGTAGCAGGTATTTCAAACCTCTATGTGAGTATGTGAGTGAGAAAACATAGGGAGGTTAATACGCATGTTCAAAAATCATCCTGCCACTAAACAGCAACTTTATTGTTAATAATATTATTATAATCATTTTATTAATAGTAGTAGTATTCTTATTATCATTATATTATTTTGGTGGTGATAATGAGGGTAGATATGGCTGCCTAATATTTAGAAGTATGTTTTTATAAGTACAGTTGTATAAGGGAAAATCATCTGTAAATACCAGACCTGTGCACTTGATGAATGTAAATGGCCTGGTCATTTTTTCCTAGTCTTAAACAATACTATTAATTTCAGGTTCTGAGTTTAGGAACTGTGTGAAAGAAAGTATTTCTTTTTAGAGTAATTCCTTTTGCATTAGGTATAACACAAAGGTTATAAGGGAGTCGTGTGTTGATATGGGGTAAGAAATAAATACTTGCTAACTTTAAAAATTAACAATGGAATGAAAAGAATATTTAATTATCACAAGGAATTACTTATTATTAATTTCCTTAGATGATGCTGAAAAAGGAGTTCAAAATAAAGGGAATTTCAGTTTCAGAATAGATGAGTCTGGAACAATTATATATAAAAGATTTAAAATATTCAGTCAAAATTTAAATATAAGAAGGGACTTAGGTGATGAGTTCCTATAGTGAACATTACCATAGAGGAAATCTTCACCCTATAGTTTATCTGATTATAAATATGCTTTCTGTTACCAGGTTGGCTGAAAGTGATTATATTTCACATGTATCTTTTCATTATTATTGATTCTAAGCAGATAAAACACAAGAGATTTCATGCTTTTGGTTCTTTCTGTCTAAGATTTTGACTGAAATTTTTACTCAATTTCTAGGGTATCAGTTTTTGAAGTTTTAAAGTTTTCTGTTTCAGAAGTAAACATGATACAAATTAAATTTTCTTATGGCCTACCTAGTTCCTTTTAGGAACATTTTGTTTTGTCTTATTTTTCCTTTCATCAAAAAAAAAATACTTTTAAACTGGTTGTGTGTATAGAAAATTAGTATGTATCCTGTCCATGTTTTCATTTCTAGGTCCTGACAAATCAATAGAATTTAAAACAATAAGAAAAACCAAAAAACAGCAGTATGACTGGTATCACTTCTTCCCATAATAAATGTTATTTAGAAATATTTATCAATATGAATTTCATTAACCCAGGTGTCTATTGATTTGGTGTTTGTTTTTAATAAGTGCAATATATTTTTCTAAATCCTGTTTCCATTCAACTAGGCTTTATATTTTCATCAATATCATAGTAATTATAAATATACATTAAGTACTAAATGTATGTGAAGCACTCAGCTAAGATTTTTACATGTATATTACATCACTTAATACAGGTTATGACCCTCTGAGGTAGTTATTATCTCTGTCATCCACATAAGGACAGTGGGGTACTTGGTGGGAGTTAAGTATGGTCCAGGGTCATACAGAGACTAGTACTAACAGGAGTCAAATCCAGGTAGTATGATTTGAGCAATTACACTCCTGTCTTCAGAGATTGCTGTAGTTTTAACTTCAAAATGAGATAAAAAAAAAGAATTGGAGTTGACATTGAGGTAGATGAGAATAACAATCTGTAATCACAAAATATTTCTTAGAACTGTTATAGGACACTGTAATCATTTAAGATGCTAACTTGTACTTTCTTTTTAAAAAAAAAATCTCTATTTTATCCCAAACCTTAAATATAGCAGAGCAGACTTAAGGGTATTAGGAAATTTAGTTTTCTGCAGAACTTCTGTAAGTTACAATTAAATATTTAAAGTGAAAATAGAATGATGAATATAGCATTTTATTTACAATATATTATTTATAAGGATTAAAAGCCCAATATAGAAATGTGCATATCTAATTTTTCTTGGTTATTATTTTTTTCTCAAATAAGTAATTTTGGAGAATGTTATCTTTTTAAGGTACTTTAAATCATTCATTCAAGGACTTACTGACACAAATTTTAATAGTATAAAATTAAAATATTATGAATCAGGGGCGCCTGGGTGGTTCAGTTGTTAAGCGTCTGCCTTAGGCTCAAGGCATGATCCCAGGGTCCTGGGATCAAGCCCGCATCAGGCTCCCTGCTCCACTGGAAGCCTGCTTCTTCCTCTCCCACTCCCCCTGCTTGTATTCCCTCCCTCACTGGCTGTCTCTCTCTCTGTCAAATAAATAAAAAAAATCTTTAAAAAAATATTATGAATAAGTCAAATATGAAAGTATTTGTTTTTATTTATTTTATTTTTTAAAGATTTTATTTATTTATTTGAGAAAGAGAGCACGAGTTAGGGGGGAGGGATGGACAAAGGGAAAGGGAGAAGCGGACTCCCAGCTGTGCAGGCAGCCTTGCTCCCAGGACCCCAGGATCATGACCTGAGCAGAAGGCAGATGTTAAAAGACTTGATGTGAACTGATAATTTGCTGTTACAATTTACTACTCCACAAAAAGTTCGAATGACTCCCTGAGGTTAAATTTTCTATGTGTAATGATAGTTTAATTTTTTACTAACAGAAATGCATTCATACATGAAATTCAGTTTTTTAATCCATTAATGTTAAAGTTAAAATGCACAGATGTGTGTGTGTGTGTGTGTGTGTGTGTGATTGTAGTCCATGATTTTCCTGGCCTAATCAACTTAATGTGTTCGTATTAATAGTTCACTGATACATATCAGTACATTTTATGTAATTTTTGAAGTCTTATTAGGAATCACCCAATACTATTAGTCTCATAAATTTTATAAATAGGCTGTTCTTCTACCATGTTCTTATTTCTCTCACCTTACTCGATGGATGCTGCTCATTAAATTACTTTAGACAACATCATCAAAATGCTTTAAAATTGAGTTAACTCAGAAATTTAAAAAATGATACTATTTGTATCAATGTGTCAGTTATGAACTTAGCCTCTCAGCTTCAAATCCACATTTGACTTTTCTGTGATCCTGGAAGGGACGCTTTTACTATTCCTCCTTTGCCAGCTGTAATGAGACTAAGCTTTGTCAGTAGAGTGTACTGGATGGACCCTGGAAAACAAAGGGATTTCTCTTCTGGGGCCAGTTGGGTTCCTATAGGCAGGATTCTAGAATATGTATGTGATTTCTGCAGTGCCCAGCACTTGCAACACAGCCAACCTCTGTAAGACTAATCTTCTGCAGCACCTGGTTGAACAGAGTCAGGTAGACTGGTATTTCCTTTGGCCTGCCTAGCACCCACTCGGGCAGCTTGGTAGTATTGAGAAGGGAGACCTTCCTCTCTCTGTCCTATGGGTCTTCTTCTTCTTCTTTTTTTAAAAGATTTTATTTATTTCTTTATTTGACAGAGAGAGAGACAGCCACTGAGAGAGGGAACACAAGCAGGGGGAGTGGGAGAGGAAGAAGCAGGCTCCCAGCCAAGCAGGGAGCCTGATGCGGGGCTCTATCCCAGGACTCTGGGATCACACCCTGAGCCGAAGGCCGACACTTAATGACTGAGCCACATAGGAACCCCTGCCCTATGATTCTTCTAGCTGGACTTAGAATCAAGTTGACATGAAACAGATTAACAGGAGAAAATCAAATTAAATGTATACGTATGGGGAATCCACACAGACATGAAATTCCAAAAGCAGCAAGGCCACATGTATCTTATATGAGCTAAGGAAAGGGGTAGGGGCCTGAGGATACAAAGGGGAGAGAGTTCATTAGCAAGAAGGTGAACGGAGATGCTTGGAAAAACAAGGTTGCTCTATTATGCACATTAAGTTCTTAGGTAAAGAGGAGTCTCTGTTCATAGTTCTCTTCCAATTACAGGCTCTCCTTTTCATTGTAAATTTAGGCAGTTGTCGGGGAGGCAGAGAACTTTTCCTGCATCTGCTGAGTTTTGATTACTTTTAACTCAAAACAATCTTTATGCCAAAGTGGGCCATCTTGGGGCAGCCTGCTCTGGGCCCCTAGAGTAACCTCAGTGAATGTCTCCACAACCGAGAGTTACAGCTACTTACTTTCCAAGGACATCTGGGACTCAGCCCTTTCAAATGTCCAGCATGCGGATTGAACTTTTCCATACATGTTCCTTTCCTTGGTTACTCTGTCTCAGCCCTAGGGGTAGTAGCTCTATTTTACATCTTTTACTCTTACGTTCTTTAGAGTTATTTTACTCCTTCCTAGCCAATCCTCTGTTTCCTAATTCCCTGTTATAGTTAGTAATTCTTTATATTAAACTTTTCCTGTTTAATTTATTATACAGTATCTGTCTTCTGGTTAGATCTCATTATTAATATAATTAATAACAAACGGTTCTGTATACTGTACATCTTTAGTGAGACTGAAGATTCTTCAGTGTATGTTATTGAAGAGGTGTCCGTGTATAAGATACGCCTACGATACCTGGGGCGTAGACAGAAGACCAGGAGCCCACCAAGACAGGCATTCATAATACAACTTCCTCATAATAACTTAGTTTACTATGACATTGAAACGTAGCTAATAGGGCACTGGGAAGCATTTAATTAGTGGAGGTAACTCACCTAGGCAAAGAAATTAGTGCAAATAACCACAACAAGGTAGTTTTAAACATATCAACATGGCAAGTTCCTTGTCACTTTTATTTTCATATTGAAATAAATAAAGTTAATGCATGAATGTGCAGGAGAAGTAGTCCTTCCCAGGCAATTTTATATCCCTGTTGTGAGTGATGCATAAGTCCACTGCAGACTTAGAAGTTTTAAAAACAGAATAGATGTCAACTTGAAAAGTACTTCACTTCACTTCAGGTATCTCCTTTCTAAAAACACCTGTTAGGGGCGCTTGGGTGGCACAGCGGTTAACCGTCTGCCTTCGGCTCAGGGCGTGATCCTGGCGTTATGGGTTTGAGCCCCATATCAGGCTCCTCTGCTAGGAGCCTGCTTCTTCCTCTCCCACTCCCCGTGCTTGTGTTCCCTCTCTCGCTGGCTGTCTCTCTCTCTCTGTCAAATAAATAAATAAAATCTTAAAAAAAATAATAAAATTAAAAAAAAAAAAAACGCCTGTTAGTTGGGAGTCACTGGAATCCTAAGTAGAAGAAAGTAAATGCTAATCAAGGGAGTGACTTCATCATCTATGCATTCCTAGCAGCTAACATAGGTCCTCATGCATTTTGGGCACTCAATAAAAATGTGTTGAATGGATGAGTGGATTTAGTTATATGTGGCTAGAATTTTACTGTTCTCTTTATAAAGTACAACATTAAAAGATTTAACACTGTGAAGAAGAGATTATAACTTTATGTATCTATCATAGGAACTAATCTTTGCTCACAAAATACACCCTTAATAGTACAGAGTCATGTTAGGTAGTAGCTGTTTTCACCCTTTTCTGGCAACATAAAGAGAGTGTAAAAGATAGAAGCTTTGTTTTTAAAACATTGAGAAATGTTTATACATTTTATAACATGGGAAAATCACTATTATTATTGCAAGTTACCTCTCAACTTGCTATCAGTAAGTCAATTTTTTACCATAGATTTCTTTAACCTATTCTTTCTACATAAACAGTTGCATTCCGGTTGAATACTAGGGAAATTCCTGTCTTCTAAGAAGTCAGTATAGTGGGGGTAAAAAGAAATACCACCAGCTAAAAATACCACATTCTCCATCAATCCCTGTTGCACACCACTCCATTTCTGGTCTCTAGGACAAAATAAGATAACTATCTAAGTCTCAATGTCTCCATTTGCAGGTGACAATGACAATATGGTTTGTCTTATGTCGTTTTGAAGACCCAAGAAGATAGTGTATGTATGTTGTTTTGAGGATCCTAGAAGATTGTGTAAGTAAACATGTTTTAAAAATTGTTAAGTAATAAAAAGTATAATTTTATAACAAGATGTTATAAGGTATGGTTAAAAGCATGCTTCCACAAAGTTAGTCCAGGTATAAAATTGGTTAGTATTTGCATGGGAGCCTATCTGGCAGTACTGGGTATTATGGAGGTGTGTTGACATTATTATGTATAGATAAAAGCACAATCTTTGAAATCAAACCAGTATGGGTTAAGATCCACAATCTGTCCTTTACTAACTGAAATACTTTGGGTAAGGTATTTAATTTCACTGCTCTCATTTTTTCTCATCTTTAAAATGGGATGATAATGTTTAGTTTATAGAGTTGTGAAATAAAAGTGAGCATGTTAAGCACTTATCACACAGTATATGGACATAGTAAGTCCCCTATTAATGATACCTCATTATATAAGGAATAAGTTACTTTGCCCACAGATGACAAGTTGGACTAATTGTATATACCAAAATTGGAATTTTTGTACAAGTGCTTTAGGCACTTCATTTTTCTGAAATTTTTGGATGCAAATCAGATCAGAATTTGTGTAAGATGATAAAATGATGCAGAACAGATGCATTTGGAACTCTGTTGAATTGACTTGGTTAGTAGTTCTTAATTTTTATGTGCATAAAAATTACTTGGGATGCTTGTTATAGATGCAGAATATCAGATTTTAGTTCCAGAGATTTGATTTTGGGAATGTGATGTGTTTCCTGGGGATTAATGCCTAAAAGCACCTTAGGTGATTCTGATATAGGTGGCAATACTTTGAGACCTATTGCTCTCAGTATGTCATGTTCAGGAGGACAATGCTGGTTATACATGGTTACAACATTTTCATTGTGTGTGTATTCCAGGATAATCTATGATTTCTACTTTCTCTTCTAAAAGGTTTCCCTTTGTTAAATTAAGACAAAAACATTTGGGTCCACATGATATTACATAGTTGAAATAGCTGCATTATAAAAATGAATTCCAAATATCATAATATAAAAATATAAAAGACTTAGCGTTTGAAAAGACTTAAAGAAATAAATCTATGAAAATATACATTTGCTTTACAAATACTTCTGTGCATCTTGAATTGCTCTATTTTGTGATGTTGATTTATTTTCCAGTTGCATTTCCGACAGTTTTTAGAGGGTGGTCTTGAAAACAGAAAACAGAAAAAGAATTAGTTTGTATGCTTTCCATAGATAACATAAACTCCCTGAGGATATTTCTGGTGGTTGTTTTATTTGTTCAATCTTTGAGTTGTTTGCATAAGATATTCTGGAAATTTAGAGATTTGCCAGCAATCATACTAATTTCATTGATTTGTGTGTGGTTCATGTTGTCTGTTTTAATACTTATGTTAATTAAGTAGTTTTCAAATATAAACAGTCTTACCAAATTAAAAAAAGTAAATTATTTATTTAAACATGTCTATATAAACACAACAACCTCATACTCACACTTAGAAGACTTTAGAATTAAGCTAAAGGATTTGTTGAACAATTGAGATTAATACTATTTATCATTGACTATTATTGCACTAATAATAATGGTTATAATTGTGAGAGTTAACATTAGCTGAACATTGATTATTTGCCACTTACACTTCATTATGATTTGTGAAATAAATGTTATTGTCATTCTATTTTATGGATGAGAAAACTGATGTTCAGAGTAGGATGCCCAAGATTACATAGGTTGTAAGGGGTAGCATTGGGATTTGAGATAGTTTATCTGATTCTGGAATTCGAAAATTTAAAGTAATATACAATTTGAAATATAATATACAATGTGAAAGAAAATAGTTTCACAAATTTTCAATGATGAAATAAAGCATTTTCCTTTCATTTGGAAGGAAGTAGAAAATAAAAACACGCCCTTAGTTTCCTTTAAAAATCTAAATTAGTTTTCTTAGTAAATTCACATGTGCATCAGCACGTCAGGATCATATATAATTGTTTCTGCAAATATATATTTACATATACATAATATCTAAAATTACTAATTATTAAAGTGTTAATGGTAAATATATATAAAATGGAATTTTTCCTATTACTGTTTAGTTTTAATTTTTATTTTAAGAATGTGTACTTTTAGAATCACAGAATGCAATAAAGCAATTTTATTCTGAACACAGGACCTAGGTTTATTCAAAAGAAAGATTTTTGAAGGAATTCACAAACTATTCTTTAAAAAAAAATCATGTTCCCTCTATATTTATTGTATAAAAAAAGTAGTTCTTACACAATTTATGTTCTTAAGACTGAATATAAGAAAATTTGTTTGGAAATCTGCAATCTATATTAGTTTTGTTGTTTAAGTCACATATGGTAATTTCAAAAAGATTTAAGGATGCTGCATATTATTGAAGAAGAAAATTAACCTGCCAAAAAAATCAGTACATTGAAAATGGACAACAGTGCCATCACATATCCATGTAATTAGTTTCAGCAACTGGACATTTAAATTTAATTCAGAGTTTCCTGGTGAATAGGACTAAAAAGATAGAGTTAAACGTTTTCAGTCTTTGGAATCCTATCTTATGTATTTATCACATAAATCTCATAAAATAGGTAATGGGTAACAAAATAAGCCCTGCCATCATAAATTTTATTTTTGATGAAACAAATGTTCATCACACGAACTTTTCTTATAATAGTAAATTGAATTTAGTGAAGGTTTTGAGTTACAAATGAGACAGCCTTCCTATAGGGAGCTAAGGTAATATACTCCCATTATATTATTTCCTGATGATCTATCATAATATGGAAATAAAGCACAAGGAATCCAAATAAATTGATGGTTAACATATCCCTTAAATTCTTATCCTTAAATATCAAATATCCCAAGCGGGTTTTTGGTTCATGGTAAATCAAAATAATTTTATGGTTGAATTCTTTGATAAGTGTTTGAGGTGCCAATATTCTATAGTTTTGATTTCTATTTATTATAAGAGCTTTATGGAGAGATAATTTGTTCAAAAAGATCCTATTATTTTTTTAAAGGTTTATTTATTTATTAGAGAGAGAGAGAGAAAGAGTGTGAGCATGAAGGTGGAGTGGTGGTCAGAATGAGAGGGAGAAAGAAACACAAGCAGACTCTATGCTAAGTGTGGAGCCTGATGTGGGGCTTGATCTCACCACCCGAGATCATGACTCTGAGAGCATAACATGAGCTGAAACCAAGAGTCAGTTGCTTAACTGTGCAACTCAGGTGCCCCAAAAAGATCCTACTATTTTTAGCAAAGTTGCTGGTAAGCTTTTCTTTCTCTAACTATCAGATATGGTGTTAAAATGGTTTATATTCCTGGCTCTGTCATTTACCAGCTAAAGATCATTGGTTTTCCTTTTTATCAAGTCAGTATAAAGATGTGCTTGGAAGTTTTTTGTAAAGATTAGATGAGATGATACAGGTGATAGGGAAGAAGTAGTATCATTATGGAAACTATTGTTATTATTACCATGTCTACTGTATGATGTTAAAATCATATCATCATTGGATAGATGTGCACTCATTTTTATTTTCTTGGCAAAGAAATGTGATCACCATGACAAGAACTACTAGTTGCCTAATCCAATATTCACTTCCTCCTTAGTTATTAACAGAAAACTTTGATTGTGTTTGGAGTGCTGATGGACTAAAGCTTAGACTCAAATTTTCTATCATGTCTTGTAGTTAAAGATAGTCTTATGACTCCTAGTTCTCACTAATTATATGGGTGTGGAAGATGCTGGGTTAGACTTCATGAACATTTTTTAGATAGGTTTCTATTATATGTGGATGATCCCAGTCTCTAATTGACACAAACTTTGGTTCATCCGGGTGTCACTTTATAAGTATCAAAAACACAATCTGTGGAATGAAATTGGGATGGAGTTGGGAGACAGGATCTAACAACTGTACAGGGGAAGCAGATTGACATTGACTCCTGATATGCAGTAATGAAATATTTGGTTAAACTGTGCTGCTTGGGATGAAGACCATGTGAAGTTATAAAGAGGGGGAAATGGAAGAAAAAAAATCAAAATATTGGGTACTTTTTGCTGTTTTCTGAGTCTTGCAAGAAGAGAGGTAGAAATAGAAGGAACTAATTCTGTCCTAGGAGTTGCTCTCACCTTGTGACCTGCAATCAAAATTGACTGAGAGTTCCACAATCTGTAGCTTCCAGGGTTAAAAAGACTAAATTGTAATAGTTATTATGATGGTTTTGAAGCTACAACTTTAACAGGAAGTAATTCAGTGACATGCTTTTGCCAAGTACTTTCCTTTGAGTGTTATCCACTAAACAAGAGTAGGAGCCTACAACAAAAGGCCTATTATTCCAAATTGCTTTAAAGCAGCAGCAGGCAAAGCTAAATTGCTTTAAGACCTTTAAACTAAAGGCCAGAGTATAACAGCATGTAGAGGCTAGTAGAAAAAAATGAAGATCTTAAGACTTCAGACTCAAAGATTTTATCTAGACAAGATCCTTGACTATGATTACATATAATTTACCAGAAACATATAATTCTTTCCTGTTGAAGATTGTAAATCCTCACTCTGATGAACTCAGGTTTTCTCTAATCAAACAGATGTGGGCAGAAGTGATATATGTCATTATAGGGCAGAGTCAGTATATGGTTCATAATCTCTCTTTTCCCTCTATTTCAAGAACTATAACACTCTAAAGAGAGCTGGAGTCCTGGAATGAAGTCAGTGTGGGCCATGACCATCTATCAATAGACTTGTGATTGAAAATATGTAAATATTTGTTATTGTCTAATCTGACATTTTGGGATTCTTTATTAGCACAACATATCCTAACCTGATTAAACATGAAGTCTTATTCTCTTGGGAAGCCAAGAGAATGTTCAAAATATAGCAATTGATCTGCTATCTCAATTATTATACATGGGTCTTCATTATGGAAATAAATTTGTACTATCCAAAAAGAGAGCTAGCATAAAGGGAGATATGAAAGGCTGGGAGTGGGGAAAATTTGATCAAGGGGGACAAGCACAAGGGGGAATGATTCCCATAACATTTGAAAACTGGGATAAATAATGAAGAAATTAACTAGAATCCACTAAGAAGTAGTATTGGTAGTATTCTGAGGTTAGTTCTATATGTCAACTTGGTCAGGCTATAGTGCCAAACACCAGTCTAGATGTTGCCCGGTAGTTACTTTTTAGATATGATTAATATTTAAGTAAGTAGTCTTTGAATAGAGTAGATTACCTAACATAATTTGAGTGAGCCTCATACATTCAGTTGACAGCCTTAAGAGAAAAGGTGTCCCTTTAACAGGATGGGATTCTGCTTCCAGACTGCCTTTGGACTAAAAACTGCAGCATTAAGTCTTGTGGAATTTCCAGCTTGCTATCTGCCAGCTTTGTTTCTCTGGAGAACCCTGACAAATGCACTCCTTGTCAGAAGGCCCTTGAACTCTTGGCAGAAGCAAATTTTTGCTAGTCCCTGTGGAAACAGGACACTAATAATGGCACATTCAACTGAATTCACTTCTGCACAGGTGTTGTTTCCTGACCATTTCACCACACCTATGTATTCACTTCTACCTCATCTCCACAGTTCAGTAAGTCTTGGGCAGTAAAGGTTAATCTTAACAAAAAGTGTATGACTTGACTCTTTTGGGAATACATCAGATTTTTCTTTTTTACTAGAAGGCTATATATACTCTTAAACCTTGTTATATGTTTAACATGAAATAATTTGAAAACATAACAATCATAAAATCTATATAAAGAAGGCTATAGATATGTTCTTTGTTTCTCTCTCTCCTATCTGTAGAGTTTTCCTTAAATTGGATTTTATAGGATGTAAATGCCATGATGTATAAGCTATAAAGGTTAAGTATGATTACAATTCAGTCAAAGAAGCTTACTTTTAATATCTTGGTCAATAAGACATAAAATTCTGTAGTTTAGTAGACAAGCCCTTTACTGCTGATAGAAATCTTCATATGTATTACATGCAGACTGGTCTAGTAAAAAACATAACTTGAATTTCATTGAGCCAACTGTTTTTAAATTAACTAATGCTATGGACTGAATGTTTGAGTCCCCCAAACTCATATCCTGAAACCCCAAAACCTAATATGATGATTTTGGGGGTGGGGCCTTTAGGAGGTTATTGGGGTTAGATGAGGTCATGAGAATAGGGCTCTCATGATGGGATTAATGCCCTTATCAAACGAGGTGAAGACACAGCTCTGTGTGTGTGTGTGCACCAAGGAAAAAGCATGTGAGGACATAACCAGGAAGAGGGTTCTCACCAATAACTTGACCATGGTGGCACCCTGATCTTGAACTTTTTTTTTTTTAAAGATTTTATTTATTTATTTGACACACAGAGAGAGACAGCCAGCGAGAGAGGGAACACAAGCAGGGGGAGTGGGAGAGGAAGAAGCAGGCTCATAGCAGAGAAGCCTGATGTAGGGCTCGATCCCATAACGCCGGGATCACGCCCTGAGCCGAAGGCAGACGCTTAACCGCTGTGCCACCCAGGCGCCCCTGATCTTGAACTTCTAATCTCTAGATGAACCGTGTGAAATAAATGTTGTTTAAGCCATTCAATCTATAGTAATTTGTTACAGTAGCTCGAACTGAGATGACTGGTTAAATTCAAATGTAGCATTCTTAATACAAACTTAAAGATGAACAACCAATATAGAATTTAATTTAATCTTTAATCTCTCCTTCCCT
Source organism: Ursus maritimus (assembly GCF_017311325.1). Classification (NCBI taxonomy): domain Eukaryota; kingdom Metazoa; phylum Chordata; class Mammalia; order Carnivora; family Ursidae; genus Ursus; species Ursus maritimus. The sequence continues at coordinate 22,566,854 of NW_024426663.1, forward strand.
ACCTGGCCATCCTTCCTCAGTAAAGTGAATTAGAATGTTTTGAGGCAAATAACAACTATTTTATATATTGTAGATCTAACTGGATCTTCGTGGGTAGCTTCTGGTCTCATTCAGGACACACTTTGAAGCAAAACTCAAGATTTCATCACATTCCAAAACAAGCCCATGGAACTTTTAACAGCTTTTGTGTCAATTTGGAGAGGAAAAATTATTTTGCCTGCCATATCATACAACCTCACCTTCCATCTAAACATCTCAATTTTTTCCTAAATTCCACTTTTCTTTCAGATACGTCACCGGCCTTGTCTCCTGTTGCCCAACTTCTTAAATCTTCTCAACCATTCCAAACACTGGGCTAAATAAAAACTCTTCAGTGAGGTGAACCTACTTTTCTCATGAAATAATTCAGGATCTGCTCATTAAAACTAAAAAATAAACAAAAAAACCTCCCAGAAGTAGGAATGCTAGATTTAGCAAATAAAAGTGCAAGATGCCCAGTTAAATTAGCACTTCAGATAAATAACAAAAAATTGTAATATTGGGACATATACTTAACTGAACCTCCTATATTTTATCTGGCAATCCCACCTGGAGATCTGACCCCCACATCCAATACAGTTAGGCTAATGAAAGTTAAGTGTTTTGGATTGGAATCTTAGCTCTTACCTGTGTAAACTGTATGATAAACTGAATCTCAATAACCACATCTATAAAATGGGGATTAGGATAAGATTTATTCATAAAATTTTTCTCAGTAATAATGGACATAATGCAAGTAAAACACTTTGCATGGTACTTGATATATCATAAAAGTTTAATAGACTTTAGCTATTATTATAGACAGTAAGGGTAACATTAGACAGTTTGCTCATTTAACACCAGATATTGGAAATGGCCCAAATGAGCTATTATTATTTTTATTTTTATTTTTGTCAAAGTATTCCCCTTTAACCTAGGTTTGGAGCCTATCATTATTTGCTCAAATGATTTCAAGAGTTACTTGGAGTCCAATGATATTTCTTTAGATTCTGTTAAACATGCTGATAATTTTTCTCACTGTGTAGTCACCTGACACCACAGCAGGGTTACAACTTTATTAAGTAGGGGGTAAGAATATTGGCTGGACAGGTCCCAAAAGTAATAGTATATTTATATAGTAATGATTATAAATAATTGACATAAAATGAGAAATTAAATGATGTCCCATAAAGTTACATGTTTATTTAAATTATTTACAAATCTTAAGCCAATGAGTAAATTTTAAAATTAAAATACACAAGGTTTCAACATTGGAAAGCATTGTCTTCTGAGCATTTGCTCAATATTTTTCTCATAGAAATGGTTGTATAGAACCATTATATTAATAATTGTTTTAGCTAAAATTTATACAGCATTTTTTATGTGCCTATTGATTTACATGGATTGTCTTATTTAGTCTTAACAACAGACTTATAAGGAAGGAAGTCACAATTATCTTCCCCATCTTCACAAGACTAGGAAAGTAAGACTCAGAAGTTTAATTAACTCAGAGAAGGAAATCCAAATGGAAGACATTTGGCTCAACCATGAACCCATGCATTTCTAGCTTTTATCTGCTACACCGAGTTTCCTCTATCTTTATCTCAAGGAGGATTTTAGATCATCCCACAAAATTTTGTTTAACTTATAATAGACAAAGAGAACCTTTAACTGACTTAAGCTCATTCATTTTATTTTTTCAAAGTACTAACTTTTGAAGGGCCAGAAACTTTATCTTAAGCTCTATGGGCTTTAGCCAAGGGCTCATGTGAGAGAAGCAGATGGAATAATTTCTAGCTCATTCTTTAATTTGCATAAGGGAAGGACTAGTGCTGTCACTGAATCAATCACTTCCAAGAGTTCAGGACTGGGTAACAAAGTCAAATTGCCTCTACATATCTGGCACTGGAGTGGGATTTGACAACATAATTACAATCATTTGAAATTAGTCTTTGTTCAGAGTCACTTTGACATTCATTTCTCGTTGCTTTTTTGGGTGTTTTGCTTGTTTGTGTTTAAAAACAATAACTGACATATCATACAGTTGAATGACAAATATTTATAAAAGTAAAAGAAGATATATCTTTTTCTACTAGAATTTCTAGGCATTATACTTATTATTATGAATAACCATTAAGTATCTTTGATTTATGATAAGTGATATAGAACCAGTTTATTTTATATGTCAGAAGAAAAGGTAAGAATAAATGTATTCCTAGCCATTGAATTTCCATTTACTTTATAAATTTGGGTTGCTATTGTTGAGTAAACATCCACCTAGTATACCTGGGAAAGAAATGGCGTGTAGATTTATTAAATTTGCAGTTTTCTCTACATTCAGAGGTAGTTGCCCTAAGCCATTTTTCCTTGCACCAAGTAAACACGTACTTTCCTCCTCTCCATGGTAGGGCAGATGCAGTGAAAATTTGTGGTGTTTTGAAAGGACTTTTATTAACAGTATTACTAAAAAAGCATACCTAGAAGATGCAGGTTTGGTTCCAGATGGTTGCAATAAACTGAATATTGCAATAAAGTAAGACAAATGAACTTCTTTGTTTCCCAGTGCATATAAAAGTTATGTTTATACTATACTGTAGTCTATTAAGTGTGCAATAGCATTGTGTCTAAAAAAATGTACATACTTTCATTAAAAAGACTTTTTGCTAAAAAAAGCTAACCGTCATCTGAGCTTTCAGTATGTCATAATTAGTGATCATAGATCATCATAACAAATATAATAATAATGAAAATATTGAAATACTGTAAGAATTACCAAAATGTGACACAGAGACACAATGTGAGCAAATGGTGGTGAAAAAATGGTGCTGAAAGACTTGCTCGATAGAGGGTTGCTACAAACCTTGAATTTGTAAAAATGCAATATCTGCAAAGCACAATATAGCTAGATATGCCTGTATATCTTTGGTTACAGTATATTCTGAATAAATTTTCTATGTCAGTCTACAAAGAGATAATAATGTAGCCCTTTATCAAGTAGATGAAGACCAAAATACACAACAATATTTTGATGCTTGTAAGGAGATAGTAGGAATTTATATGAAAGTAAATATCATCATTTAAAAGTCATAAATTTGTATAAAATAATTGTAAATATATATGTTTACATAAGGAAATACGTAGAAAATACTTTCTCATGGCAAAAATAATTCTTTGTTTATCTACAAAACAAAATGCAAATTTCTCTGTCTCTTTTTTAATTGAAATAGTGAATAACAATCATGTTTTCATCATCAACCTATTTCAAAATTATGGAAAATGAACTAAAATATTAAAATTGAAGTGTACTGTTCTATGTCAAGAAAAATAAAATTATTAGTTCACATACAAATTAGCTTTTAAGACTATAAACCACCCTTTTCCCTTTGTCAGTTAAGTATCATATCCTAAAGTCCTTCAGGGATACTTCATTAATGTAATTTAAAGTGGGAGTTAATAGTTCTGAATCTTCTGAATGTCTCTTCCAATATTTAAAATATATTCATTTCATTAAACTTATTAATAGGAACAAAATATTTTACAAATATAATTAGATATAGAGACTGGAGTTAAGCAGCTGCAAACCAAAGAACAACAAAGACTTCAGGCAAGCCATCAGAAACTAAGAGGGAAGAAGATTTCTTTAAAGGCTTCAGAGGGAGCTTGGATCTGCTAGCATCTTGATTTTGGACTTCTAGGCTCCAGAGCTGTGAAACAATAGATTTCTGTAGTGTGAAGTTACGTGGTTTTTGGTACTTTGTTATGACTAGATTCCAATACCAATTCTTAAATCTAGACAAAAATATTTTCCCAGCCCTTAAAAAGATATTTTATAATTTGTAGGGACTTGTAACTGTCACATTGTCCATAATTTCCTTGAATAAAAAGGTAGAGGGCATACTGGAAGAGTGGTCATGTGAGAATCAGGAAGCCAAGTCTATGAAGTTTCTCCATCCTCCAAATAAGGACAGTATCTCTCTGTATACTTGAAATAAATTGATATGAATATTAAATGAGGCCATAATTGCCAGATTTTTTGAAAATTAACAGCATGTGCCAGCATAAGGAAATATCTTTATACATGCTCCTATTCTGTATAAACATTTCAGTTTTTCGATATAGTGCTCTTTAAGTATTCTTGCTACTTCAGAGGCTGAATTCATTAAATATTACTCAAAACAGATTCAGTGCCATTTATGATCATTTGTACTCCTTTAATTATGAGTCTCAATAATTAGTTATATTTCTTTAACTTTCTACTCATAAGATATTCCTTTCTCAAAAATGTAAAAAAATAAAAAAAGTTTCAAATCTTGCCATATCCAGCTCAGAACTTTCTCGTTAATTCTGAACTTCTAAATGTGCATATCTTATCAATTTCTCAACAAAACATGTCCAAATTGGGACTTAAAGTTTTTCTCTCAAACATGCTTTGCCCTTCTCATTTCAGAGAATGCCTTACCTATCAGATTCTTAGAAACCTAGCTTTCCATCCAGGGCTTGCCCTGTGTATCTCCTTAATATTGCTGTAATCCATCTGCTTATCTTATTCCTACCACCATAATTTTGATTTTGAGCTCATCATATCCCCTACAATATCCAACAACATTTCTTTTTTTTTTTTTTTAAAGATTTTATTTATTTATTTGACAGAGATAGAGACAGCCAGCGAGAGAGAGAACACAAGCAGGGGGAGTGGGAGAGGAAGAAGCAGGCTCATAGCGGAAGAGCCTGATGTGGGGCTCGATCCCAGATTGCCGGGATCACGCCCTGAGCCAAAGGCAGACGCTTAACCGCTGTGCCACCCAGGCGCCCCTCCAACAACATTTCTGATCCATCTTCCACATTACCATCAGAGCTCTGTTAAACTACCAATTTTGTTATACTGACACTTTTCATTCTTTTGGCTTTATTTCTGGTTTCAGGCACAATTTTGGGCAGTTACATGCATGCCTGTCCTTAGGTGCTAACAGTGCTTCTACACATTTCCCTGCAAGTCACTTATTTCCTACTTTGAAATTTTCCTGATTGTCTTATTGGCAATGCCTGCTAGGCACTTCCATGTGTACAACCAAAAATTAAGAAACTGTTAATGCAAGTTGGGGCATCCTCAGTCAGTGAGGGAGCAAGTAGACAAATGGCTGGTGACAAAGATGAATAAATTTGCCTTTAAAAATACACACTTGCACACAAACACACAAATGCACGCATGCAAGAATCCCTCAGTCCAGCCAATCAGAGAAGGCCATTAAGTTTTCAAATGGTGATTCATCTTGCATAAGGCTCCATGATGCTGCAGCAATGTTTCTCATGGTGATCTTCAGATGAGATGAGAAATACTTCATTGTTTTTCTATCTACACACACCATTCATTGCATGCTCTGTCTTTGGGAATCACCCAAACTCTTCACTTTTCCTTATCTTCCAAAGCCTGAGTTATGGCTATGAATATGGGTGATTTTTAAAAAATTATGTACTTTCATATCTTATATATAATTATTTTTTATATTTTTTATATTTATAATGTACATCAATACTTAGTCTCTTTTTTCCCTTTCACACTGGGTTTTTTTTCTTATCTCAAAAATCTGTTTTCCTCAATTGGTCTCAGTAAATTTTGTTTAGAAACAAAAGCCTGGAAGACCCACCTGAAATCTCTCACAAGGCAAGCAGAGCAGAGTCTAAAGAAAAAAAAAAAATAACAAAAATACAGAGAGGAATCATAAATGAATATCTCAAAAATTATCTTGCCACAAAAATATTCTCTTAGAAAGGGCACTTCTCTATTGAATTATTTGCTATTTGAAAAATTCATCTTAGAGATGCAGAGTATGGTCTGGAAGGCAGATATCATTAGGAAGATGAATGAGTATAATCTTTTCTCTCTCCACCTTAAATCATTGGAAAGCAAAAAGCGATGCATCAGTTTAGAAGTATAAGCCAAAAATGACCTCTGAAATTTACTTCTTTGCATAGGAGAATTGCCTACAAAGTCAAGTTACTAGTAAGTTTAGAATCATAAGATTAAACTTAGAATGCCTTCAAGTCAGTTTTAGCATTTGCTTTTGGCATTTAACTTACTTCCTTAATTCAAATCCAACAGCCCATCTAGCACATTAAACTAATTGGTTTTCCCCCAATATACTTATATAATTCTTCTATATAGTTTCTCATTAACTTTTAAAACAGAAATCTGATTTGTAGGTTTAGTGAATTCAATTCTGATCTTATTTTTATATGTTCGTTTTCTGTTACACACTGTTTAAGAATAGTATGTCTTGCTGTGTATCTGGAAATAGTCTTCTCCCTAATCAAAAATGTTTGTAAGAGTGGCATTGAGTATATGTAGTCCTACAAAATTGTTCCATTCCTCACTGAAATAAAAACTTTCTCCATGCCAATCTTCGTTGGTCTAAAAGACATAACTTTTTAATTCTCTTTTCTTTTCAGTCCATTGTATTTTAAACATTACTCACAATACATGCAGTAAAAGGCATCAGGGTACTGTCTTCTCTAAGTTTAATATTTCACTTCCATCCAGCTGCCCTCAAAAGACCATTGCTTATATTTTAACAATATGTTTCCTGTCTCATGTAAATCATTGAAAAAACTTCTATACATCTTGTTTAAATTTGGGCTATATACACATTACACTAAAAGTTTATCCCCACCACTTTTTTTCAATAATATGTTAGCTATTTTAATTATATTTTTAACACAATTGCCATGTTACTGTTTCTGATTCATATCTGTTAGACCATTCAGCATGATTCATAAGAGTGTCTTCATCAGTGTGGTAAAATTTTTGCAAAGTTTTGTTCAATTTTTTTAAGAAATCTTATCACTGTTTATAGGTAAGTTTATTTTTTAATGCATATTCAATTACAATTTTTAAAATTATTATATTCAGTTAGTCAACATATAGTACATCATTAGTTTTTGATGTAGTGTTCAACGATTCATTAGTTGCATGCTACATCTACTTTCTTACTTAAACATTTATTGAATGTCCTGCTGTTTGCAAGGTACCGAGGTATATTATGTTTGAGAGACATTTCAAAAGAATATCTGGTTTGGACCATGTAATTACCCAAGGACAATTTGAGGATTTGTGGTCTTATGTAGAAGGAAGTGGATATTTATTGAAAGCTTTTCAGCAAAGTAGTGACATGATCAAAATTAATAGAATTAATTTATTAGTTAACTATAAGATGAATTGAGGTAAGGAGACTCTATGAAGCAAATGAATTAGTTATTTAGCTAACATTCATTTAATACGAACTATCTACAAAGTACTGCTAAGCACCACAGAATTGAAATAATAGAACAAAAGCCCTTTCTTCAAAACTTTGCAAACCACTGGAGAGACAAGTTAGCCACTAAAAATAAAACTGTATAGATATAAATAAAAATTAGAAATGTTAAATCTTTGCTTCGGTGTTCCAGTAATTAATGAAATCAGAATTGTACTTTTGTGATAAAGACCCTTAATCTTATGGTTAGATAGCCTGGGTGTGAAACTAGCTCTACCATCTCCTAGCTATGTGACTTTAGGCCACTTAATCTCTCTGTGATGAAGTATTTCATCTATTAAATTGGGGAAAATAGTAGTTAAAACTTATTTCATAGGTTGGATGTGAGAATTAATGAGATCAGTGTGTAAAACATTTAGTAAAATGTTTGGCATATTTTAAACACTAAAGAAATGATAGCAGAGATGAATTTGGAGTTGAGTCTCATGGTAATACCTGGGGTCTAGGAATGCTGAGAAAGAGCTTTTAAATCAGAATTATTTGAGGGTAGGATTTAGCTCTAGGGGAGACTTCACTAAGACATTCAATCTGTGACTAACATGAATCAATTTAAGACATATAGATAAAGATGAGAAGGCTATCTCGGAGTCTTACATAATTCTGTAAGATATAAGACACTATTGCATTTGTTAAAAATATGGAAAGCCATGATTTCACTTATATTGGAAAAAAGATCCTTTGTGGTGGAGAATTTAAATAAATATTAGATGAGGAGTCATTAAGGTCAATGGGGCTAAAATTGCAATGATTCAGGGAGGGATGACAGAAGTCTGAAATAGGGCAGTTGCAGTGGGTTGGCAAATGGGATTAGGGATCTTCCAGAGATAGAATTTTCAGAACCTGATAAGTGATTTATTGTGAATCTTGAGAAAAAGAAGGAGTAAGGAATGACTCCAAAGTTTTCGGTCAGTAGGTATGGATGAATTGAAAAATAACAGATATAGAGTATATATGTGGCAGAGCATAATGAGAAAGAAAGATGAGCATTTCAGGGTTGAACCTACAAAGAATAAAGTTCTGCCAGAGCATAAAGATGGATTTCCTGGTGAAAGGTGGGAACTAAATATATATACATTTTCTTAGTGATCCACATAAAGTCAGTAGCTTAAGCCAAGATATTTGTTGGTATTTCTAAGGTAAACCCCATTGATAAACGGGACCCCCCCAAATTAACAGTTTGAATATTTCTGTTAAAAATATATGGTAAACTTTTTCCTTTTCCTTCTGTTTTATTAGTATCATCTTATATTAGTTCATTGGAACTACCTTTCCCTTCACTTTGAAGTTTAAAAGTGATACATGGAAGCAATACACTAGTAGAAATACTACAAAAAGAATATGTAGGGGTGCCTGGGTGGCTCAGTTGGTTAAGTGTTGGACTCTTGGTTTTGACTCAGGTCATAGTCTCAGGGTGGTGAGATGAAGCCCCACATCTGGCTCCATGTTCAGCACTGAGTCTGCTTGGGATTTTCTCTCTCCTCTTCCTCTGCATCTCCACCCTGCTCATGTGTATGTGCTCTCTGTCTTTTTAGATTACATTTTAAAGATTTTATTTATTTGAGAGAGAGAGAGAGAGAGAGAGCACGAGCAGGGAGGACAGGGAAGAGACAGAAGGAGAAGGAGAAGCAGACTTCCTGCTGAACAGGGAGCCCTACACAGGGCTCCCTCCCAGGACCCTGGGATCATGACCTGAGCCAAAGGCAGACACTTAAACTACTGAGCCACCTAGGCACCCCAATAAATAAAATCTTTAAAGAAAAAGAATATGTAATAACCTGAAATTCCAACCCATACAAACTGCTTAAATATTTTGATTTATATCCTTCTGGACTTTTTCCTTTGCAAATAAACAAAGTTTTAGAAGATATATTTTCTTTTCTTTTTTTTTTTTTTTAAAGATTTTATTTATTTATTTGACAGAGATAGACACAGCCAGCGAGGGAGGGAACACAAGCAGGGGGAGTGGGAGAGGAAGAAGCAGGCTCCCAGCAGAGGAGCCTGATGTGGGGCTTGATCCCAGAACGCCGGGATCACGCCCTGAGCCGAAGGCAGACGCTTAACAACTGCGCCACCCAGGCGCCCCTAGAAAATATATTTTCACATCCTTGTATTTTCAATAATCTTCAAATCATCCTGGGATGGATTCTTTGCCTTAAGTCTCTACTGCAATAAACTTTCCCACTCATTTTACTTAAACTTGCCTGTTTTAGAGATGATATTATGAGCCATCATTCATATAAGATATGATAATAAAGCTTGTTTTCCCATTGGTTCTGGAAGCCATCTTGTGATCCTGAGAGGAGGTAATCCCTAGACAAAGACAACTTATGAAAAGAGAAAAAAAGAACCAGAAAAAATCATAGAGGAAAAGAAGAACAATCCTGGAGCTACTCTGTCTAAAGCCTGCTCTAATTTTAGATTCCTTATTAAGTTCATATAATAAATGTCCTTATTGCTTATATTATTTTTAATTGGGGTTTATATTACTTGCAGCCAAATATGTCCTACCTGATGTATATAAATAGAAGTCAGTATGTTAAACATGTACTATCAGATATTGTTACATTTATCTATTTATGAAAAAGGTCACATGACTATTAGCCTAATCTGGCCCTCTGTAATTCTCTATAATTCTTGTGTTAGTATAATCCAAAGTTTCTCAACCTCAGTACAATTGATATTTGGAACTAAATAATTCTTTGTGTAGGAAGACTGTCTAGTGCATTATAAGATATGTAGCAGCATATGTCAGTAGCACCCACACATATACCCACGTGCACAGTGGCCCCTAGACATGACAACAATGAAAAAAAATGCCTCTATACACTGTCAAATGTCCCCTGGATGGAGGGCAAAGTCACCCTAGTTGAAAACCACTAGTCTAACCATATATTAGTTCTGATAGTAAGATTATAAATTCAATTCAGTACCATTTATTAAACTCATATCACATGCCTGCCCTGAGTCTAGAGGCTAACGTTGTAGAGATATAAGTAAATAAGACGTGACTCTTGTCTTCAAAGATCTATCTATCCACACATATAACTATTCAATGTATCTTTATAATAATTGGCTTCAGGCTTCTGCCAAATATATAGAAATCTCAAAAGAGTACTGTTTCCATCCTAACAATAAGAAAAAAACTGGATAATGTACAAAATTGTATTTTTCCTGAGTCCAACAGAGAGCTGAGGTCACAGAGAAAAACTGTATTTCTTGCAATGTAAGGAAACATGGGGTACAAGTACTAGTTCACCTGTGGCAGCAGGGGATAGACAAGGCCTGCATACAAGAAGGTAAGAAGAACTCTACCACAGTTTTAATATATTGCTAAAGTCTTTGTGGGGGCCATATGCACATATTGAACACTGGGAGCAATATATGCTTACAGTCTCAACTTTACAACCTCCCTGGATATGCATGAGAAATATTGTGAACAGAGTAGGAGAGCAGAGAAATCTTTCCTTAGCAGTTTAGTCTTAGAGAAGGGAAGCTCCCACAGCTGCAAGGAAAGCACAAATATCCATCTAGTCTATTCTCCACAAAGAAAAAAGCCTTAAGCCATTAGGTGAAGAGCCCAGACAATAAGAAATCTATCACTGGAGGAAAGGCAGAATAACTGAGAAAGCCCCATACGTCAGCAACAGGGACCTACCTAAAAATTAGGCTGAACCAGGAAAAAAAGATAACCCTCTTGTTTCTCTCCACTATACCAGTGAGGGAAAGTTACAAGAAGTAAGTATGTATGAGGGAGGGGTAAAACTCAAGGAGAGACCCTCTCAAAGATGCAGGAACATAGTAAAGGCATAAAGTTGAGAGTAGAGCTGGAACATTGAGGAAAACCCCCTGACAAACCAACCAAGAACTTAAGCACAAGATTGTACCAGAAGGATTTGAAACTGATGGGGCACTGAAAGTTATCTACAGGCTCAAAGACCTTCAAACAGAATGAAAACCAAAACCAAACCCAAACAAACAGAAAACAGCAATCAGAAAAACCCGCATGTAGTTACATTATACTCAAACCGATAAAGTAATGGTGAGATTTAATTGGAAACATTAGTACAATTCAGAGAAAGAGAAAAATCATGAAGACTATTAGGTGAAAAATAGACACATTAGATACAGAGGAACAAAGAAAATAATTACAGAAACACACTTGGCAAAAACTATGCAAAACAGAAGACAACTGTTATTTTTGTTGTTGTTTGTTTGGTTGGTTTTTAATGAAATTACAGGTACACCTACCATATGGCCCTGGAAAGGTAGGCCGAATTGTGGCCCTATGACCTTCGTCCCTTAGTGTTACATTCCTGAATGTTACCTTACATGGCATAAGGGACGTTGCAGATGTAATTAAGCTTACTTACCAGTTAATTTTAAAATAGGGAGATTGTTGGTTTGCCTGGCTGGCACAGTTGGTAGAGCATGCAACTCTTGTTCTCAGGGTCATAGAGTTCAAGCCCCACGTTGGGTATAGAGGTAAGTTAATAAAAAAATAAATAAAAATAAATAAATAAAATAGGAAGATTATTTTGGATTATCCAGGTGGGCCTATGTAATCACATTAGCTCTTAAAAGCAGAGATTCCTCTTGGTTGAGGGCAGAAGAAGTTAGAGATAAACAAAGCATGAGAAGGATGCTGCCTTTGCTGGCTCGAAAATGGAGGGGGCCACATGAAAAACATGAGAACAAACTGAATGCTCCCAACATCCTGAAAGTACTTGGAAGCAGATTCTTTCAGAGAGTCTGTAAGTGCAGTCCCGTTGACCCCTTGATTTTAACCTTATGAGACCTGAAGCAGAGAAATCAGTTGAGAGACCCTGTCTGGAATTCTGACCTATCAAAACCAGAGATAGGTTGTCTACAGTGACTAAATTCACGGTAATTTGCTATAGCAGCAATAGAAACCCAATATACCAGGTATTTGCCCAAGAAAAATAAAAATATCTTCCTATGAAAATTTTTACACAGATGTTTATTCCGGCTTTATTTGTAACTACCAAAAGCTTAAAACAACCTTAATGACCTTCAGCTAATACATGGATAAGCAAGCAGTGTTTCTCTCTTATGCACCAATGATACTTAAAATTCGCTATCTCTCCGCAACATTAGAAATACCATTCAATCTAATACCATTTCATCCTGGCTTAGAGATGGCAATGCCGTGGGCTATAATTTAAAAAAAGTATTATTGAAATATAAGATTATCTAATATTCTCTCATCTTATCAACTCTTTCTATATAGGTGTTCACCCTTCCATAGAACACAATGCATTTGGGGGGCTTTATTTCCACTTTCTAAATTCATATACTATCTAGTATCTTATATTCTGTTAGACAGTTATAAATTGATGATTAGAAAATTTATTTCAGTATCTTTTCAGGGTTTGAGTTGATGAGTCTATGATAACCAGTATTATTCCTCTCTTCTTTTTTTTTTTTTTTGCTGCATGAACTGTATTTTCTGTACCATTTTTCAAAGAGCTTTCTTTTTCAGTGTTTTCCAAAAGATAATATGACTTCTTACAAATAACATCTGCTAAAAATATTTAATAAAATTCAACATCCTCTCGTGACAAAAATTTTCAGAAAATTGGGAATAGAAGGGAACTTCCTCAGCATGATAAATGATGAATGAATAACCAAAGTGTAGTATATACATATGATGGAATATTATTCAAATATAAAAAGAAATAAAGTCTTGATACATGAAACAACATGATGAGTCTCCAAAACATTATGGCAAGTGAAAGAAGCCAAACACAAAAGGTCACACATTGTATGATTTCATTTATACAAAATATGTGAAACAGATAATTCCATAGAGACAGAATGCAGACTGCTGGTTTCCAAGGCCTGGGAGAGGTGAAATAGAGAGAAACTGCTTAATTCATAAGGTGCTTACTTTGAAGTGAGCTAAATGTTTAAGAACTAGTTAGAAATGTTGATTACATAACATTGTGAGCATACTAACAGCTACTGAATTGTTCACTTTAAAATGGTTTATTTTAGGTTATGTGAATTTTTGCCTTAATAAATTATTTTAAAAGACAATGGTTTCAAACAGCAGATGCTCATCTTCCCAAGATGCTTATCAGTGGGCAAAACTGACCTGCATATATGGAGAATTATGTAGTAGTCGTGATGGTTAAGAAACTGAAGCAGTAGCTGAGTTCTGACTACTCATGTTACCCTGCGGACAGTCCGTAAGATTAGTTTCCTTTCTTCCTTCTTTGGGTATGGAGGGTGGTAAGCACAGGAGGGGCTTGTAATAAGCTTAAACGAAGTCTAGCTAAGTCTTGGCTCTGGTATCTGCAAAATGACAATCATGTAATCAACAGAGTTGATTATAAATTCATAATGTTTTTCTCTTACACAGTTTTTGTCACTGCAGTTTCCATCTTTTTTTTTTTTTTTTTTTTTTTTTTTTTTTTCCTAACATGTTATTTATGGAGCGCCTGGGTGGCTCAGTCAGTTAAGCGTCTGTCTGCCTTAGGGTCAGGTCATGATCCTGCAATCTCAGGATCAAGTCCTATGTAGGACTCCCCTCTTGTGCACTCTCTTTCTCTCTCAAATAAATAAAAATTTTGAAAAATATTTAAAAAATGAAAGATTTTATTTATTTATTTGAGAGAGAGTGAGAGAGCATGAGCAGGGAGAGGCAGCAGAGGGAGAAGGAGAAGGAGACTCCCCAGTGAGCAGCGAGCCTAACTCGGGGCTCGCCTCAGGACCCTGAGATCATGACCTGAGCCGAAGGCAGATGCTTCACTGACAGCCACCCAGGCACCCTTGCAGTTTCCATCTTTAAATTGCTTGATTTTTTCCCTTGAATAGTAAATTGTGTTTGGACTTTTTTTTAGTGGCTTAGACTGCTACTTCTTTCCCTTAATATTTGTTTCTTTGTAGTCTTTGATCATCAATCAACTTTTCCTCATTGATAAGATTATAATCAAGAAGATTGAATGTTCTAGATTGTTTCTCTATTTATTTAAATATTGTAAATACTAGGAGGACCTTACGTATCATGCCATGCTCATAACTGGCTTTCTGCTTTCTGACTATCTGAGTAATTCAAACAACTAACCAACATCTGATTCTGATACAAGGCCACTCTGATAAACTGAACAAAACATTATCTACTTTCTCCTCTGTGTTTAAAATCATTGATTACAGTTCCTACCACACCACCATTTCTTATTGATTCTTCCCTATTAAGTTTAATACTCTCTATTAGATTCTCTTTGATCACTCATCTTAGATGTCTGTATACTTTCATGACATACAATGGGGTAACACCCTGTCTCTCTTTCCCCTGCTTATCTCTTCTAAATAATCTATGCTGGCTTGAACCTTAAGGGCTAGTCCATTAAGCTCTGGTTATGATTCAATCATGATTGAAGTCTGAAGTTAATATTTAAGGCTTCTGTTGACATATGTAATGAAAATCAATCATGAATCCTTCTGCAGGAAGACATAGATAGGAAGGACATTTATGCCAAGGAAAAGAGGAGAAATTAAGCTTTGAGAATACTCCCTGGTATTTGAATCCCTAGGGAAATGATTTCTGTTCCATGTCTGTGATTTCAAATGTCTTCTTGAGTAGTTTGTAGATTTTGGATGTATTTTGTCAAAGAGTTATTGATACTCAAAATTCCCTTACCCTACCTCACTCCAAACTATGCTTTTCTCTTGACCTGTTGCTTTTGGCATTTCACTTTCTTTCATTTTCTTTTGGTGATTGTTAGATATGATCTTTTTTTTTTTTTTAAAGATTTTATTTATTTATTCAACAGAGATAGACAGCCAGCAAGAGAGGGAACACAAGCAGGGGGAGTGGGAGAGGAAGAAGCAGGCTCATAGTGGAAGAGCCTGATGTGGGGCTCGATCCCATAACGCCAGGATCACGCCCTGAGCCGAAGGCAGACGCTTAACCGCTGTGCCACCCAGGCGCCCATTAGATATGATCTTATTGCCACTTCATGTTGAGTATATTGACAGAGATGGGAAGATTTCCTTGACTGTGTGGATATGTATATGTTTAATCTGTATGCACCCATGAAGTGTTTATTCTAGAGAATGTGCATTGTCTGATATATTAAAGAAATGACAAGTTGATGCTTGCAAAGGCTGTCTATTCCCTCTGCTTTCTTTCACTATATTAAACCATTATTGACATTTTTAAAATGTCAGAGTTTTTTTTCTTTCTTCTTAATATAATTTCAAGGGATATGGTGTTCAAGAAAATCAATCCTGTTAATCTTCTAGATGTTCTGAGGCTGCTATGTAATATTTCTTTGCAGTGAACAGTTTTGCGCTATCTAATACAGTGACAGTGATGGTTCAGTCCATTACCTATTGCTTTTTATTTTTACTTTGGTCAAAACATTTGTAATTATTTGAAAAAAATTAAAGCATTTTTAGATAATATTGACATTGCTTCTTTAATTTAAAAAACACTGTTTAGGTGAGGAAGAAATATTGTAATAGAATTTTAACTTATGGACATATGGAACTTGACACTATTATAAAACCATACACATGTTATATACATATGTTACATATATATGTATATGTGTATATATATACACGCAAAATACAATCCTAAATAAAAAACAGTCCTAAATAAAATATAATCCTAAATAAAATACAATCTCTATTAAATACATATTACTGTAATAAAGTATAATATGTTCAATATAAACTTATACAGTAAGACTACTTAAATTAATCCAAACTCTTGATAATGAAAAATTTCATTATTTCAAAAAGTGTTTGAATGAATGAGCTACCAATAATACACAGCACTTCCTCATTTTTCTATTACTGAAGTTTTCATTTACTTATCACTTTTCATCCAGATTTCCCCAAGCATTTGACAGCAAATGATGAATTGCTAAATTTTTCTTATAAGGTACATATAAATTTTATCTATTTTAAAGAGAAACTAAAACTTTCTAGCATAGTCTTATGCCAAATATCAGGGAAGACATTTTTGACAGGGTTTTAATAGAGGTCATTGGGTCTTACTCTCCTAAGGAGAGCCAAGTTTTAAAATTTATATGTGAGAGGCCAATTGGATCCTTCAATTACACACACACACACACACAAACACCATAGTTGTAACTTTAGGTTCTCCTCCCTCCTTATACACATCTTTCTTTTTTTCCCCACCAATTTACTGTTTCTTTAAATAATTAGCCAGTAAGGAGGTGGCAAGTTTAAGAGATAAGTAAAAGTCACTTTTAAAAGTAGTTAAAATGGCTGTTTTACTGGGTGAGAAGTAAGCCTACCACGATATAAGTGTGTCCTTTTAAGTTTGTAAGTATGTAAGATGGTTGTTTAGTGTATCAGTGTAGTTTGTCCAGAGTCTGAAATATCTGAATTTAGATTCTTGCTCCTAACTGGTGGCTAGCTATATAAATTTTCCTAAGTCACTTAGCTTCTGTAAGACTTAGTATTCTTATTGAGAACTAAAGACAGGATTTTATTTATTTAAGGTTTTATTTCTTTTGGTGGGGGGGAATCGCACGCAAGCACTTGCACAAGTGCGGGAGGGGCAGAAGGAGAGGGAAACAGACCCCCCGCTGAGTGGGGAGCCCCACATGGGGCTCAATTCTAGGATTCTACGATTCATGGAGCTCATTCTAATCACGACGTGAGCCAAGTCAGACGCTTAACCCCATGAGCCACCCAGGCACCCCAACAGGATATTATTTATAAAGTGTTCAATACCTTGGCATGGTACACACTAAGTAAGTATTGTTATTACTCTCATGCAATGGTAGAATGTGTTACTACCTAGTCTAGGAATATAAGTAACAAGCCCAATTGTTAATTAATTAAATGAAATTTGGACTGTTCTTATTTTTTCCAATTTTTCTTACTGTGGTTAAAATAACACATAACACAAAACTAACTTACTATTTTAACCATTTTTAAGTGCACAGTTCACTGGTATTAAATACATTCATATTGTTGTGCATCCATCACCACCATTTATCTCCAGAACTCTTCATCTTGCAAAACTGAAACTCTGTACTCCTTAAACAGTAACTCTCCATGACTCCCTCTTTTCAATCCTGGCAACTACCATTCTACCTTCTTTTTAAATTAAATCTTCCCTTTTCCCAACACCAAAGCCTCTGGTAACCACCAATCTGTAGTTCAGTTTGGGTAATATGGACATTTTAACAATATTAAGTCTTCTAATCCATGACCATGGGTGATCTTTCTGCTTATCTGTGTCTTCTTCAATTTCTTTCATCGTTTTATAGTTTTCAATACACAGATCCTTCATGTCCTTGGTTTAATTTGTCCCTATGTATTTTATTCTTTTCGAAGCTTTTGTAACTGTTTTAATTTTTGGATAGTTCATTGTTAGTGTATAGAAATACAACTGCTTTTATTTCAAGTTTTTATTTGAATTCCAGTTAGTTAACATACTGTGTAGTGTTAGTTTCAGGTTTACAATATGGTGATTCAACACTTTCATAGATCACCTGGTGCTCATCACAACAAGTGCCCTCCTTAATCCCCATCTCCTATTTAAGTCATCCCCCAACCCACCTCCCTTCTGGTAACCATCAGTTTGTTCTCCATATACAACTAACTGCTTTTGTATGTTGAGTTTGTATCCTACAACTTTATTGAATTCATTTTTTTTTAGTATTACCAGTATTTTTGGTGGAGTCTCTTGGGTTTTTTCTATGTAGGATTATGTCACCCACAAACAGAGACAACTTAACTTCTTCCTTCCCAATTTGGATGCTTTTTTTTTTTTCTTGCCTGATTACTCTAGCTAGGATTTCCAGTGAGAGCAGGCATCCTCTCTTGTTTCTGCTCTTAGAGGAAAAAGCTTTCAGTTTTTCACTATAGAGTATGATTTTAGCTATGGAACTGTTGTATATGGCATTTTTTATGTTGAGGTACTCTATAAGAAATGAAAATTACATACCAATATCCCTGATGAATGTAGATGCAAAAATCCTCAACAAAATACAGCACATTAAAAGGATCCTATCCTACAAGTGGAATTTATCATTGGGATGAAAGGAGGTTCAACATACACAGATCAATGAACATGATATACCACATTAACAGGATGAAAGATAAAAGATCATATGATCATCTCAATCGATGCAGGACAAGCATTTTTTAAAAAATTCAATATCCTTTAATGAAAAAACTCTAAATAAATTGAGTATAGAAGAAAATTATCTTGACATAAAAATGAAACTTTCAAATAATCATAGAATAACCACAGAAAGCATTACAGGAAGGAAAAAATAAGGGGTTTCTTATAAAGAACTATATAGTTGGATATTTGCAGTAAAGTCCACTATAGTAGAAGCTTTTTTAAAGAGTAGAAAATGGAACTCTTATTTCCTAGCACTTAGGACATGATACTGGCAAGAAATAGATATTTATTAAAATTGTTAAATGAATTAAACTAAAGTGGCCCAGGATCCGACACATATTATAAAGTATTTAGTAAAATTTTGAGAAGAGATGAGCTCTTCTCATTCCTCTAGTTGTGTCCTATAACCAGTCTGGGGTGCAGTAAAAGAAAAGGAGTAGGGACAGTTTAAACAGAGGAAATTTAATCAGAAAGAGGAGGAGGAATGAGGGAATTTCTCTGCAAGGCAGAGTATAATACAGGTCAAGTTGCTATAGAATTACTGAGGTTCCCTTACAGCAAAAACAGATCAGAGGACATTGAGCCAAAATGTTCTGTGGTTCAAAGAGATATGCTAAGTTTACGGAGGAGTATCAGAAATGACTAAACACTTATAAAAATAAGAAGAAAAGAATCGGACAAACTCAATGTTGGCATGACTAAAGCTCTATGAATTCAAGTGCAGCATTATCATATAAATGTTTTAAACAAGCTGATCTACATCTACACCTGGACATCTGAAGTATAAATCAATTCAATTGGACATAATGATTACCCACCATGTAGCAGGCTTAAGCTAGCATCTGGGGATATATACATATGTGTATGTGTATACATATATATCATGTGTCCATATATCATGTATCTATTCTTAAAAAATTAAAAATCTAGCAGAAAAGAGAGATACATAATGTAAATACACTGAAAATGCTGTTTCATGAATACTGTACTACTAAATCTGAATATTTGCAAAAAGAGGATTTTGAAAGTCAATTTGTTGTCAAATAATAGTGAAGCTAATTGGGTCAGATCTAGAGATTCCAGAAGTAGACACTCCTCTTTGGTTTTCAGAAAGGAAGAAGACTGAAAACAACAACAACAACCACCACCACAAAAAAGTCTGATGAAAGTTATATAATATGGTGAGTCAATGTTTCAGCCTTTGTCTGTATAACATCAATCTCCTTTGCAAAGTGCCCATAACAGAATTCTATTTTTCACTGGATAGGTATGTGAAGAGTGCAGGAGAGTGCCTCACTTAGCATCAATGATACAAAGAATCATTTTGTGAAGGGCTGGTACCCTTCTAATGGAGAATCAAATGAACCTTGTCTTTTTAAAAAATGGAGATGTAATAATTGTCCTAAAGCCCTTCTGAGAATAATCTCATTACAGCCAATATATCTTCACATTGAATGACATGGGAACAAAGTTGGAAAGACAACTTTATGCGTAGGGATTTACTCAGAATTCTTGATTTTAAAGGACATGAATAAGCTTCCTCAATTTTATCTTGGATTCAAGCCATCACAAAAAGAAATTCTAAGAAGTAAGTCACAGCACAAATAAAAGCCCACATTTTCTGGGAACTCTCTATGTAATTTTGTCCAATAAGTGTGCTTAATTTAAAGCATTATCTAATGCAACTTAACTTTTAGAAGGGTATAATAGTTTTCATATAATCATAGTCACTGAAATGGGAATAAAGATTAGATCCTGCTTTGGGATCTGAAAATAAGAAATAAGTTCATTTCACAGGTATTTAGTCTTTGTTTTTCTACACGAGTGAAAAGTCATCTTTCCTCCTTGAATTGGGTAATGAACTATTTTCAAAAATAATAATAGGATTATGCAAATAAAATAAGAAAAATGTATTTTAAAAAAAGAGAACAAATAGAATAGAGTGGAAAAGAGTTCTGTTGGAGGTACACACTTCTCCCATCAGACAAAAGCATAGCTGATCCATACATCCTTCCTTATGCTATGAAGAGCACATATTCTCACATTTCGCCATCTAGTGCACACAGCCTAAGAAAACTTCTCCATTATGTTGCTTTCTTCAAGTTACTAAGATTCACCAGGACTTGGTTTGGGTCGATTCTTAAGGAAAGACAGTGCATTTCTGGATTGGATCGCAGGGCTATCTGTGATGTGCCTCCATTTCCTGTATTATCATTACTATTTTTTTTCTTAATTTCATATGCCTGAGTGTTTCTTTTTTTCTATGATAGGAGTTGCTTTAGTATTTGAAGGAAGATCACAGATACTCCCATTTGAAGGAACATAATAAATATATGAAATTGACATGTGCCTAGGTTCTTCAATTTTCTTTTTTGCCACATATTGTAATTTTCCTTTTAATAATTTGAATGCTCCCAAACATGAAGACTTTTGAGATTATGGAGTAAGAATTAGGACTGATAATTTTTCTTTAGCACCTATGTATTTCTGATCAATGTAGACACTGACCACAGAGATTAACTTAAATCTCTGTCATTTGTGGGGCCAAAAAGTTGAAAATCTAATCTAATCTAGAATTCCTGGTAAAAATTATTTCCCTTAAAGAAGCAATTTCTCAAAAACGATGGCAGTTATGTTATGTGTCAGAACCATATTAATCATATTCTTTTAATAAAACATAAGGCAAATTTTTGTGATTGAAATGTTAAACAGCAACATTTTTATTCCTCCCAAATAGTTGTTCACAATACATGTAAGTGAACAGCACTCCTTTAAAAATTTTGTGATGAAGTGGGTAGCTTAAAATGAATAAGGATATATTTATATGTACTATGAAAGAGCCCTTCTGTTTTTCAAATACTCTGAATCCTCATACAAAATTTATTTCTTGCACATTATGTTCATTCAGATTTATGTATTTATTATTCCTTAATTTAAAAATCAAATAAAAAGCTTCTTTCATGACTGCCTCCAGTTAAATACATTATTATTGTGAAAAAATTGAATATGTCCATGCATAAAATAAAATATGAGTAGAAACCCATACGAACTTCAACTGGAAGCAATATTTTTGCCTCATGTCAGAAATTTTCAACTTATCAGAAGAAACTAAAACACACATTTCTATCTGAAGCATGGAATATATTATAATTTCATAGTTAATAATCTTATATTAGAAAGATATCAATCATGCATGCATGAACAAAATATTCTATTCCTGATTGTCTTCAATATTATGTGAAATTTTCTGCCAAATATTTAAAACTAAGGTTATGAATTGCATGATCTCTGGAAAAGACCTCACAGTGCCCAGAATGGCTGGGAGAGAAGGATGCAGCCAGGGCTTCTAAGCCTCCTGGGAGCCTTAAGGAAGTGCAGAGAAGTGGCAGCTCGCTGGCTGTGTTTACTTTGCATTAATTCTCGAGTGTTTTGTTATTAATTATGTTTAAAGTATGTTCACCTCCATTCTTCATGTGTTAGCTTATTACTGAATTCTAACTTTTCGGCCTTGGAGAAGAATCAATGTCACTGTTACTTCCAATTAATGAATGAAGAAATTCAGTTCAAGGATGTTCAGTAACGTGTTTAGGATCACAGTGCAAAACAAGACAGGCGTGTTGTAATAACGTCATGAATTTGATAAAAAGGTTTTTTACTCACAGGTCCTGGAAGCACACAGCATACTTAGAGCCACAAGTGAAGTTGTGGGAAGGAAAGAGAGCATTCGGGCCTGGGATTCTGCTTTTATTGGGCTCCAAGATTGGGGACTAAGAGTTTCACATGCTCACTATTTATTGGTATATTTAAAACATAAGGGTGGGAACTTAAAGCCCTGGAAGAGAAAAAACAAATAGCCTAAATTTTCATTTATCGAAATCAACCAAGATCTCTAAAACACAGGGGACTAGGGGTTGGGAGGGTAGTCTTGTCCTTTATCTAGTCCCGTGTAGGGCAATATGTTTGTTTATTCAAGATAGTCATCTTTTGAAATCAATGCCTCAGTAATCAAAGCTTAAAGTCATTCACTTGCATTACAGAAAAAGAAAAACAAACTGTCAGGGCTCACACTACAACAATTCATAGCATTCCTTGAGTATTTTTAAAAACAGACTTTATTTTTAGAAGAGTTTTAGATTTGTAGGGAAGAAGAGAAAATAACATGAAGAGTTCCAATTTACCCTGTTTCCAATTTCCCTTATTAATATCTTACATTAATATGTTACAATTGTTACACTCAATGAACTAATATTGACACATATTATTAGCAAAATTTCATGCTTTATTCAAATTTCCTGAGTTCTTTCCTAATAGCCTTTCTTTCTATTCCAGGATCCCATCCAGAATACCACATTTAGTTATAATACATTTCCTTAGGCTTCCCTTGACTTTGATTGTTTTGTAGACCTTCCTTGTCTTTGATGACCTTGACAGTGTTGGTGAGTAAAGTATTTTGTAGGATTCTCTCCTATCAGAATTCTTCTGATTTTTTTTCACGGTTAGTATGGGGGAATGGGATTTTGGGAGGAAGCCCACAGAGGTAGTGTCATTTTCATCACCTCATACCAAGGTTACATAATGTCAACGTGATTTATCACTGATATTAACTTTGATTATCCAGCTGAGGTAGTGTAGGTTTCTTAACTGTTACAGTTAGTCTTGTCCCCACAGCCCCTTCCTTCCATACTGTACTCTGAAAAGTAGTCATTAGAAGCAGGCTATACTTAGGGAGTAGTGAATGACTTGCTTCCCCTCTTTGAAAGCAGAGTATCTACCTAAATTCTTTGGAATTCTTCTGCAAGTGATATTTATTTCTTTTCCCCCATTTATTTATTAATCCAATCACTTATATCAGTATGTACTCATGAATATTTATTTTATACTTTGAGTTGTAATTTATTTTTGTTGCTCGAACTGTTGCAGTATTGGCATCAGGAGGTATTTCAGTTAGCTCCTGTGTCCCTCTGACTTAACCCCATCAAGGTAGATTTTAATTTTTTCAGGCATTTTCATACTTTCTGGTGCTAAGAAAAGCTCTAGTCCTATGTATATTTCTTTTTCTTTCTTTCTTTTTTTTTTAAAGATTTTATTTATTTATGTGACAGAGAGACAGCCAGCGAGAGAGGGAACACAGCAGGCGAGTGAGAGAGGAAGAAGCAGGCTCCCAGCGGAGGAGCCCGATGTGGGACTCGATCCCGGAATGCCGGGATCACGCCCTGAGCCGAAGGCAGACGCTTTAACGACTGCGCTACCCAGGCGCCCCTCTATGTATATTTCTTGCCTAGTCCTAGAAATATATATTTTAATGCAGCGGCCCCCGGCCTAGAGCTTATGCTAAAGACAGCAGAAAAACATGTTTACGAGCCCCGCGGGATATAGCACAGACGTCAGAGTGTGAGCAACTGGGAACGTCTAAGCCAGCTTGGGGCAGACCGCCACCCACCCAGATACCTGATTGTTCCTGCTTATAACCCGTAGGGTCCCTACCAACATAGATAAGGATATGCTTTGCTTTATTTGCTCAACCTTGATGTACCATAGGTTTTAAGACTCCCTTTGATTACCCTTGATTGTCTTTGATTGTTTATTGCCAATAAATACGGGAGGGTACAGCTGCTCAGGACGGTTGCATTCCTTTCGGTTCTCCTCTGCTCGCTCACAGCTAACTTGTCTGTGCCTCATTCTCTGAATCGCCATTGCTCCGTGGCAAGTGGCGTTCAAACAGGGACCTGAACTACAACGGAGATGGAGCACCGACAGATAGAGAAGCAAGGCCTCGGACGTTCCCCGCTGGTGAGTCGGGGTATTTGACCAGGGTATGGCTAATTTTGAGAGCACGGATCATTATCACCCTTACATATGTCTTTTGAGGCAACTCCTAAGAGGAGTTAAGGTTAACGAGGGCAAACTTTCTGAGTTACTAAAAGTTGTTGAAGAGTACTTTTTATGGTTTCCCACACTAGGGACCTTAGCTCTGCAAACAGGGGAAAAAGTAGGACATGAACTTAAACAATAGCATGCTTGAGGAAAGCCTATTCCCATCACTATTTGGTCTATCTGGTCCCTGATTGGTTCTATTTCGGAACCACTTCAGACTCCGACTCAGAGTGCTACTGAACTTGAGAGAGTCCTAATGCCAAAGATGAGTCCTGTCCCAGAAGGAGGAAAAGTAGAACCCGTTCACCCTCCTCCTCCTCCTCCTCCTCCTCCTCCTCCTCCTCGCCCCATAGAAATGGGTGGTTTCCCGTCACCACCTTTGCTTCCCAAAAGAAATAGTATTTTCCTGTCACAAAAACAGGCAACAGTTCCACCGTATAAGGAACAATCTCAATCCTTGCTTTCCGCGGTTCGGAAAGGCTTACTCCTGACCAAACAACAAGGAGATTTAGATGCTCTAGAATTCGCATTCCCTGTAACTATAAGGAACATTTGGCTCCCTGGGTAGATCCTAACCACCTAGAAGGAATATATAAAGCCATGCATGAATCCTTTCCCTTTAAGTTCTCCAAGAGTTAAAACAGGCAGTCCAAAATTATAGCGTCAATTCGCCCTTTACCCTGAGCATTGTTCAGGGTGTGGTGGAAGGCAAGGGAATTCTTACAATTTCGCACATGGCGGCAAGATCATGCAGAGACTGATGCAAATCATAATCGAGCTAATAACGTCCCTATCGCTCTAGAACAATTGATGGGGGTAGGACCCTGGAGTCAGGTACAGCAACAAATGCAGATGGATGATCAGGCCGTAGAACAGCTTCGCAGATGTTGCTAACATGCTTGGGAAAAAATTGAGTCTAAATCCACAGCTAATGCCTTTTGATCGCTCAAGGAACTAAGGAGCCTTATACCGAGTTCATAGCACGGCTATAGGAAGCTATTAAGAAACAGATTAATAATATAGAAGCTGCGGTCACACTATTAAAATTAGTGTCCTATGAAAATGCAAATTCAGATTGCAAAAAGGTTATAGCCCCTTTTAAAGGAAAAAGCACCCTCATTGACTACATCAAATTATGCCAAGGTGTAGGCACCAAGACTTAAAAAGCTGATTTGCTAGCTCAGGCCATGGCAGCCTTAACAACAAATACTTTAAAGGGACAATACTTCAGTTGTAGAAAAAATGGGCATACTCTTGCCCAATGCCATCTTAAGAATAAAAATACAATGGGAAAGAACAATCGAAATAATAATTCTCCCAGTCTTTGCCCCCGATGTAAAAAGGGGAATCATTGGGATAATCAATGCCACTCTAAATTTCATAAAGATGGTACTGTCCTGCAGGGAAACGGTTCACGGGGCAAGCCCTCAGCCCTGAACCCGAAGGGGGCTAACCCCAATTTCAGTCTTGGACAATTTTAGATTTATTACATGCCACACGGGGGAGCGCCAGACTCGATCTTCCATGCAGAAAAAACTTTATTATTACCAAATCAGACTCCCCAAAAGGTTCCCACAGGCTGTTTTGGCCCCTTACCGAATGACACAGTAGGACTAATTTTGGGGCGATCTAGTTTAACTAAAGGTGTTCTGGTTCTTACAGGAGTCATTGACTCAGATTATACTGGAGAAATCATGGTCTTAATGTCTCCAAATACCCCATATAAAT
Source organism: Ursus maritimus (assembly GCF_017311325.1). Classification (NCBI taxonomy): domain Eukaryota; kingdom Metazoa; phylum Chordata; class Mammalia; order Carnivora; family Ursidae; genus Ursus; species Ursus maritimus. The sequence continues at coordinate 22,592,924 of NW_024426663.1, forward strand.
TTTTTAAAAAGGAGATTGCATAACACAGTTACTACTGCTGCCATACATTAAGGGAAAATTTAAAAATCAAACGCATGGTGACACAGGTTTTGGAAGCACTGGTTGATCGGGGGTGTATCTGAGAAAAATTTTAAAGAAAAGCTTACCTGCCACATAAAAATACAGGGAAAGTCCTTTCATGGACTTACTGATACTGGCACAGATGTATCTATTATTGGAACTGATAACTGGCCTAAAAAATGGCCCTCGGGCCCCGCACTGATAACTATCTCAGGTTTAGGACAAGCTGACAATGTAAACCAGAGTCTTCGTATCCTTCCTATCTAGGGACCCGAGGGACAGAAGGGATATATTCAACCTTACATAGTAGACATTCCTATTAACTTATGGGGCCGAGATTTGCTTCAACAGTGGGAGGCATTTATAATGATACCTTCCCCTGAAAAGAAGATGGGTATCAATTCGCCTTTTTCATAGGGGCCACTGCTCGACCTCCAATGGGTCCTCCTGAACGAACTCCATTGACATGGAAGGATGAGAGCCCCATTTGGATTGAGCAGTGGCCATTAAAGAATTACACCAAATATGCCTCTAACATTACTTCTATTTCATATGCCTCATTCACCCACCGGTGTTTTAATACAACATGAAGCCCTTGTAGAATGGCTGTTGTTACCAAACCACACGACAAAAACACTGATCATTTACTTACATCATATAGGAACTCTCTTGCAGATGGGAAGAAAATGCTCTGAACAATTAATTGGCTTGGATCCTTCCACAATCGTTCTTCCTCTTACTAAAGCACAGATCGAAACTGCCCTACAAAATAATTTATCTTGGCAGATTGCTCTTAGCCAATTTGTGGGGAATTTATCCTCCCACTATCCCTCTATTCCTCTGGTATCTTTCCTAAAACGAACTCCTTTCATATTACCGAAGTCACAGCCTTTTCACCTTTACCTAATGCTTTCACTTCTTTACAGATGGATCCATGAAAGGAAAGGCATGTTATTATGGGCCGTGAACCAAAATAATTGAGACCCCTCACTTATCTGCTCCGAAATATGAATTAATGGCTGTTATTACTCTTTCACGATGTCTCTAATCCCTTTAACCGACTTTCTGATTCTTTATACACAGTCTACCTCGTTAGTCACATCGAGACATCCTCTATTTCAACATCGGATACCCAGCTTATGACCTTTATTCAACAGCTGCAGCAACTTACATGTTCCCGTGTTCACCATTTTATATTACCCATATACGCAGTCATACTAACCTTCCAGGTCCGCTCTCTAAAGGAAATGCCACTGCTGACGCTCTTTTGTACCCTGCATTTCAGGATGTCTCTCACTTTCATACCCTGACTCATGTTAATACTCGAGGATTACGACATCGCTTCCCGCTTACATGGGAACAAGCTAAAGCCATTGTACGATCCTGTCTGGCCTGTGCCACATTGAATGCACAACCTCAAACAACTGTGGTTAATCCCCATGGTTTACAGACCAAGGAAATTTGGCAAATGGATGACACTCATTATCCCCCTTTTGGAAAATCTTTCATTCGTGTCACCATCGATACATTCTCCCGATTTATCTGGGCTACTGCTCAAACTGGAGAATTAGCCTCTCATGTCATCCAACATTTAACCAGTGCTTTTGCAGTTACGTGGGACTCCCTAAAACTCCCTGCTTATACCTCTGCCAAATTATAGCAATTCTTTGATGTTTGGAATATTTCACATTCCACAGGAATCTCTTGTAATCCCCAAGGACAAGGTATTGTGGAAAGAGCCAATTAAATTCTTAAACTACACTTAAAAAACAAAAAGGGGAGTACATGTAACACCCACTGAAACATTAGCAAAAACCTTATTTACCTTAAATTTTTAAAATAGAGATGAAAATGACTCTGCAGCCGTTGAAAGACATTTTAATAAATCTCACTTTGAAACACGTTCTCAATCCCCTCCCATATGGTGGAAAGATGTACAATCTAATCAATGGCTTCCAGGTACGTTAGTCACTTGGGGAAAAGTTATGCTGGACAATGCTGTCAAGCCTGTTTGGGACCCCTCTTGTTTGTTAAAGGTCCGACATGAGTGAGCAGAGGAGATTCGCGTTCAGCACTGTTCCATCGATAATCAGTTTCGATGGCCTCGCCCTCCAGACCACCAAGATCACACTGCCAGGAATCGAGGTGGTGAAGATGCCCACATGGGGTCAGATCCAGAAGTTGACCCAGAAAGCAGAAGAAGTGCTACACAATGAACAACTCCCCTTTACCCCTGGCAATATGGCTGTTACTATGATGGCCTTATTGACGGTAGCTGTAAGTATTCCCCTCTGCCACATGGTACCAGCCACCAGTTTTATTTATTGGGCTTATGTACCTAATCCCCTGCTTATCAGACCAGTTGAATGGGATGATGACTCCATTCCCGTTTATATTAACGGATCCAGATGGATCCCGGGAATAGCGGATCCCCGACTCCCTACCTCTCCTGGGGAGGAAGGCCAAAATATTAGCATTACCCTAGGTTTTGACATGAGACCTGTATGTACTGGCCATCATAGTAATTGTTTAAAACGCTTACACCAGGGATGGTTGATTGCCTCTCCAAAAGGCAGTAATTTCTCCAAAATGCAACTTCACTTATTATCTACTATAGGCTTTACCTACAATATCACAAAAGAGGATATCGAAATACCACCCCCCCCCATACCTAAATGTAAAACTGCCAGAGTGTGGTCGGATGAAGGGATTCAACCCAACTGGGAGGAATGTAGAGCAAGTCATCCCAGTGTCTTGATAAATGATTCCTATGGAATAGTATGAGACTGGTCCCCTAAGGGGTTTGCAGCCTCCAGTTGCACTGAGAAACAATGCTCCCATCATCGGACCCTACGATGGCATGTACTTAACCATACCTCCATTTACACTATTTCTGATGGCCCCAGAGTATGGCATGGGGATGGATTAGCTGCCCCTCTCCTTTTATGGACTACCGCAAACGACGAAAACATTTATGGAAACTTGACTGAGGCACAGGCCCCTATTAAGATCTGGAATGGGACCTATCTTAAAGATGAAAACTATAAACATTCAGACGGTTGATAGGGACTATATTCAGGCTTGTGTAAGAGACCCATATGTGTTGTTGGTAGGACCCCTTTATTTGGATATGTCCCCAAAAGAGCTTTTTTGCAAATTGCAGATTATATACCTGCCTAAATCGTAATATAAATACCAACCAACCAATCATCTTATTAGCACGAAGGAGAGTCGGAATATGGATACCTGTTGAACATCCCCGTCTATGCAAGACATGTGTACCTTATTCGCGGTCCTATGTAAGTGGGTCTGTCGCTCAAAAAGGCTTGTAGGACTTCTCATCATGGCCATTCTCGGCATTATTGCCATAACCACCACAGCTGTGGTGGAAGGAGTGGCACGATGAAATTCGTACAAGATTGGCATCACAATGCCAGCAAGGCTTGGAGCCAACAAACTATTATTGACCAAAAAATAAGTGAACGGCTCTCAGATCTAGAATATACTATGACGTATCTAGGAGATGAAATACAAAATATTAAATTACACATGTGCCTTCCTTGTGACTGGAATGTCATCACATTTTGTGTTACTCCATTGTAACTGCATTGTAAGGCAATGCATCCGAAATCCCTTGGGACAAAGTTCGAAGACCTATATCTAACCACTATGGCAATAATTTAACTCTTGATATTAAACAGCTATAAGATACTATTCAGGGCATCACTCATGCCGATTTACAGAATGTACCAGGCTTGAACCTAGCCGACACAATGGATGCAACTCTGTCCCCACAAAATCCTTTGCAGTGGTTTAAGAATAACAGTACTAGCCTTTTAGGAGCTTTACTATAATTTTATCTTTTTTGTTTGTAATGTGTTTAGTCTTCAGATGCGAGAGAGGAGCCTTCCCTCGAGTGATGGAACACAGTGGTGAAATCTGCCTTCCTGCTTCTGCAAAGAGAAAAGGGGGGGAAATGCAGTGGCCCTGGCGGAGAGCTTAAGCTAAAGATAGAGCAGAAAAACATGTTTACGAGCCCTGTGGGATATGGCAGCCATCAGAGTATGAGCAGCTGGGAACCCACCCAGATACCTGATTGTTCCTGCTTATAACCCGCAGGGTCCCTACCAACATAGATAAGAATGTGCTTTGCTTTGTTTGCTCAACCTTGATGTGCTATAGGTTTTAAGACTCCCTTTGATTACCCTTGATTGTCTTTGATTGTTTATCGCCAATAAATATGCGAGGGTGTAACTGCTCGGACAATTGGCATTCTTTGCAGTTTCCTTGCTCCCTGGTTTCTTTCACAGCTAACCTGTCTGTGCCTCATTCTTCTTCAAATCACCACTGCTCTGCGGCATTTTAACATACAGTTATATAATGACATATATCTATTTTAATATATATTCTAACAAGTTCTGGCTCCTTTTATTGGAAAATGGTATTAGATCTGAATGTAAGGCACACTTTGTCCTTGAGAGTCCTATTTCTAGGCCTATTCAGCTTGTGGAGCAAAGAAATACATTAACTCATGTATATATACATATCTACAAATTTTAGGGATAACCATCTATACTTAGAACAAGCTACACATGAGTTCATACTGAGTCTCCCAACTCTAGTTCATTACCACATGGATTATTCCAGACTTCTCCCCCTACTTGTCTCACTCGAATGATGAGAAACTTATTTCCTACTATCTACCATCCATTCGATTATTCAATTCTGACATATAATAGATTTAGAATTGTTAACCCATACTTCCATATGAAGAACTTTATCAACTAGAGTATAGTGCTATGCAATTTCTTTTGCTTTCCATCTTGTAGGCTCCCCTTATTTCCAGATAACCCTCTTTGCTTTCAGTGGCCTTGTCCTAAGAATTGCTAATACAGATTAGATTGTCACATTCTGCATTGCATTATGGAGTCCTCCACGTCCTAAGTTTGTTTTTTTAATTTGCTTACATTATGGTTCCCTCTGTGCTATAAACATCTATGGATTTTGACAAATGCATAGTGTTATGTATTCAACATTGTAGCATCACACAAAATAGATTCACTGACCTATAAAAAGCCCCTGTGCTTTACTCATTCTACTCTCTCCTCTTTGTAATCTTGGAAACCACTGATCTTTTTGGCATTTCTATATTTTGCTTTTTTCAGAATGTATATTAATGAAATCATACAGTATGATGTATGTAGTATTTTCAGACTGGCTTTTTCATTGATATGCATTTATGAATTACTCATGTCTTACATGACTTGATAGTCCATTCTTTTTTATTGCTAAATAGTATTCCAATATATGGATATATGACAATCCATTCACCTATTAAAGGTCATCTTGACTGCTTTCAATTTTTTGTGATTATGAATACATCTGCTATGAATATTTGCTTGCTGTTTTTTTGTGTAGACACAAGAATTCAAATAATTTGAAAATCTAGGAGTCTGATTCCTAGGTTTAATAACAATGTATTTAGTTTTGCAAGAAACTAACAACTAAATTCCACAGTGGATGTATCATTTTGCATTCTCACCATAATAAATGGAGTGTGTGGTCCTTCAATTTCACCAGCAACTGCTAGGTTTGGGGATGTTAGCTATATATATATACATCTGTATAGATCTCTCTCTCTATATATCTATCTACATATATTTTATCCAGTCTTAAAAAATATATTTCTTAAAAGAAGGGTGTAGTATATTTACATCTTTATAATTACTGTTTTTCCTTTTTGTGTGCTGCTTAATGAGATGTTTCTTTTTCTCTTGTTTTGAAATACTTGAATGAAGTTTTTTTCCTCCCTCTACAATATATAATACATTCTTCTAGTGGTTATCCTTGACATTTTAAGATGAATATCTAATAAAGTTAGTACTAGTAAATATATCTTTATGCACCTTTTTCTGTTTTTCTGCTTTTGTTTCCTACCTATTAATTACCTTGTTTCATTTTTAAATTCTACAAACTAAATAATTATTACCATTTAATCCATGTTTGGTAAGGTTTAGGTATTTGTTACTATTTTCTTTACTCCTAATTTCATGTTTTCCTTCAGGATCACTTTTCTTCATTTCAGGAACTATGACATTTAGAAGTTTCTTTGGTGAGGTTTGATGATTTTAAATTTTCTTTAATTTTGGCATATAGGAAAAGGTCTGTATTTCAGCTTCATTCTTGAACTAAATTTTGCTGGCTACATAATTTCTAGCAGGCAGCTAATTTGTCTCGGCACATTGAAGATACTATTCCAGTCCATTCTGGCTGCTTTCATTTCAATGCATTTTTGTTTTTGGAAAGTTGTCTAAATTAAATGTGTAAATAGGTAATTGTTTTTTCCTATGACTTATAAGTTCTCCATATCTTTGATTTCCTGCAGTTAACCTACAATGTGTCTAGATGTAGGTCATTTAAAAATTTTCCTGCCTGTGAATCTATTATCCTTCCTGAACCTGACATCTTGTGTTTTTCATACTTTCTGAAAAATTATCAATTACTATTTTTTAATATGGCAAATGCCTTCATCACTGTATTATCTCCTTTTGGAACTTCACTTATATGCTTGATCTTTTCAATTTATTTTCTGCTTTCTCTAAACTTTGTTACATATATTCTTTTTTTTTTTTTTTTTTTGGTAAAGATTTACTTATTAGAGAGAGCACAATGGGGGGGGGGGCGGGCGGAGAGGCAGAGGGAGTGGAAGTAGCAGACTACCTGCTGAGCAGGGAGCCTGACACGGGGCTCAGTCGCAGGACCCTGAGATCAAGACCTGAGTCAAAGGCAGATGCTTAACTGACTGAGCCACACTGGTAACCCTCATACGTTCCTTCTTTACGTTACGAATTTTAAAAATGTGTTTAATTATACCTTCTAATTACTGAGTTCCCTCTTTATCATGTCTATTTTATTCAATAAATGTTTAAAATTTCTAATAATTCTTTTATTGTGGTATTTGACTCTTTTCTAAATAACATTTGTCATTTTTATACTCGCTTTTGTCCCCTCTTTCTAAATATTTTTAAACATACTGGGAGAGTAAGGTGTTAAATCCATGGATATATAATTTCCTTTTGCTACTGAATATTCCTACCATTATTAATATTTTTTGACACATCTGGATAATTTCAACTATCCAACTTAGTATATTCTGCACCACTATATTACTTACGATTCATCTGGTTATAAGTGATAAAAACCTAAATCAAAGTAGTTTAAGCAAACTAATTTGAAAATATGAAAACTTATCTAAAAACAGCAACAGGGAATGCAGGGGTTGAACAAGGTCTCAGAGATGACAGAATTGTGGCAAACTCATACAGTAGTCCCTGAAGCCAAAGGGTTGAGGCACTGTGATTAACTACTCTTGGATCATATGCTTTTGTCCTATAAGTGGAATGTATTACCAGAAAAAGTAGCCTAGGATGGAACAGGCCCAGCCACTGGATAATGTATGTCAGCAGCCCTATTTGTGTATAATTCGCCATTCCTCTTACTTTTAAAGCCTAACTTTATGAAATAGTTGTGCCACAAAACTGGAACCATCCTTACATTGTACATATTCTCTGTTATACCTCTAATCACTCACCAAGTCCTATCAGTTCTACCTGCTGAAATTCCCTTTTGGTGCTTTATCTATGACCATATTTGCTTCCAATATATCTTCTCTGTTTTATTAAAAGAAGTTCTCTTACAAGTTTCCCTGCCTTCAGTGTACCTTTCACAGTGCAAACAGAATGAATCTTCTAAATTGTGTTGTTCTTAGAACATTTGTATTGGCTTTCCCAAAGTAACTTGGCTCTGGATTGATGGCCCCTAATGATCTTGCTCCCAACTTCTCTAATGTTCTCTCTAATTACCTTCCCATATTATCATCACCACATGATCTCCATTGTCCAACTTTAAATCAACATAGAAAAACATGTATTCCATGATCTCTTTAATTTTAGTATTCTGTAGTATTGAACCCTTTGTCTTCTCCCCTCTTACATCACTTTCTCACCTCGTTACTAACATTACTGTCCTACTTTTTTTTTTTTTTAACATGAGTCAATGTCCTAGTTTTGGAAAAATGAAGCGATGGGAATATCCAGTTTTAAAATACATACCTCTTAATAGAAGAATCATTTACATGTTCATGATTACTGTTTTTCTTTTTATCTTTTTTGGTTTTTTTTTTTTGTTATCTGTTTTGCCCCATCCTCATACTTATTTCTGTTCTAAATTCATCTGTATTCCATGCACATCCATGCTGATTCATATTTGATTCATTATTTCCTCATGGACACAGCTGATACAAGAACTGCAAAAAATTCTTAGTCTCTGTCAAAGTTGAGACTTAGAGGTATAAGTTTTCAAAGATTGTTTTTAAGCAGCAATGGCCTTTCTAAATTTCTTTTTTGTCATTGCATAAGTTTATGAAAACTAATATGAATGCTAGATACATGGCTTGTAACCAGTTATGTTAAGTCTTGCCACTATTACATGGGTGTACCTGTTCTTTCTGGTGCTACAATGCAGGGACCTTAAGATATCTCTTTGGCATTTGGCAGAAAGTAATTTCCTTTTGAGAGTTATCTAAGTCTCCTTTTATTATTCTGAAGTCCTTCATTTCTCATGCAATCAAATTTTCTTTAGAAGAAGCAGCTGCTGCTTTAAAAACTGTATATTTCTGTATTACTGTGGTTTTCTTATTTAGTTATATAACTTCTTTTAAATATGAACTGTGCAATAATAGTTTCACATGCCTCAGACTTCCAGTGAATGCATCTATAGTAACTTATAATACTATGGCAACTGGAATTAGTTAAATTTATAAGTTGTTCAATTTTCCTGTTAGATTTAAGTTTCATAAGAACCAAGAACTGTGATTATTGTTTTCACTCTTTCATTCCCAGAAACTAGGACAATGCTTAGTACATCTTTCATGACCTCTCTATTTCTTGAATGGATATGTTGATGAATGAGAAAGTGTGGCATGTGGAAGAAAAAAATGCTGGTATCAGAACAAAAGATAAAATTATGACAATGATTTGTTTTGTTCCAAATAGCCAGTACAATCCTACCATTATTAAAAGTTGGCAAATGGGACACCTAGATGGCTCAGTTGATGGATGTCAGACTCTTGATTTAGGCTTAGGTCATGATCTCAGGGTCATGAGATAGAGCCTTGCATCAGGCTCTGTACTGGGTGTGGAACCTGCTTGGAATTCTCTCTCTCCTTCTCCCTCTACCCCTCCCTTCCTCCCCTTAAAAAAAGTTGACAAATAGCTAAATACAATAAATATATAAATATATAAGCATTAAGAGCATTTTTTACATTAGCAATAACTACCTGGAAGAGTTAGTGATCTGTATAAAAGAAAATTTTCATATATGTTTGAGTGATCTCTGGAGACTGTATATATTGAAACTTAATTTTTTGGTGATTTAATATAATAGTGCCTCTGTATATTTTTTGGGCAACCCATTATTATTCTGGCTTACCTAAATTTTTACTCTGGGTTAAAATGCAGTGGAATATAAATATTTTACACTTAATAATACAAAATGTCTTCTGGTTACTATAAAGAAAGTAATTTTGTTTGAAAAAAGTACTTGTTTGTTAGGAAAGATAAATAATATGTCAAGTGATAGAGGGAAAATCAATTTAATGTTAAACATAAGCACTTCCAATAAGAAACTATATCAAGATAATGATATATAAGTCTCACTTACATAATGTATATATCTCAATTTGTTTTTAGAATAAGATTATCCTTCAGGAATAATTTAAACCTATATTCCTGGAATAGTGATGTAAAACCATTATGTTGTTGAAGTATTAAATAGCAAGGATAAATGTGTACCATTATTTAGCTTTCAATAGGTGTGCTATTAGCTGGTTTGAAATGATGAAATTGCTTTGACAACATCAAATAAACAAGCTTTTTTCCTAGTGGGCTATTTATTTCAAAATGTTTTATAATAATACACAGTGGAAACAATATTGTGAATCTAACTGATGAAATATCATTATCAAAATAGGAAATTCAAGTTACAATGAGTTTTAAATTTATAATATTGTTAATTTTTTAATTTAATTTTTTTAGAGGGAGGGAGGGGCAGAGGGAGAAGGAAAGAATCTTAAGCAGGCTCCATGCCCAGCATGGAGCTGATGCGGGGCTCAATCTCATAACCCTGAGATCATGACCTGAGCTGAACTGAAGAGTCAGATGCTTAACTGACTGAGCCACTTAGGCACCCCAGATTTATAATATTGTAAAACAGAGCAAAATAATTTCCTCAAAAGTTGTTACATTGAAAACCAAGCTAGTTCAGAGCTGTCTTACCATATTTATCTTGAATAAATGGCAATTTTCTTATCTGAAACAATTTAATTTTGAAATAACTCTTTGAATGACTAATACATAAATTAGTTGATGTGTTCTTCATGAAGCATTCTTCTGTAAATATGTTCTCATGAATATATGAAACAATAAATTCAGCGTTTGCTTTCACGATGGGGATGCTATATATAAGAGGAAGTGAATACAAAGAAAACACTTGCTAACCCACTCTTGAAATACGTCTCATTAATTTAAAAAGAAATTTAAGTTCAATAGTAGCCTCTAAAACAGATTTATTTTGTAAATTCCAGTACAAGAGCAACACATTTTCCTTGTGATCAGGATTATTAGCATTGTAGAAGAAAATTACTGCTTCTACATGATTGTAAAGAAGTTCCATATTCTATTTTTCCTTTGGATAATAGATTTCAAAATAAAAACTTTAGCATTAACACTGATAGAAAATATCAGATACAACTGTAGGACTATTAATTCTTTAACATGATTTCTACATAAGTAAAATTATTGTAAAATGTTGTGTATACTTTAATATCACCTCACTATCTCAAGCAATAGATAGTCTATATTAATCTTAATGAAAAATAAAAGTAGGTTGAGATGGAACTCTGGGTCTAAAAACAAGAAATATTCACTGTCCATCAGAGATTAGCTGTATCCCTTAAATTGCTCAGTTTTGACAACATATATTCCACCCAGAAAGACATTAGCAGTGGTTGCTGTTCATAGAACCCTCAGATGAAGTTGTAAAATGACTAAGGATAATCAATAGTGAGTGAAATAGTAGGTGTCCCTGTGATAAGATTATCTAAAGAGCATCAAGTCTCCTATCTATCATCTACCACCAACACCACAATCTTTGAATAAACTTTTGGAAATTTTCTGTTGAGCAAACAAGGACTTTTGAATATATGATCTAGAGTTCTGGTACACACATGCACTCACACACACAAACATACACTTATAGTAAATTTCTTGTAACTAATTCCATAGTTTGATATAAAATTTCACCCATTCATTCATTTGCCTATTCAACAAATATTAATTGAACCCTTACTGGTACCAGGATCCATGCTAAGTGCTGAGTTCATGAAGGCCTAATGCTAATGAGCTAATCCAAAGTAAGTTTGCCACTACGAAGCTTATAGTTATGTAAGGAATTCATATATTAAATCAATAATTTCCTAAACATTGGATTCATTATGTTACTTTTTTGAGAAAGTAATAATTTTCACCTCTAATAATTACATAAACAGTTAACAGTTGTGGCACATGCTATAAGGGAGAAGGATGGTGAGCTAGGAAAATAAAAATTAAATGGATTGATCTTTTTTCATCATTAAAAAGCTTGACATCTAACATGTAATTTCAGAAATGGAATATACTGATTATTTTTATTAGCATTATGAATTTTAATACTTTTTAAAAAGATACATCATTAACATAGAATGAAAAATAAATATAACAATAATTTTGAACATATTATAAGACTGGGCACACCTCAGATTTAAGGATGATTGTAAATGTGCGTGCTACTGTTTGACTTTGCAGGAAAATAAATTATTTAAGAAAGACAATATAGAGATCTTTAGATAATATCTTCCAAAAGAACAGATCAAAACTCTTAAGAAGTGTTGGAAAAAACAGAAAAAATAAGAATCTGGTTTACATTTAACTTTAAAACTTGGACAATGTTTCTTTAAACCAAATTTTAACTTTTCTCACATCCATCATGTGATTAGGGCTTATGGATCCTAGATGTATGATAACCACTGGATGACTTTAGACAAATTAATTTTTGATTTGTTCACCAAAGGAAAACTCTTGTCCCCCCAGAGAGTAAATGGAATTGGGGATGGAGCTTTCAAATAGAATCTTTGCAGTTTGTTTTTGAATCAGACTTCAGTTTCCATTAAGAACAATCTGATCTTCTATACTTTAATATGCTCTGGACTGGTACAAACCTTGACCTGCTCAGTGAGAAGGAAATGAATTTGATTCCCAGGTCCATTGAAGAGTCAAGGTTCAAAAGCAGAAGAATAATGAGGTTGGAAATATCAAGATGTTGGTGAGAGAACGTATTTGCATTGCTGTTAAGCAGAAGTACACTCAAGTGGAAATACAACTAAGGCAGACCCAGAGTTTTGCAACTTCTCATGCCTTCTGAGATTTTGATGCCTGAAGAATACATGGGGACATCATGAACTCAAAGTATCCTTAAAATATAAGCCCTTAATTTTATTATGTAGAAAAAGTAAATGAATTCATGCATTAAATTTACATTTTAATAAATGAACTCTTTTCATTCATGTGTATGGGTAAATAATATAGTGACAAAAATTTCCATTACTAATGTTAGATTCTGTGCTGGTATTTTTGAAATTCTTAGAGACAAAATTTATTAATTTAATAATAACAACATAATTATATGTTATAACTGTGCTTACTGTTCATATATTTTAATAACATATTGGATTGTCAGCTGGATATTAATATATATACCAGAATTGGTTGTACATAAAAACTAATAAATAGGTGAAGTAATAAATAAAATATTGGTATTAAAAAATAATTGCTTCTTCACATAAAAAATATCCATGAATAGATCTGGCATAGTAACTCCATAAAATTATCAGGACCAAATCTCTTTTATCTTTGTGTTCTGTTTGAAGTGTGTGGCTTTCATCCTGGATGTTACTTCATTGTTTGGATGACTATTGAGCTCCATGCTGATACTCATCCACTTTCTAGGCAGTAGAAGGCGGAAGAGGGGTGGGGCACAATATCAGTATCCAAGCTGATTCTTTTTCCTATGGGATACTTCCCAGGAATTCAACACAATATTTTCTCTCATAATGCTCCATGCAGAAATTTTTTTCTATTATATATATTTTATTGTATATATATGAACATAATATATATATGAACATATATAAATACACATAATGTGTGTGTGTATATATATATAACGTTAGGAAGAATGAAAAGTAAAAAAATTGAGACAAAGAGATTCCTAATTAAATAAAGCAGAACTGTTTGTTATTAATTTTGTTTTACTCCAAGAAAAACAAATTGACATTCCACATTAAACATCATTTTACACTGGGGGTGGAGGAAGGATGGGAGAAGAAAATGTCTTTGAGAATCATCATAGTGAGTCTTATTTATTACATATGCATATTCCTGCTCTCCTTCTGCCTCTATGCAGAATTGTTAAGCAGAAATTGGTAACATGGCCACAAGTAGCCATAAGGCACGCTGGGAAAAGAAATGTAGTTTTATTTGATTGGGCACATAATCTAAGATAGTGTTATGAAATAAAAAAAAGAGAAGTATTAGATTTGGATAGGGAACCAGCAGTCTTTGTAGTAGTACTATAATATACAATCTCTTCCTCTCCCTCTCCCTCTCCCTTCCTCCCATTTCCCCTCAGTCCTTTCTCTATAAGTGAGAAACTAGAGATGAAAAAATTCAAATGACTGGCTGAATATTAACTATTCTTACTCCAAGTGTCTTTTTAACTATATCATTTCCTTTGAAATAAAACATAAAGATATTTAAGGTTAAAAATAAACAACTGCATTTCTTTAATTCATTTGAGTTGATTTTTGCCCATGGTGTAAGATAAGTGTCCAATTTCATGATCTGCATGTGGATATCCACTTTTCTCAATGCCATTTATTGTTACTTATTCCCTGTTGGATATGTTGACACCTTTGTCAAAGATCAGTTCACTGTACATGCATGGGTTTATTTCTTTGCTCTTTATTCTTGTCCTTGGTTTATGTGTCTGTTTCCATGCCAATACCATACTGTTTTGATTACTGTAGCTTTGTAGTATAATTTGAAATCAGGAAGCGTGATGTCTCCAGCTTTCTTCTTCTTGCTCAAGATTACTTTAGCTCTATGGGTCTTTTGGTTTCCATAAAAAATTTAGGATTTTCTTCTATTTCTGTGAAAAATGCCTTTGAAATTCTGACAGCGATTGCATTGAATCTGTAGATCACTTTTGAGGTATGAATATTTTAATAATATTAATTCTACCAATCCATTAACTTGGGATTTCTTTTCATTTGCTTATGTCTTCTTCATTTGCTTTCATCAGTCTTATATTTTTTCAGTGCGTGGATCTTTCAACTCCTTGGTTAAATTTATTCCTGAGTATGTTATTCTTTTTGATGCTATTATAAATGGGATTATTTTCTCTTTTTTGGATAGTTCACCATTAGTATATAGAAACACAACTTATGATCATATGTTGACTTTATATCCTGCAACTTCGTTAAATTAGTTTTTTAGTTTTAACAGTTTTTGGGTGGAGCCTTTAGGATTTTCAGATTTTCTATATATAGGATCATATTATTCACAGAGGCAACTTAACTCCTTCCTTTCCAATTTGGATGACTTTTATTTCTTTTTCTTTCCTGTTTTCTCTAACTAGTATTTCCTGTACTATGTTGAATAGAAGTGGTAAGAGTTGCACACCCATGTATTTTTCCTGCTCTTAGATGAAAAACTTTAGCATTCCACTACCAAGTATGATGTAGCAGTGGGCTGGCCATATATGACCTTTATTATGTTGAGGTACATTTATTCTATATATAATTTGTTGAAAGTTTTTGTCAAGAAAGGATATTGAATTTTGTCAAGTACTTTTTCTACAACTATTGAGAAGATGATGATTTTTCCCCCTTCATTTTGTTAAGGTGGTATATCACATTTACTGATTTGCATATGTTGAACCATCCTTGGATCCTAGAGATAAATGCCACTTGATCAGGGTGCATGATCCTTGTAATGCACCACTAAATTAAGTTTTCTACTATTTTTGTTGAAGATTTTTGCATCTATGTTCATCAGGGATATTGGCCTACAATTTTCTTTTCTTGCCATGTCTTTGTCTGGTTTGTCCATCATTTCTGTTCTGATCTTTGTTTTTTCCTTAGTCTGCTAACTTTGGACTTTGCTTTTATTTTGTGATTCCTTGAGGTGTCAAGTTAGGTTGTTTATTTAAGATCTTTCTTTTTTCTTAATGTAGGCATTTATTACTATAAATTCCCCTCTTGGGAACTGCTTTTCCTCTAAGTTTTGGTATGTTGTGTTTCCATTTTTGTTTGTTTCAAGATTTTTTTATTTTTATTTTTTGACTCTTCTTTGACCCACTGGTTGTTTAATCACCACATAATTGTGTATTTTCCAGTTTTCTTTCTGTTATTGATTTCTAGTTTTATACTGTTGTAGTCAGAAAAAAATACTTGATATGATTTCAATCTTCTTAAATTTGTTAAGGCTTGCTTAGTGTCCTAACATATCATCTATCCTGGAGAATGTTCCATGTCAGCTTGAGAGAATGGGTATTAATTATCTACACATCTATTTCTTTGTGTAAGCATTATGAAATGTCATCTCTAGAAAATTAGCTAATATTCATTCCTCAATAGTAGTATACATATTTGGGATAATTTATCATAGCACATAATTTCAAATGTGACAATATGGGAAGAATAAAACCTGCAGAAGTAAAAATTTCTAGTTGGTAAACTAGGTTTTTTCTGGATTAAAAAAATTACACAATTACTTCATTGGATGATAGGTACACAGGCTTGACCTTATCAGACTGTAAAATTAGTGAGCAGTCCACAGGACTATCCTCATTCATTGCAGAGTAGAGGTCACCAAGATCACCCTCACTTCTGATACCAATTGCAAATTTGGGGTTCCCAAGACCACCCTAAGTTTTGATAATTTGCTAGGAACCCAGAGAACTCATTGAAAGCTATTAGTTTCAGTTTACTACAGTGAAAGGATACAGATTAAAATCAGCCAAGGCAAGAGATGTATGGAACAGAGTCCAGCAAAATTCTGCTTCTAGTTGTCCTCTTCCAGTGGAGTCACAGACAGTGCTAACTCTCCTAACAATACAGTGTGACAATATGTATAGAGTATCCACAACCAGACAAGCTTACCCAAGCTTTGGTGTCCAGAGTTCACTGAGGGCTCAATCATGTAGATATGGTTGACTGCCCAAGTGACTGACTTTTCATCTTTACCTCCTCTAAAGCGAGATCAGATACCACACTGACCAAAACCCCACTGTAAGTAACATTTTTAGGTTGCCCAGTGTGGCCCAAGACTCTAGGAAAAGGAAGATACTTTCATCATGTAGTACATCAAGCCTAAGGCTGAGGACAAAACTAGACTTTTTTTTGGGAAAGGTTAAATACCTTACCACACACACACAAAGTTTATTTGGAAAAGGAAATAATAATTCTTGCTCCTTTCTCATAGATATAAATACTTATTTTTGAGACACAGAACAGCCTCACATTTCTTCTGCTCATATTTTCTTTTGAAAATAGAAAAAAAGACTGAGACAAAAGTATGGAGCTTTATCTGCCTTTTATTTTTGTGCAGAAAAAATAAGGAATGGGATTTATACTAATGTCAGTGTTGTATTTGGAAAGAAAATTAAACATTCTTAAAATATCCTAAATTAAAGTTAGGGTGTTATACAGTTCAAGTTCTGAGGTTGGAATTTTAGCTTTAAATTTATAGTGTATGGAATGAAACAGACTGTAAAAAGCATGTGCCATCTACAGCAAATAAGAAAAATGTTATGAAGTTTAGACTCACAGTGAGTAACTATAGTTCTGTTGGTTACAAATGTGACAGAAAAGAAAATATACTGCCAGCCAGATTTTAGTTTTTCAACTCCATAGTTCTCCAGCTTGCAAACTGAGAAATATATTTTACCATTTTTGATTTAACCGTAGTTGATGGAACTAAGGAATAGCTCCTTTCCCCCACAGTGAAAGAAATGATTTGTTTAATGTTTTTTCCTCTGATTGACTGAGTAGATTTCAGGAATGAATGGTACTTTGTATAATGCATTTTTATAAAAAATATATTATTTCTTAACACTAAAAAGGAACAGAAGAAATAATATTTCCAAGTGTTTCAGAAATGCATAAATTAGCCAAGAAATAATTTGCAATATTTTCTTCTTGATTAATAAATAAGACATTTATTTCCCAAAATACATTCAAACTCAGCTGCAATTTTCAGCAGCAGAAATGACTTAGAAACTGTTGATTTGTTGAGAAATTACTATGTTAAAATAACAGAGAAAAAGGGTGTATTATATACAAGAGTATATAAAAACTTCACAGTCTTTACAAACCAGAGAGCCAAATGGGGGGGGGGGGGCCAAGTGATTGCTTGACACATAATACCAAATATGAGGTGTACAGATAATTTTTTTAAACAAATTTCTTCATAACAAAAATATCAGGATAGATGCTTCATGTAATATTTTAAATGTTTGGTATAATATAGGCAAGGTTGCTATTTAACTTGATTTATTTTTAAGCAGAAATATCATGTTTGTGGGAAAAACCAGAAAATAACCTCAAGTAGAAGAAATCATCATCTGGGAATAATCAATTTTACCAATTCAGTCTTTTCTATGTTTATATTTATATGTGTGTATGTATGTAATAGAATATAATTTTAATTTTGTTTGGCAAAATTTTTTATCACTATTAACGTAATATGACAACTTTCTATATTATTAAATACATTTCTGTACTGAATTTTAGTATCTCCATATTAGCACCATTTATTTAATCAATCTCTTACTTAAAAATGTATTGTAATGTTAGTTGCTATTATGAGTAATGCCTCAATAATATCTACATATTACATTGTCTTTGATTTCTTTTGAGAGTAAATTGTTCATGTACTATTCTCATTCACTTACTCTCAGTAATATTGTTCTTTTAAATTTATACCAACACCTTATATATTAAAGATTTTGATACTACTTCATGCTTACTACAAATGCATTTTTCTCAGTTTCCCTTTGTTTTTAATCTTTTGTTTATGATGGCTTTTGCTACATTAAGGTTTTGTATTTACATTTAGATAAATTAACCAAAATCTTGTTTCTGGTGCTGTGATTGTTTTCATGATTAAAAAGAATTTACTTTTATGTTTCCATTGAAGTTCTTCATTTATTTTATAATTTTGCATAGAAGAACACTTCATTGAAGAAATTAACTTTGAAAAGTTGTTTCTTTTTCTTTTAAGGTATGAATTAGATGTAGGAGGGACAGAAGTTAATCTACCAGTATCACTGGTCTTTTCTTTGCTCCTTACAGAGAGAAGAACTTCAAGAGTTATACCTTCACTGAGAGAGGTTGCCTATGGACACTTCTTCCACTTCTGATACAGAATTTCTGTCCTTGAATTTCCTTCTTATGTTCCCCGCCTCACTCGTCATTTAACTTCTCCTTTTCCCCTTCTCCAAACAATTCTCTTTGTCAAGTCTCTTATTTGAAAAATTCCATTCCAGTTTTGGATAACCATAATCTGTAGTATTTCTCACAGGAGAAATCTCATCTCTTTATTTTAAACTTAACCAACTTCCCTGGGACGGGTATTGATAGTTACTTCTGTTCAATTGCAGTTTGTAAAAGTGGAAGTAAATGAATGCTGATTCTAAAGTAGATGAATTCTGATTCTAAATGAGCCTTTCTACTCATTACAAGTGGGGGTCATTTACAGTTTTTCTGAGATTATCTCTTCAGAATGCATATTTTCAAAGAAATATTAAAAAAAATTCCCCTCTTAGGCATGGTCATATCCTAAGAAAGAACACAGATGAGGAGCACATGTCTCTCCCATTTCATTGTTTTGGGGCTTGATCATAATGTAAAGGACCCATTATATGTTATTTTAAAAAATTTATTACAGAATTTTATATCCAAATGGTAAAATATTAATATAGCAAAAAGACTTCTAATAAAATACAAATATTCCTGACCTAATCTCCTCACACAGCTCTGCAATCATAGCATCCACATAAAATCATTTAGTTTTTTGGTTCTCTGTTCCTAATTTTCCTAATACTAAATAAATTGGCCTCCACTCTCTTCTGACTCTTTTACTTCACACATGCCCTTGTGACTCTCCACCTACCAACTGGAGATGTCAGATTACATTCACCTTCCCCCACCAACAACTGATATTTCTAAACTATACTGCTATTATTTTATATCCTGTGATTAGGTACCTTTGTAACTTCATATTTTTATTATTTGGCTCTTAAAGTTTGACAGTCACCATTTCCTCACTATGTAAATTGAAGGCATTACCATTCCTTTACTTCTTTTCTCCCACTTCTCTAAACTATCCTTTGGCTTTTACAATTTCTTCTCCATTTCAAAATGGATAAATTTTATATTGTACTTTGTCTATAGGTTGATTCTAATAGATGAAAATACCTCATTAATACATAAAATGCAATATCCAATAGTGAGTATAAGGATGGGGCTCTCAGCTCAGTTCACCTTAAACTGGGAGCTGGGGCCTGATCATGTGACTGCTCTCCATCTGGGGACCTTGCAGAGGACTGGAATGTGGGGCCCCTCTGCTATCCCTCAGGAGGGACAGAGCAGGTACACTCATGACCAGGCAGAAGTTTTCAAGGCGGGGCCATGTAAAGAACAGTACCGGGCAATTCCCTGCCTTCCCCTGGGAGGGTCAGAAGTGGGCATGCACTGCAGAAGTCTGCAGTCTGGCACACACAAAAGTGAAGACCATTTATCCCTGAGGGCTTACTGGAGAGAGGACCTTGATCTTTCAGCTCTGGGGCTGGAGATCAGGCATGGCCATTTTTATTTTGATCCTCTAAAGAGGAACAGAAAGCCTTCAAGGAACAAAAGCCACACAGAGGACTAGCTTACACTGAGACTGGCCCCCTGGCAAGGGGCAGTGCAACTCTGCCCAGGCAAAGACACTTGAGAAGTAACACTTCAGGCACCGTCCCTAGAAGACCAAATGGAAAAAAAGGGGAAGAACCCTGTTCCAGAGCTAGGGGAAAATAGTGTATAGAATTCAAGGTTTTTTTTTCCTCATGATTCGTTTATCTTTCAGTTTAAAATTTTCCATTTCATTTTTTTACTTTTTTCCCTTTTCAAGTAGTTTCTTATTATATCAATTCTTTGTTTTCAGGTCTTTTAATAACTTTCATTTTTTACATCTACAATTTATATAGTGTTCATTTCTGGCTTCCTCTCACTCTATTCAATTTTATTTGTGTGTGTGAATTCTTGAGGCGTCTTTGGTGCAAAGTGGTGGTTTATTAAAGCACAGGGACAGGACCATGGGCAAAAAGAGCTGCTGCCCCGGGGTTGTGAGGAATGGCCCATTATATACCCTCAAGTTGGGAGGGGGTTAGGGATAGCGTAAGTCTCTAAGGAATTTTGGAAGCAAGGTTTCCAGGACCTTGATGGGGCTAACTGTTGTTGGGAAAAGGTCATTAATTACTGTCTAATAAAAGCTGAGTCATGAGATCCTTCAGATGTATATCAGTTGGCCATATGCTTGGGGGATGATTGCCAATACGTATCTTGGGGGGGGGGGTTAGAGATAAAGGAAGTTTCCAAAGGAATTTTTATACGTTAAAGTAGACTTACAGGATCTTGGTGGAGGGGAAAATGAAAATACAAAAGGCTAGGACTGCCTTTTGCCCTTAGCTAAGTATTAACATCGAGGCAGCTGAATTCCTAGAGGAATGTTACCGTGCCTGTTTCAAGGACTTGTCAATGGGCTGTAGGTAGTAAGGAAATTTAACAGTCTACATACATTCCCTTCTGGAAGCTAGGTTACTGATGTCCTTTAGGGCAGCCAGGAGTGCCTGAGGAATGTCACATACATCCCATTTGGGGGGGGGGAGGTGTTGCAGGATGTCAGCTTTTGCTTTGTCTTCAGTTTCCCTTCCATTCCCTCATCATATATATACAAGTTTTGCTTTCTTTACAATTTTGGAATTTGGTGTCTTCTAACACATGGACCAAAATACATTCAGGAACAAGTGGATCAGCCTGTTTTGTCCACTCTATGAGATTATATTCTCTCTTCCCCCACCTTTTTTTTTTTTTTTTTTTTTTTTTGCTTTTCTTTTTTGGTCTCTGACCTCTTCAGATTTGTCTAGTGTGTATTTTGCTTAAGTTGTGGTTGATATTTTTGATTCTGTTCACTTGTTCACCCATTCTTCTCTGGGCAAAATGACTAGGAGGAGGAATTCACAACAAAAGAAAGAACCAGAGGTAATGCTCTCTGCCACAGATCTAATCTATACGGATTTAAATAAGATGGCAGAGATGGAATTCAGGATAACAATTATAATTTAATAGTTGGGCTTGAAAAAAGCATAAAAGACACTAGAGATACTCAGTGCAGAAATGAGATCTAATCAGGTTGAAATTAAAAATGTTAGACTGAGATGCAGTCTAAATTGGATGCTCTAACAACTAGGGTGAATGAGGCAGAAGAGAGAGTAAGTGACATAAAAGACAGGTTGATGGAAAGGAAGGAAGTTGAGGAAAAGGGAGAAAAACAACTAATAGCCCATGAAGAGAGGCTTTGAGAAATCAGTGATGCCATAAAATGAACCAACATCAGAATTATTATGGTGCCTGAGGATGAAGAGAGAGAGGATCAGAAGGTATATTTGAGCAAATCATAGCTAAGGACTTCCCTAATCTGGGGAAGGAAACATGCATTCATGTCCAAGAGATAGAGAGGAACCCTCCCAAAATCAATAAAAATAGATCAAAACCGGGACATATAATAGTGGAGCTTGCAAAGAGATAAAGAGAAAATCCTAAAAGCAACTGAAGACAAGAGGTTCCTAATCTCCAGAGGTAGTAACATTAGACATCAGAGCTATCCAAGGGCTGGCAGGATATAATAGGGTACTAAATGAGAAGAACATGAAGCCAAGAATACTTTATCCGGCAAGGCTGTAATTCAGAATGGAAGGAGAGATAAAGAGTTTGCAGAACAGAGAGAAACTGAAAGAATATGTGACTATCAAGACAGCCCTGCAAGAAATATTAAGGGGGATCCTGTAAGTGAAGAGAGAACCCAAGAGTAACATAGACCAGAAAGAAACAGAGACAATCTACAGAAACAGGGAGTTTACAGGTAATACAATGGCACTAAATTCCTATCTTTCAATAGTTACTTTGAATGTCAATGAGCTAAATGCTCCAATCAAAAGACATAGGGTGTCAGATTGGATAAAAAAGCAAGACCCATTCATATGCTGTCTAAGAGAGACTCATTTTAGACCTAAAGACACCTCCAGACTGAAAGTGGTTGGGGAGCGGAGAATCCCTTACCATGCTAATAGACCTCAAAAGAAAGTTGGGGTCGCAATGCTCATATCAGACAAATTAGATTAAAAACCAAAGACAGTAGTAAGAGATGAAGAGAGACACTATATCATATTTAAAGGGTATACCCCACAAGAAGGTCTAACGAGATATTTATGCTCCTAATTTATGCTCCTAATTTGGGAGCAGCCAATTACATCAACCAATTAATAACCAAAGCAAAGAAACAAATTGACAATAATACATTAATAGTAGGGGACTTCAACACCCCACTCACAACAATGGACAGATCATCAAAGTATAAAATCAACAAGGAAACAAGGGTTTTGAATGACACACTGGACAAGCTGGTCTCCACAGATATATACAGAGCATTCCATCCTAAAGCAATAGAATACACATTCTTCTCGAGTGCACATGGAACTTTCTCAAGAATGGATCACATTTTGGACCACAAGTCAGATCTTAACTGATACCAAAAGACTGGCATTATTCCTTGCATATTTCAGGCCACGATGCTTTGAAACTTGAGCTCAAGCACAAGAGGAAATTTGGAAGGAACTCAAATACTTGAAGGTTAAAGAGCATCCTACTATAGAATGAATGGGTCAATCAGGAAATTGAAGAAGAATGTAAAAAAATTCATGGGAACTAATGAAAATGAAAATACAACTGTTCAAAACCTTTGGGATACAGCAAAGGCGGTCCTGAGAGGGGAGTACCTTGCAATACAAACCTCTCTCAAAAAATTAGAAAATTTTCAAATACACAAGCTAACCTTACACCTAAAGGAGGTGGAACAAGAACAGCAAATAAAGCCTACACCAAGCAGAAGATAAGAAATAATAAAGATTAGAGCAGAAATCAATGAAATAGAACCCAGAACAGTAGAACAGATCAACAAAACTAGGAGATAGTTCTTTGAAAGAATTAATAAGATCAATAAACCATTAGCCAGACTTATCAAAAAGAAAGGAGAAAGGATCCAAATTAATAAAACATGAATGAAAGAGGAGAGATCATGACCAACACGAAGGAAACGCAAACAATTGTTAAGAACATATTGTGAGCAACTATATATCAACAGATTACGCAATCTGGAAGAAATGAATGCATTCCTGGAAACTTATAAACCTCCAAAACTAAACAAGAAGAAATAGAAAACCTGAACAAACTCATAACCAGCAAGGAAATTAGAGCAGTAATCAAAAACCTCTCAAAAAACAAGAGTCCAGGGCTAGATGGCTTTCCAGGGAAATTCTACCAAACATTTAAAGAAGAATACCTATTCTACTGAAGCTGTTTCAAAAAACAGAAATGGAAGGAAAACTTCCAAACTCATTCCATGAGGCCAGGATTACCTTGATCCCCAAACCAAACAAAGACCCTGTCAAAAAGAATTACAGACCAATATCCCTGATGAATGTGGATGTCAAAATACTCATGAGGATACTAGCCAATAGGATCCAACAATACATTAAAAGGATTACAAATCACGACCAGGTGGGATTTATTCCTGGGATGCAAGGGTGGTTCAACATTCACAAATCGATCAATGCGATAAAACACATTAATAACAGAAGAGACAAGAACCATATGATCCTCTCAATAGATGCAGAAAAAGCATTTGACAAAATACAGTATACTTTCCTGATTAAAACTCTTCAGAGTGTAGGGATAGAGGGAACATTGCTCAATTTCATAAGAACCATCTATGAAAAGCCCACAGTGACTATCATTCTCAATGGGGAAAAGCTGAGAGCTTTTCCATTAAGATCAGGAACACGACAAGGATGCCTGCTCTCATCACTATTGTTCAACATAGTACTAGAAGTCCTTGCATCAGCAGTCAGACAACAAAAAGAAATAAAATGTATTCAAATTGGCAAAGAAAAAGTCAAACTCTCTTCACAGATGACATGATACTCTATGTGGATAACCCCAAAGACTCCACCCCCAAACTAAGAGAACTCATAGAGCAATTCAGCAATGTGGCAGGATACAAAATCAATGCACAGAAATCGTTGCTTTTCTATACAATAACAGCGTAACTGTAGAAAGAGAAATTATGGAATCAATTCCATTTACAATAGCAACCAAACCCATAAGATACCTTGGAATAAACCTAACCAAAGAGGTAAAGGATGTATACTCTAGAAACTACAGAACACTGATGGAAGACATTGAAGAAGACACTAAAAGTTGGAAAAACATTCCATGCTCACGGATTGGAAGAATAAACATTGTTAAAATGTTTATGCTACCCAGAGCAATATATACTTTCAACACCATCCTGATCAAAATACCAATGCCATTTTTTAAAGAGCTGGAACAAACAATCCTAAAATTTGTATGGAACAAGAAAAGACCCCAAATCACCAAGGAAATGTTGAAAAAGAATAACAAAGCTGGGGGCATCACGTTGCCTGATTTCAAGCTATATTACAAAGCCATGATCAGCAAGACAGCATGGTATTGACACAAAAACAGACACATAGATCAATGGAACAGAACAGAGAGCCCAGATATGGACCCTCAACTCTATGGTCAACTAATCTTTGACAAAGCAGGAAAAAATCTAATGGAAAAAAGTCTCTTTTCAATAAATGGTACTGGAAAAATTGGACAACTATATAGAAGAATGAAACTCGACCATTCTCTTATACCTACACAAAGATACACTCAAATGGATGAAAGGTCTTGATGTGAGACAGGAATCCATCAAAATCATAGAGGAGAACATAGGCAGTAACCTCTTTGACATCAGCCACAGCAACTTCTTTCAGGGTAAAGTGAAATTAAGTCAATTGGAAAAAGACAATTATCATATGGTATCATTTATATGTGGAATATAAGAAACATTGCAGAGAATCATAAGGACAGGGAGGGAAAACTGAATGGGAAGAAATCAGAGACGGAGGCAAACCATGACAGACTCTTAACTTTGGGAAAGAAACTGAGGGTTGCTGAAGGGGAGGTGGGAGGGAATAGGGTAACTGGGTGATGGGCATTAAGGAGGGCACATGATGTAATGAGCACTGGGTGTTATACACAACTGATGAATTAAACACTACATGTGAAACTAATGATGTGCTGTATGTTGGCTAAATGAATTTAAATAAAAAAAATTGGAAGGTAACAACACAAAAACAGACACACAGCTTAACAGAGTAGAAAAGAAAACCCAGAAATGAACCCACAACTATATGGTTAATCAGACCTCAACAAAGCAGGAAAGAATATACAATGGGAAAATGATAGTCTCTACAACAAATGGTGTTGGGAAAACTGGACAGCAACATGCAAAAGAAAGAAATTGGACCACTTAATTAACTATACAGAAAAAATAAATTAAAAATGGATTAAAGACCTAAATGTGAGACCTGAAACCATAAAAATCCTAGAGGAGAACACAAGCAGCAACCTCTTTGACATCGCCTTAGCAACTTTTTCTAGGTTATGTTTCCTGAGACAAGGGAAACAAAAGCAAAAATAAATGGGACTTTTGGGACTAAATCAAAATGAAAAGCTTCTGCAAAGCAAAGGGAACAATCAACCAAACTAAAAAGCAACCTATGGAATGGGAGAAGATATTTGCAAATGACATATCCAATAAAGGGTTAATATCCAAAACATAGGAAAAAAACCTATAAAACTCAACAACCAAAAAACAAGTAACAATGAAAAGATGAACAGAAGACACAAAGAGATATTTCTCCGAAGACATGACCAACAGACAGATGAAAAGATGTTCATCATCACCTACCATTAGGGAAACGCAAATCAAAACAAAGAGATATCATCTCATGCCTGTGAGAATGGCTAAAGTCAACAACACCAGAAATGTCAGGTGTTAGCAGAGATGGGGAGGAAGGGGAACCCTATTGCACTCTTGGTGGGAACGCAAACTGGCGCAACTACTGTGGAAAACATTATGGAGATTTCTCAAAAAGTTAAAGATAAAACTACTCTATAATCCAGCAATCACACTACTGGATATTTACCCTGAGAATACAAAAATACAAATTCAAAGGGATACCTGGACCTCTATGTTTATAGCAGCATTATTTACAATAGTTAAGATATGGAAGCAACCCAAGTGTTTATCGATTGATGAATGGATGAAGAAGATGTGGTACATATACACAATGGAATATTCTTCAGACATAAAGAATGAAATCTTGTCACTTGCAATGATCGGGTGGAGCTAGAGAGTACAATGCTAAGTGAAATAGGTAAGAGAAAGACAAATACCATATATGATTTCGCTCTGTGGAATATAAGAAAAAAATGAGCAAAGGGTAAAAAGAGAGAGAGAGACAAACCAACAAACAGAGTATTAGTTATAGAGAACAAACTGAAAGTTACCAGACAGGAGGGGGTGGGGATGGGTTAAGTAGGTGATGGGGATTAAGAAGTGCACTTGTCCTGGTGAGCACCAGGTGATGTATGGAATTGTTGAATCTCCTTATTGTACACTTGAAACTAATCCTCTCTTTAGAGAGGATTTATAAAAAAAATTCGACTTTTAAAATAAATTCCAAGAAAAAAAAATTCCAGTTCTGAAATTTTGCCTTACTGAACCAAAGTTTGTATAATAGCATTAGTACTGCAGGCAAAATTGCTACAAACATAATGTGTTTTTCTTATAATGTAACTGTGTCTGCAGAACCAAGCAAATGTTCTGGTAAGGGAAATTGATTAAACAGGTTTAGGTTTTGGTGTATTGTATGTTAATTGTTTTTACTTCTTTTTTCAAAGAAGGCAGATTCAAATATATATATACATACATAATCAGTTGTCTGAATGTTTCACTGAATGACATTGACATGATATCAAAAGGATCATACTGCAATAACTCATATCTTCTCTATACAAATTGGATGTTTCAACTCTATGAAATGAATGGTATTAATTCTTAATTCTAGTATATTTATTTTTATTTTGATGTACCCATACACGTATTTTCATTGGTGAAGAACCATTTTATCTTATTTTATAACACTTCACATAACAGATTTCATAATTTTGATTCTAAGTTGATTTGATTCATCCACTTACAGTTATAGCTCTTGCTACTTTCCAACTACATAAGACTGTCACAATTTGTATGAACAAAAATAATTTTCCTGTTATAAGTTTGATTTTGTATCACTGATATTAAGAGGAAACAGAATTTTTTGTTGTGTTTTTGTCCCCAGGCTTTTAGACTAGACTGTATTAAATACATGATAGAGAACAAATCTTTTAAATCCAGAATATGGGTGCAAACACTTTTTGAGAGTTGTCATTAAGTTGTATTTCCCAGTTTTTTCAAAAATACGATGCAAATAATAATCATATACACATAAAACATGTTATGCTTATCAACATACTAAATTTGTTTTTCTACGACAGATGAGTGCAACAGCTAGTATAGAATTATGTATGTGTGTGTTATATATGTTAAATATTACATCATCTATATAAATATAACACATTTTGCCTGGTCAAAAAATCTAGTTATATATTATAATCATTATTTAATGTGAAAAGCAGAACATTGTAAAACTAGTTGATAGCACAGAGAATTATAGTTTACTTTAATCCGTGCCAAATCATGTATTAGATTATTGGAGTGTTGCTGAAAAACATCCAGTTAAGGAAAATAGAACTTGAGCCAGGAGGTCAGCATTAAGCAGTGTCACCGAATTGTAAGTGTCTGCACAAGTAATCCAGAAAATATACCATGGGCTTATGTTGCTACATGTTCCCGTGGAAAGCTCATTAAAATTGAGAAACAGTGCAATCCCTAGAAAAATATGTTTATAATCAAAGTTGATATCTGCCTGGTTTCCTCATTATGTGTGCACTTATGAGTGCCCATGTATCTGTATTTCTGGTTTGCCCTATATCTTGTGAAATTATTACAAGTGCACAAATGTGTGAAATATGAAATTTAAATATAATGAAAATGACTCTAACATACTGTGTAAAGCCAAAATTTGTAACAAAGTAGTCTTTTTAATATTTTAACCAGTTGCAGAAAGCTACATTAGATAAATAATAGGGATCTCTGCCTTTTTTTATATTTGCTTCTGTTTATTACCTATATTTTCTTTTATGAATTGCCCACCAATATATCCTTAAAAAATAATCTATATAAGAAATGGTTTATTAGTAGAAGGAATTAGTTATATTAGGGAACAACTGAGCATTTTTTGAACATTAATTTTGTATAAATCATGAGCTAAGGCATGATTATCTAAATAATCCTTTGTGACAACTGAAAAATTGTCTTGGTAAGTCATGCTGGGTGTGTGACAGGACTATTAGCTTGTGGTACTAAGACCTAAAAAAAGAACTTCAGGTGTATTTTCAATAATCTCTGTAGAGAACAGTCATTTATTTGGAGGCTATGTGTATGTCTAATTATTGGGTATAAAATTAATAACTGGAATGGAATCAAAGACATCTAGAATAAAACTGTCAACCAAACCTATGTACAAAGATTTCTCTGAATCCATTAACACTTATTTGAGATGAAATTCTAGTAACTGTTTAGTTAATACTGATGGCAATACAAAGTCATAATCTTAGGAAAAATATTAGAGATATGAATCTCAAAAATATAATTCAATCTATGATATCTTTAAAAATGCGTAAAGAATTACTCAGGTTTTGATCATTTCAGTTTTTTTTCCTTTGTTTAACAAGACTAAGGATTTAACTCTGCCCACAGAAATACAGGAAAGAAAGAGAGAAGATCTGAGTACATGATTAGCATCATTCAAGTAAAGAAATATCAAATATTAGGAAAAAATTTTTCTTTATTTTAACAGAAAATTTAGTTGATATTCCAGAGTTTTATGAGGCTGTGAGAAAAGAGGTAAACACTCCAGCATTTTCCCAACTTTACTTAACTATGATACTCTCCCACAGTTTCCATTGAATGATTCTTTAGGCCACTATTTTAAGCATAATTTGTCACTGATCAGCCATCTGGGAAGCTGGCTTCATAGGCTTCACACTGAAGAGCTCCAGGTGAAGTGAGTGTTTATCCTCTAGATCACCTTCCCTGATTCTAAAATGTTTCTTGTTATCACCATGCACTATCTTTCTTTAAAGATGCACCCTACAGTAATAGTACTATCAACTTCTATTTACTTAGCCGTTATTTAAACATTTTCTTTACACGCACTGTAAGAAGAATTATAAAATAAAATAAAGCACTTAGGATTTGAGTTTCTGAAAGTTCAAATATTTTTAATGCATTTCATTTTAAAGATGGGATCAACACAAATGTGGAGAGAAGAAATGAGAACACCAAAATAAGAAATGTAATGTTCATCCTCCCACTCTTCCTCTCTCTCTCCCCCCTCCATATTTTATGATTTTTAGACATAGCACCATGATGTGCTGTCTAACTAGGGAGATTGAAGGAAAACAGTAAAGGTAAAAAATAAAAGACAAAGAAGACGGGAGGAAGGAAACTGAGGGAAACGAAGAGAAAATTAACAAATTGGAATACGCAACTAATGAATAATCGAACTTCATATCAGAAACCAGGGATGTACTGTATGGTGACTAACATAATATAATAAAAAAACATTAAAAAAAAGAAAATTAACAAATTGGAGAAAAAGATAAAGGAAACATTTCAGGAGAAACATCCAGGGCTTGATTTAATCAAGAGTATTCTAATTAATAATTATATTTCCATATATAATTACATAGAAATTTCAAAGTCTTTTTACATACTATTATGTAAAAATGCACAGCAGATTTGGAAACAATTGAAATCCAATCAGGAAGATAAAATTTCTTAAGTAAATAAAAAACAAAAATTATCGTTTACTCTTTGGGGAATTTTTGTTTTGTGTGATAACGTATGAAAAGGCAAGAAAAAGAAAGTGAAGTATCTTCAAAAGAATGCTCTTATTAAAGGAAGAAATCATTCTTTAATTAAATCTAATCATCAGCAAGGACAGTGTCTTCCCTGGATAAGGATTTTTAAAAGACATATTTGTTTAATTAATGGTACATGAGTTTTTCATTTTTAGCAAAAAGTTAATGGCTTTGCAAAGATGGTAAACAATTTTTATTGAACCATTTGTACACTATGAAATTAAAATGGCAGAACCAGCTTAATGCCAAATAGTGACAAACTGATCATCAAATCAAATTTGTTTTAGTCTTCCTTTCTTCTATCAACCAGGTTATTTTTTCTGTATCATTGTTTAATAAGGTTCCAATTACAACTCTAAATTTTGTTTTAATTAAAAAACAATGAACTTATTCAAATATGGACTACACTACAAAGTATGTAGCATCATGATTTAAAGAACCAAAATTAAATATGCCAGGAAGACCTTATTCAATTAACTTCAGTCTGACCAAGAAACAAATGCTTCTAAATTTATATAATCCCTTATATTATGTTGTATTTAAGATAATACATTTTCTAATTACTAGTTCATGTTCTGAATGAGTTAACAGTATTTTTATTTCTTCTTTATCATAAAATAGACAACAAACACTAAAAAAAAAAGAAAAATTTAATATATTAGGAAGAGTTGCTTAAACAATTGAATAGATTAAGAAATAAATCAATCTGTAAAATGTCAAATTTTAATCAGGCAAGGGAGATAACAATTATCCTACTAAGTAGAATCTTGCTAATTTTGCATTGTTTCTTGAATAATTAGATGCCCAGTTATTCATCACTCTTCATATGAAGCATTCTCTAATGACCCTTACTAGAAGAAATAAGCTATGTTGAAGGTTCTTCTAGACAGATATATTCTCCTAAAATAAAATGCTTGGAAACCTCTCCATACAGTGGCCATATTAGGGGTCCATGCCATCATTATTTTTATAAAGATACAAATATAAGTTTATATTTAATTTCAAATATATGAAAATAGGAATCATCCACATTATGAATAATGGACTGATATCTTCAGCAACGGACTAAATCATGAAATAGTGAGAAATGTTATGAAATGTTTGATCCTCAAAGGCAAAAATCTTCCAACTTCTATGATTTTAAAATTCATCATTTCATTGGTTGATAGTGGTCCCAAATCAAGTAGGGAAGTGGTAAAAAATAGCTAGGTGGTGTGGTATCTATGCACAATTATAAGCTCTTACATTAAGAAATTAAGCTGATCCAATGGTAAAACTTGTAGAACTTACTGATTTCAATCTCTAAAAAAAATGGCACGAGAAGATTGAACTACATATTTTGATTATCCCTTCCCATCTCAAAGAGAATTAAAGAAACATAAATCTACAGTATGTTTTAATTCCAGAATTTCTTGTTATCAAATGTACAGCCTAAGAAATTCCTCTTTTTCAACCAAGCTCAGCTGTCTTTAAGGATATTCATATATAACTACACGTGATGCACATCAAAGATCTCACAATGTGGACTAATTATGGAAGAAGTGACATCTCTCATTAAAGCTATCTCTAGCTGTACAAAGAAAAATGGTTAAGTAAAATTAATTATACAAATAATTTTAAAACATCTATTAAGTTCTTATATTTACATTTAATGTCATTGTGCTTTAGTGTTTTGTTTTGTGCATTCAATGTGAAAGCACCACCCCAAATCAAGTCAATGTTAAACTGAAAGAGTTTAATATTTTCCATCTTTGAAATCTGAAAAGTAGAATTAAATGTTAAACATTCAAACAGAAACGGGAGGAAAAAAAAAAAATATATATATATATATATATTTTTTTTTTTCCTCCCGTTTCTGTTTGAATCCACTCGATAAGTTCCTTTACTATTGCTTTGCCAGTTCTTTTTTAGCTGTCAAAATTTTAAATAGGAAACATTTTGCCTCATATTTTAGTGACAGCTGCCTGTTTCAGCTCTCAGTAGCTTTATTATAATAGATCCCCTATAGTTTTCTAAGAAGATAGTTTATTTGACTTACTAATGGTCAAATGCCATCATGATTAGTATATAAAATTGAAATAGAATAACCAAAAGAATGTAAGTTGATAAGCAAAGAGCTCCAGTGATTCATAGCATATTGGCTAGGATACAGAATCAAAAAGAGATGTTAAAGAGAAGTGCCATTTCAGAATGTTAGCAGTAATGAATTGCACCCTTTTTAAGTGACAAGACTTAAAAACAAAAATATGTAATATTATATATATTTCACATATATTTTATGTATAACTTTATCTAATTAAATACAGATATTTATATTATTTCTCAAACACTATATGACTATTATTGACTTCATATTCCTTGCCAGCTGATATAATTTACTGATTTTCAGTTAGTCCAAGACAGTATTTCCTTAAAGACAAAATTGTGAATTGGAACACCAGATGATTACTACTCAGAGACCTAGGTGTATATCAGATTATCAGTAAATCATTTTGTTGTTTTCTTTTGTTTCTGATGTCATTAATTCATTGAGCTCTGAATTCAATTATATTGTTAAATAAAAAGGCAATGAGTGGACTATAAGGAAAAGTAAATCAAAATCTGGGTTTTTTCCTTGCTTTAATAAAATGCAGTGACAATTATATAATCCTCCTCTATGAAAAATTAATCAATTTAAGCCAAGTATGAGCACACACACACACCACACATAAACACACAGAGAAAGAGTCTATTTTGACAATGATTTAACACTAGTAAGATAAAATGTCCAAATTGAAGAATTACCCTATTTCACAAAGGAAAAAGTTGTGTGTTTTTTCCCCAAATTAACACAAAGAAATATTGGTAGGAAATAATTCATGACTTACATGTTTTAATGTATCTTGGGAATATTCTAGGTTTAGTGCTTGCTGTCTTCAGTTTTTCATTTTCCAAGCATTTTAATTTTTCTTAAGTAGGATTTCCTTTAAGGATTCCTACTTCAAATATATTCTTAATTTGATTTGTTCTACATAGTTTACAATCTTTCAAGTAATGCTTGAATTGAAATCAACTAAATCCTCAAAAAGAAGTATAAATCCTAAATGCATGTCATATGATAAAGGTCAATTGTCTAGGACCCAAGACTGATATAATCTTTGGTATATATGCATCAATAGTCCTGATAAAAATGCATATGAACATCTTTGAACTACACCTCAAATAAAAATATATTTGAAGGTGAAATATCAGGAAAATTTCTAGGGTGTCCAGAATGAACCCTTATATCAGAAAAGTCCAAATGAACATTAGAAACTACTGCTACCTTTATAAACAATGCAAAATGTAAGCATTACATGCAGGCCTATGAATTTAAAGCAAAATATACAATATATTGATTAATTAAATAGCTCTAATGTGATTTCATTTGAAGCACACAATTCCAACATTTTCCCTGATAACTAGGCAAGGGTGTTTGACTCATTTTCTTTAGTAATGAATGAAAAACAATCACATATGATATTCACAGCAAATATGAATAATCTTACTAGATGGGAAGCTTTGTGAGATTATGGTCCATCTGTTTTTCCTTTAGGTTTCTAGCATATGTACAGTGCCTGGAACACAGTGGATAATTAATAAATATTTGTCAAGTGAATGAATAAACAGATATTTTTAGCTATTTATTCAATACTACGTATTCAATACTATACCAAATGACATGGAGGCTACCGAAATACATGGCCTTCAGGGGATTCAAAAACCTGAAAGTAGGTTTTAGAATAAACAGATGTATGTGTACATGTGTGTATGTGTGAATTATTAAGTCCATAATTCTAAATTCACAGACTCAAGGGATCTGTTAATTTAAAATATGCTAAGTATTTCATGTCTTAAAGAGCCAAAATGAATTATAGACCTGTAAAAAAAAAAAAAAAAAACCTTGAATGTAACCCAACTAAGTGGAAATAAACATCTAGAGAAAGAGAGCTTTTTTTTTCTTTCAACCTTGCTTTTAGGTAGTACCGGTTTCTTTTAATTTTTCCCCTGCTTTATTGACATATGATTGGCAAATAAAATTGCTTTTATTTAAAGTATACAATGTGATGATTAAATATACATATGCATTATGAAAGGATGAGCACAATCAAGCTAATAACACATCCATCACCTCAAATTGTTAACCCCTTTTTCTTGGCAATTACACTTGAGATCTATTCATTTAGCGAACTTCAAGTATACAATACATTATTATTATTAACTCTAGTCACCATGCTGTACATAAGGTCTCCAGAACTTACTCATCTTATAACTGTAAGTTTGTTACCCTTTGAACAACATTCAACCTCTAAGCCCCTGGTAACCAGCATTCTACCTGTTACTATGAGTTCAAGTTGGATCTTTTTAGATTCCACATTTTAGTGATTAATGTAATCATTATCTTTTTGTGTCTGGCTTATTTTACTTAGCATAATGTCCTCCAGGGTCATTCATGTTGTTGAAAATGGCAGGATCTCCTTCTTTTCAAAGGCTGAATAGTATTCCACTGTGTGTGTGTGCATGTGCATGTCTGTATCACACAACACATTTTCTTTATCCATTCATCTATTGATGACCACTTAGGTTGTTTCCATATCTTGGCTACTGTGAATAATGTTACAATGAACATGGGGTACAGATATCTCTTCAAGATAGTGATTTTATTTCTTTTGAATATATACCCAGAAGTGGGATTATTGGATCATATGGTAGTTCTATTTTTATTTTTTTAGGAATATTCATACTGTTTTTCATAGTGGCTGTACCAATTTACATTCCCACCAACAGTATAAAAGGATTTCCTTTTCTCCACATCCTTACCAACACTTGTTCTCTTCTGACTTTTTGATAATAGTCATTTTAACAGGTGTGAAGTGATAACAAAAATAAACAGTGGGACTAATCAAACTTGCTTCTGCACAGCAAAGGAAACAATCAGCAAAATGAAAGGGCAACCTATGAAATGAGAGAAAACATTTGCAAGCCATTTATCCAGTCAGGGGTTAATACCCAAAATATATAAAGACCTCCTGCAACTCAATAGCAAATAAATAAACAAAAAATAACCTAAATGAAAAATGGGCAAAGGACCTGAGTAGACTTTTTCTCCATTGAAGACATACAAATGGCCAACAGAAATATGCAAAGATATTCAACATTACTAATCATTAGGGAAATGCAAACCAGAGAGAGCCTTAATCATACGGCTAGCTAAGGAAAAGGTTTTGATGAATCATAGTTTGATGAACCAAACCATCACAGAAGGCAATGTTGATGGTACCCATTCTCTCAGCTTTCTGTGGAGAGATAGTTCATCCAACAGAGCTCAAGTATTCTGGCCCAATTCTTAAAAATCAGTTTTCTTGTGAAGAAACACAGGGAAATGTAAATGTGGAAGATATATGGCTCCTTTGGCAAAACCATTCAAAGAGGAAGATAAAAAATCAGGCTATTTTTGGCATTTTTAGATTTCATCATATACTTTTCTAACTCTCATTTTTCTAATATCATGCTCAAGATCTCCTGATTATTACCTAGCTCTCCATAGCTTTCCTACAGGAAAGAATATATTTGTCATCTGTTATGTAGACCCAGAGTATGACTGTTATTTGATAGTCATTTCTCATTGTAAGTTAATAAATCATTTGATTACTCTTTGATTTCCTCTTATTTGTTCATAGAAAGAAAATGAACTTATGTGGAGATAGAACTATTTCCATGTCTATGAAAGATATACATGACATTATTAATTTTATAAGCAATTTCATAAACTTGAGTAATAAGAGTTAGCCTCTGAGAAATAGACTTGGTTTCTATGTACTGAAAAATCAAGATTCTGAGACTATAATGTTGAGAGGCAGCCTTTAGACCAGGCAAATTCACCGGATCACCTTCTCTGCCTCACGTAACTACGTCCTTTCAAATAGATATTACTTTTATTTTTCCTCTCAGAAAATCCCTAGTATGTTATTTAAAAATGCATATTATAGAATTTTTATTGAAGTCAGACCGACTTGGATTCCAGTATCATTTTTGGTATTATTTAGTGTATAATTAGAGGAAGGTTAAGGATCCTATTAGCCTTCATTTTGCTATGCCAGGTAGGATTTAAGCTCTTCCATTGGATTGGCTAGGTTTATCCTGTAGCTACTAGTACATTTGGAACAGGAACATTTTCCTAGACATAAAGGATGTTTAGTCAAATCTCAAAGTATGGATTGTAATAGGTGTTAAATTTTGAGGAGAAAAACTACTTTTAAAATTAATGTATGGATTATAGCCCTTAAAATTGAGGGAATACTTTCCCTAACTCTGAACAATTTCTAGTCCAAAGCAATATTTTATTTTTACATAATGAAAGTCCTCCAGTATCTGTATGCTTCATAAGGCAATTAGGTTTCTCCTCTATCTATTTATCTCTTTTTTGTCCTACCCATTTACCTACTTCTATCTTCCCTAATTAGATTTTCTTAGCATAGTAAGAGAAGTCTGTTTTTTATTTTTTGGGGGGAGATGGTGGTTGGAGGGGGTGTAATCCTTGTAAATGAGCAATCTGAAAATTGGGCTTTATACTCTCCATATTATCTGATAAATATTTGTGAAATTTAATAAGTCCATCATAAATTACAGACCTCACAGCTCTGAAAAATATGTAATTAATAATTTTACTTGTTGAGTGGAATGTGTGAATATAAATTTTATCCTTTTTGGGAAAAATAACACTTTGAAAATTTTTCTTATTTTTCATGACTTAGTTTAGTAAAACAATCTTTTCCTAGAATTGATTTCAAATCATTATTCACCCACTATATGTCAGGTCACTACAGGTGTGCTGCTAGTAGGAAGGTCATCAGTGATATAACCAAGGACGGACAGAGCTTAAGAGTATGACATACACAAACTGAAGGATAGACTGATGTTGTTTCTAGTCCACATGTCAATCCAACATAGTCAGTTGTCTAAGAAAATGATAGGTTATTTGACTAAATTTGCAAACATACTTTTAACCTGGCTATTCTTAAAGACACAATTTAAGTGGCCTAAAGAATTTTCAGCAACAAAGCTCATAAAAAATCCCCAGCAATAGAGTGACAGTCAGAGGAGTAGATCAATTGGAAAGGAATGAAGAGTGTCTGTTTTCTTGAATGGCAGTCTTTTATTGCCATCTGTTATAGGTAGTTTTAAAGATTTTACAAGCTTAGACTTCTGAAAGTGATCAATCCTTAAGAGGTAGAGTCCTAAAGGGTGTGAAGATAGCAGATCAAAAAGCACAAATAGATTTCTTACTGCCTAATACCCTGAATCCTGGGTTTTCCTTCAGAAAAGCAGGTCATTGAAAAAAGGTCCACAATTAAACAGCTTTCAGTGTTAAATTCCCGTCATTGTTTTGGCACACTTGATTAAAAAAAAATTAAATAATAGTCATTATTCTCAGTAGTATTACAGATCCAGATACTTTAAAAAATCTCAAAGCTTTCTTCATAGACATAAAAATTATGTTTACCTTATTAAGGAAGGAAACTTGAAATTACACCTGTTGTTTTTACTTCTTTTTCTCACTGCTGCTCTTGATGGCATATTTCGAGATACCAGGCAGTTCTATAAAAGTAGATTTTCCCAAGTGATTACAATGAAAGATCTGCCTTTTATAAAGTTTTGAAAAGAAATCCCTTCAAAACTCATTCCAAAGAAAATCTTCTTAAGGCTTACAAACATTAATATACTAAAGTTCAGAGTATCCTACTTTGTTTGGTTGTTTTTTAATTTCTCAAATACACTTTATTACAGACTATCCCTGTCATGAATACACATCAGCATCCATTGGTACTGTGACTTATAGTAACGTTAAAGCTACAAAGATCAGTACCCAATAGAATAATGCTCCAAAGCTGTAGGAAGTGATTGTTCAGGTTTCTTTTTTGTCACACTCACCTTCAGTCCTTCTTTCACTTTGAAAAGAATATATAGAAATATGGTACATTAAATTGAGGAAATGAAAGCATTATGTTCAATAAATTCAGGAAACTGTAAATAATCTAAACTTAAGTATAAACTAATCTAAAAAAAACCCTACACCAGAGGGAATTAAAATTTTAAAAAAATCTTAAAATGAATATCCAATATATGTTTCATCACTAGATGAGATCAAGGGATGATTAAAATTTTATTACCTCATTATATTTTATGTACAATATCAATAGAACACACTGACAAAATTACCTAAGTTATAAAGGTTAATTCTCCTATTTGGACTATTTGCCAAGACTCTACTTCTGATTTTATATTCAGAGAAGGAAACAGATGACAGGCAGTCTATTTAATTATTCCCATACTACTGTGCTCTAGAGGAAAAATCAAATGCATTAGCCTTGTAATATCTCACAAGGACAAAGAAAGGCACGAAACACCTGTTTTTATATGTGTATTTCATTATTTTTTGAATTTAAAATTTATTTTTTGAAACACGAGCAAAAAAAGGAGTGGGAAATGTGTTTTTAAAGGGCACAGTCAGCATTTAATATCTTAAAACCATTACAGCCTAGAGATTTAATATTACTCCTGAAACCAGCTCAGATAAGAAAGATTAGTTTTATTTCTATAGATAGGAGATATATTTAAATGATACAAGTGACCCAGAATGAATAAAAAATATTTTTCCAGAACATAGGAAGTAATAAAGTATACTCAGGACTACCATTCACCATTTTTCAGGGATCATTTTTCATCTGAAGAGATTACCAATATTACCCTTAGTGATATCACCGAAGTAGAATATCACCAAAGTAAGAAACAAGCACATATCATGTTCTATTTTTGTTAGGCTTACTAAAGATCATATCAGTCTTGTCTATACTGTATTAATATTCTTTGTATTTTGTATTTAAAAATTTCATTGAAGAAGTTACTTCAAGAGACGACCACCAACCATCACAGAGCAATAGCTCTATGAAAGGCGCTGTCCAGTAGCAGGATAATCAGCATTTCTGTCAAAAGCTTGAGTTAAAAAATGAAATGAAATGTATTTGGTTTACATTGCTCAACTCTCTGTATAAACAACTAACAATCTTTAGAGAAAAGCCCAGAGTCATCTAATTAATTTTGAAATAAATAGTCTTAAACTGTAGAGTATAAAAAATCATTTATTGATGAAATAAGTTAATAAATGCTATTAATTCAGAAATCTATGATAGATAAAATAGCCTCAAGAGCTAGATAAATGGTACTAAGTTACAGAGATAAACATTCTACAATAGTTCAGCTGCCTAAAATAGATATAATGAGTATCATATAGCATAAGCACAATTGACTATTTGTTACTGGAAGAATGATATCCAATAAACATAAGAAAAATTTTAATTAATTCCATCATAAACTTCTCATGAGAAAGAAAAGAAAGATGGTAAGTAAATGTGGTCAGAAGCTACTTTCCCCTTGTTTTAGAGGGGCTTAGCTTTTTGGAGAATACATCAGTTAAGAAGGGTGGTTTAGTATGTAAATCCAGTTTATATTGATATCAGTGTTTAGGACATGTTGAATGGATAATAATTTTTAGCTTTACTTCATCACCTAGTTCTGTAAGAAATCACATTTAAAGAATCAGTGTTGATATAATCACACAACTTCTCATTATTGATGGTATATTCTTATTCAAATAATTAAACATTAGTATATAATTAATGACCTTATATTTCACAGCATTGGCTTATGGAAAATCAATACTATGAAAGAGTTGTATGTATATGACTTCAAAGTCATGGCTTTTTGCTCACTTAAAGAATATAATACTATTTCCATAATATTATTTTGCAAATGAAATCCAGCTTGCTAAGGATAATTGCATCAATCTTGTATTCACCTTTCTTGGAGGACCATTGCCACATTTGCCTCGTCAATACTCTGAAACTTTTTGTGACCCTTGAAAAGCAGTCTCAAAAGGATAACACCAGAACTAACCATGCACAAAATTATGAATAGAGTTGGCATTTAGAGGGGAAAACCCATTGAACAATAGTCATAGAAAATATGAAAAATAAGAATCAATTATATACCTGATTTTATTTTCATGACGATCTCATTCAAATGATTCAACATATTAACTGCTTCAGATTTTTTGTGTTCCTTTAAGTGAGAAAAAACCTTGAATTCTATATACTATTTTCCCTGATCACTGGAGTGTTACAGTTTTGTGGGGTCCATAAACTTGCTGTGCACCTGTTCTTCCAGTTGGTCTTCTGGGGGAGGGGCCTGCTGCACTGCTTCTCAGGTGTCTTTGCCTGGGGGGAGTTGCACCACCTCTTGCCAGGGCACCAGGCTCAATGTAAGCTGGTCCTCTGTGTGGCTTTTGTTCCCAGAGGGTTTTCTGCACCTCTTTAGAGGAGCAAAATAGAAAAGGCCATGCCTGATCTCCAGCCCCAGGCTGAAAGATTGAGGTCCCCTCTCTTCAGTAAACCCTCAGGGATAAATGGTCTTCACTTTTGTGTGTGTCAAACTCTGCAGACTCCTGTGGTGGGTGCCCACATTGATCCTCCTGCGGGAAGGCAGAGCAGCCCTGCATTCCTGTGCTTTGCACGGTCCCCACACAAAAAGCAGTCACCTGATCCAGCCAAGCCTCCCAGTTTATGGTGAACAGAGCTGAAAGCCCCATCCCGGGCTCACTGACCGTAACCAGTTTCCCCACTCCATTGCCTGGGAACCCTACTGGCTCAGGCACCCCTGTTAATTCTGTGACTCTGGGGATCCTGAGACACACTGTCCCACCTAGAATTCTGCCGCTTTTTACCACCTGAGCACCTTTCAGGCAGGGCTGTCTCTCATTGAGCAGATTTGTAAGGGTTCCAGTTTGGCTCTCCTGGGCTATATCACTTTCCGGTAGCCAGCTTACTGAGGCTTCCTGCCCCCCTCCCAATTTATCATCTGATATCTCCCCTCAGATGCACTTCTCTGAACTTCCTACCTTGCAGAAAGTGGTCGCTTTTCTACTTGTAGAGTTTTAGATACTCTTTTCTTACATCTCAGGTTGAATTCCTGGGTGTTCAAAATGATTTGATAGTTATCTAGTTAAATTCAAGGGACCAGATGAAGCGAGGTCCTCTACTCTTCTGCCATCTTGCCTCCTCTAGTACCATACTCTTTTGATTACACAGCTTTGTAACATAACTTAAAGTCTGGAATTGTGATGCCTCCAGCTTTGTTTTTCTGCTTCAATTTGGCTTTGGTTCTTCGAGATCTTTTGTGGTTTCACACAAATTTTAGGATTGTTTGTTCTAGTTCTGTGAAAAATGCTGTTGGTGTTTTTGATAGGGATTGCATTAAATGTGTAGATTGCAATGGGTAATATAGACATTTTAACATTTGTTCTTCCAATCCGTAAGCATGGAATGTCTCTGTTTCTTTGTGTCATCTTTAATTTCTTTCATCAGTGTTTTATAGTTTTGGGAGTATAGGTCTTTTACTCTTTGCTTAGGTTTATTCCTAGGTATCTTATTATTTTTGGTACCACTCTATCTTTCCACATTTCTTATGCACATTAATTTTCAATTAATATTTGCTTTTATTTTTTAAAGATTTATTTATTTATTTATTTGAGAGAGAGAGAGAGAGAGAGAGAGAGAGAGAGAGATGGGGGACAGAGGGAGGGAAAGAATTCCAAGCAGACTCCCTACTGAATGCAGAACCCAACATGCGGCTCAATCCCACGACCCTGAGATCATGACTGAGCTGACTGTCTGAGCCACTCAGGCACCCCAATTAATATTTGCTTTTAAAAACAATTTCTATGTTTTCTCTATATTCTCTACTTTTAAACTTTATAATGGATGTATATCAAACTTCTGAATTTATCATTCCTTCATTGTAACATTTTGTTCTGTAATATTCATTGGCATCAATTTAGAAATGTAAACATAGAATTAGAACTTTAAGTTATGCAAAATCCATTAGACTGACATTGAAATGTATTGTATAGCCAAAATAATGCAAATACTAACTGAAACAATTAAAAAAAGATAGTTACAAATTTAGTGAAGTTTATAGATATCTATTAATGCAGAAGTATTACTTAAGAAGGTGATTAAGGTATTACTTAAACCTAAAGATATAAGCTTAATACCTGTCACACTTAAGTTTTAGATTTCTGGTTACACTGACTAAAAATAGTGTTCAGTATGTGTCATGAGAGTTTCAGGGTAGAGTCCTGACCACTGCCTGTTTCATTATTATAAATCCCCAGTCAGCTAAAAGGAAACTTTCACAATTTGCTCAGAAAGTAAGAGAAATTCCTATGGGAAGATAAAATTAAACTCTGGAATATTTAGTACTAATTATAAAAATGCTTTAAAATTTCTAGTTATTAAAAGAAAATAAGTCCTGGGGATGTAATGGACAGCCTGATGACTACAGTTAATAATACTGTATTATATATGTGAAGGTTCCTAAGAGAACAGATCTTAAAAGTTCCCATCAGAAGAAAAAAAAATGTAACTATGTGTGGTGATAAATGTTAACAAGAGTTATTGTAGTGATCCTTTCTCAATATATGCACATTTCTAATCATTATGTTGTACCTCTGAAACCAATACAATGTTATGTACAAATTATATCTCAATAAAAAAAAAATAAAATAATGAAATAAGCAAAAAACTTAATATTACCTTTTTGTGTTAGGTTTAAAAATAATTGCTTTATACTTTGCATTTTACATGCTTGAATGTTTAGGAGATTTGGCATATTAGTGTACAAAGTAAATTAGAGTTGTGATTCTAATTTGGAATGTACAATATATAATTGATTTAGATCTGTGATTTTGAATTAAATTTTATTAATCTTATTAATAAATACACTTTTAAAAAACCTTAAGAATCACTGTCTTTAAGTTTACTTGTTGGAATTATAAGAGATAATTATTTTTATAAGGTTTTGTGCAAGAGGATGAAATAAAATCTATTATATTTTAGAAGCAGCCTATTAAAATGGACTGAAACTGACTGATATGATAATTTTGAGAATGAATTCAGAATTTTGCTTTCATTTCAAAATTTAGCCACACAAGTGGGAGACTTGACACACAAAAGAGTTCAAGTGAGGGGTGCGTGGGTGGCTCAGTTGGTTAAGCATTTGACTGTTGATTTGGCTCAGGTCACGATCTCAGTGTCATGAAATAGAGCCCGGCATTGGCTCCATGCTCAGCGCAAAGTCTGCTTGTCCTCTCCCGCTGCCTCTTCCCCAGCTCACGTGGTTGCCCTCTCTCTCTCTCTCAGATAATCAATTAATCAATTAATTAATTAATTAAAATGTTAAAAAAAAGTTCAAGTGAAAAAGCTCTGGACAATGCTTATATCAATATCACTTGCCCAACTAAAAGAATGATAAAATAAGAATATAAGATA
Source organism: Ursus maritimus (assembly GCF_017311325.1). Taxonomy (NCBI): domain Eukaryota; kingdom Metazoa; phylum Chordata; class Mammalia; order Carnivora; family Ursidae; genus Ursus; species Ursus maritimus. The sequence goes on from NW_024426663.1 coordinate 22,636,805, forward strand.
TATATTATCATATAAGAACATATAAATGTAATATTCAGATTAAGGGATTGAACAGCTTAATTATAGGTGTATATCTGGAAGGTTACGTACGTTTTTGTATAACATTTTCTAGGTATTTTTGAAAAGCTAAATTACAGAATATAATAACTGACTACTGACTGTTGTTACATACATTATAAAAGGAATGGGATGAGTGGGATTACCGGATGTTTATCCTGGCAATTGTCTTATTTATTATGAGTTAAGATAGCTATTATTAGATATTTGAATACTTCTCATGTGTAAGAAACCTTCTGTATTAGTGTAGAGGGGAAAAATATGATCAAAAAAATAAAATACAGGTGACAGATTTTCACAACACAGTGAATAATTATAACAGGATAAATTCTCTAATAATGGCTACAAGACAGTAAATTTCAAATATTTCTGTATATCTAAATTTATGTCATTATCATCATTATCATTTATAAGTTAATTTAAAACACATTTCCAGAAATGAAATTCTTTCTTTTATAAAGATTTTTATTTATTTATTTGAGAGAGAGAGAGAGAGGGCATGAGCACAAGCAGGGAGGAGGGGCAAAGGCAGAGGGAGAAGCAGACTCTCCGCTGCACAGGGAGCCGGATGCGGGGCATGATTTCAGGACCTTGGGATCATGACCTGAGCTGAAGGCAGGCGCTTAACTGCCTGAGCCACCCAGATGCCCCCAGAAATGAAATTCTTGAATTCAAAATTCCTTCTATTATATTCCCTGACATCTCGATGGATTCAAGGTTTGAATGTGTCACATACCTGAAGAAAAACATGGTATGTTCCCTTTGGTCAAAATAGTTCAGTTGTGCATATGCCTTACTTAAGTGGACCTTTATTTGTATATTAGTTTAGCATCTGAGACATATACTCCCTTATTCTGTCTCTATTCTGTCCTTCCCTCTCAATATCTATTTTAGTTACCAGCCTCTTTGCTTGGTTCTCTGGTCCCCTTTGCATTCATGACAAATGAGCCAATCTAAACATAAATTTCACCTTACTCCCAACTAATTGTCTGGCTTTTTCCATTTTATTAGATCCTTTGTCTGTCTACATCTAACCCTTTCCCTATCTATCACTCACTTTCCATTTGATATGTTATCACTCTTCTTTGCCCAGATTAGTCAAATAATCCAATCAATTTGTTTACAAAACCACCTGTGACAGGACACAACTTTTCCATCTTGCTGAAAGGAGTATGATTCATTTGTTCAGATGTTACCAGGAATTAATTCGTTTCTCAAGTCTTCTTAAAACATCTTATTCATGAATTTATAAGTATTTATTGAGAATACTCTATCATCCACAGTTCTATATACTGGAGATATAGGAGTGTATGAGACAAACTCCATTCTATTTGTGAAGATGGCAAAGAAAATCACTCAGTTAATTCTATCTTTTGATGATTTTACTGGAGATCAAAACTGGATAAAGAGTAATGCTTTAGGAATCTTTGCAGTTTTTCAGGTGAAATAATTTCAGGGATGTAGAAATGGAAAGAATTGGACAAAGTAAGGATTTATTTTGTAGTTAGTACACCATTATTTGCTGGAGGATTAGATGTAGAAATTGAGTGAAAGTGAAGAACAAAGGGTGATTCCTGTTGATTTGTGTGCATTAATTATATGTGCCATTTTCTAAGATGATAAGATGGTGATAACTGGAATTGAGATCTGGAAATCAAGAACACTGCCTTGGCCCTCTAGTGTTCACTGCAGCATTATTCATAGTAGCCAAGTTACAGAAACAGCTTAAGTGTCCATTGTCGAATGAATTAAAAAAAATGTGATATATATATCATCTGCTTGTCTGAAAACTTTAGAAAATGATATAACTAAAATCACAGACCTATACATACAGAAACTATACACACACACACACACACACACACACACACACACACACACACACTATATAGTATATTCAGCCAAAATAAAGGAAGGAAATTCTGCCATTTGCAGCAACATGAATGAATCCGGAGGGCACTACCTCAAGTGAAATAAACCAGGCATAGGAAGACAAATACTGCATGATCTCATTTATACATGGAATCTAAAAAAGTGAAACTCACAGAAGTAGAGAATAGAGTAATAGTTGCCAGAGGCTGAGGGGTGGGGGAAATGGGGGGCTATTGTTGAATGAGTTTAAAGTTTCAGTTATGCTAGATGAATAAGTTCTAGAGATCGGTTGTACAAGACAGGGCCTATCATTAACAACATGCTATTGTACACCTCAAAATTCATCAAGGGTATTTTGAAATCATGAAATAATAATGGATTTGTCACGTCCTAGTAACATACTAAAAAACTTGTAACATTAATTGAAAATTCCCCAGCCATATGTATCACCCATACAAAACATTCATAAGGCAGGAAAACCAAAATTAATTTCCTGTAAGGACTAAAATTGGAAGTGGGACTTTTAATACAGGGCTATAAAATTTCATTATAAGTCTTTGTGTTCTCCATTTGAAAAAATTATTACCATATATTTAACCATTCCTATGAAACTGACAAGAAGATACTGCACCAAAATATCAATAACGGATATCTAATAAAGAATATTATAAACAATTTTTAAAATTTTCTAACATAAATTTTCAGCATTTTCCAGATATTCTTCAATTATTATATGGTGCTTTTAAAATAAAAAAATAACATTTATTTTTACTTTTAAATGGAAATATAATACACCATACTTGTCCCATTGAAGTCTGTATGGTTTTTGGGTAACGGTCCATACAGGTGTACCTTAGAAATATTGTAAGTTCCATTCCAGACTTCCATGATAAAGAGAATATCATAATAAAGTGAATCAAATGAATTTTTTGGTTTCCCAGTGCATATAAAAGTTATGTTCACATTGTACTATCATCTACTAAGGCTATTAAGTATATTAAACATAGCATTATACTTAAAAAAATGTATATGCCTTAATTAAAAGATACTTTATTGCTAATACATACTAACCCTCATCTGAGCTTTCAGTGTGTTGTAATCACTGACCACAGATCACCATAACAAATATAATAATAATGAAAAAGTTTGAAATATTGTGAGAATTACCAAAATATGGCAGAGACATGAAATAAGCAAATGCCATTGGAAAATGGAACTGATAGACTTGTTTGACCCAGAGTTGCCACAAACTTTCAAACTGTAAAAACCCAGTATCCGAGAAACACAATAAGGCAAAGCCCAATAAAACAAGGTATACCTGTATGTTAATAGAAATATGGACACAGTACCATGTAAATGGTGACAACGCTTCAAACAATGTTGAAAAGAGATGACCTAAAAGGATGATCACAATGCAGGGAGATAAAGTTGGTGAAAGAATTGTAATGATATATTTATTTAAAAAATCACTGTGACTTGTACTTTTGTTTTTATTCATTTTATGGTTGCTTTATTTAAATGTTTATTTCAGTCTTCACTGGCTTCATTCTTTCAAAGTTTACCAATATACAATATTTCTCTTGAGTAACAAGGGATAATTGCAGGGAATAGTTCTACATAAATTCACTAGAGTAGTTCTGAATGATCCTTTTCACTTTTATTAGAAGTTTTTTTATTAAAAATTTTATTTTTTATTAAAAATTTTCTCAAATTTTATTTTATTTTTTTCCTGCGGCTACTTTTATTGCCTTTCTTTTAACAGCCATTACACTTCTTTCCAAAATACCATGTAAATGATAAAGTCTCTGTGAATTAAAGAGTTGCATCTTGCTTATATGTTATTTTCAATAAACTTTATTGGGATAATAAGAGTAGAAAATTATTGTTGATTAAATATTCAGGTACATTCTAGTTAACTATATTGAAGTGAATTTATTAAATAGTAGTGTTGCTTTTTAAGCATTATGTACCTATTTGTTATGCCTTACATATTCCTTTGTTAGAGTACATTTATGGAATAGAAAGAATAATTTAAAAATTATTATTTTTTTTAGAAAAGATGTTTTAGTTTTAAAAATTTTTGCTTGCTTTTTGGTAGACATCGTTTATGTCTATGATAAATTTATGTATGAGTATATGATATAAGGCCAATAATACAAATTCTGATTTTGATTCTATTCTCCTGGGGCCATGTGATCCATTTTATCATTGGGTGCTTTATGGAACAAAATTCAGAAACAGATGTTGTAAAAATGGGGACTACGTAGTAGCCTCTAGCGAGTGCTTAGTGGTACTGTGACATCATTTGTGACAGCTAGGCAATTTCTTGAATGAGTTTACTAGAATCCAATGAAAAAGATTCACAAAGCACCATGGCAATACTAAGCAAAATTTCATGCTGTTTATAATTTACCTGACTGGTACATCCAAATACTTCTGCTTTTTCCTTGAACCACTCAAGGTCTCTAGTCATAAGGTGCTCTTGGTCACAATAAGGACATTGTTAGAGGCAAATGGCTGAAAAAAAAAGAAAAGACAAGACAAGACTATATAATGGATGAAAAAGATACTCAAAGATCTTATACTAGTGGTATCACTTTATATGTCTATGAGTATATTAACATTTTATTGTTTCATTGTTCTATGGTACTTAACAAAATATGTGGTACAAAATAGGTGTTCTAAATATATTAATTCCTTCAGTTGCCTTCACTTGGTCAAGATTCCCTAGAAAATAGAATCCTAGGCATGAGGAATGCTGATTATTTATTTGGAAGGTCTGATCCCAATATAGTAAGAGTGAGGGACAAAGTAAAGCAAGGAAGGAAGGAAAGCAATCAAGGTGATGGGTTACCATGTTGACCATTTGTTCTCTTTGTTTTTATTATTATTATTATTATTATTGTTATCATTATTATTTTTTTTTCAGAGAGAGAGAGTAAGCAGTGGGGAGGGGCAGAGGAAGACAGAGTATTATGCAGGCTCCACGCTCAGTGCAGAGCCTGACACAGGGCTTGATATCACAACCCTGAGATTATGACTTGAGCCCAAATCAAGATCGGACGCTTAACATACTGAGCCACCCAGGTACCCCTGTTCTCTCTTTGTTTTTAAATGTATAAAATAATAATTTCCTCCTTATTGTGACTTTTATGTTTTTAAGAAAAACAATAACATGTTAAACTTAAGATATAATATCAGAATTTTTCATTGAGTGGATGCTTCTATTACTGATAAGTAGAGAAAGTATTCCTAAATGACCATCAAAAGGCAGAAATAAAGGATGGTTGAAGAAAGGGGCCACAAAATTTGTAGTCAGCACATCTGAGTTCTAACTAGTGTTGTCATTTAAATTGATTTCAGCCTTAGGAAAATAAAATTTGCAAGTCTATCTCACATGATTATCATGAGGCTCAAATAAGCATTTGGAGTGGATTTGAAAAGTAAGAGATATCATCTAAATATAAAAATTGTGATGTTTTATTAAGAAAAAATAATTAATATTTTTAAAGGCTTATCATCTACCAATGCTTTTATATACATTACTTCATTTAATCCATTCAAGAATCCTGAAAGATAATTACCCACTTAAAAACAGTCATACTGGAATAAATTACACTTACACATTTCCTAGAGATTTTATCACAGAAAGTAAAAATTTCCACCAATCTTGAGTTCATTTATTCCATAATTTTAGTGGCACACATTAGACTCTCCTAGTCACTATTACTCTATTTCTCACTGATATGAAGTACTTTTGCAAAACTAAATAACTTTCTAGTCTTCTCATAATTTTGATCATTATATCTATAAACTTTGGTTTCATTAGCTCAGATACTATTAGTTTTAGCTAAGAGAAATTAGTTTTAGTTTAGAGCAATCTAAATTCAAGCTCTGCCAAATTGGTATTTCTAGAAAGTAGGTACTAAAACCTTTGAAATAACTATTATTTTGCTGTTCCTTAATAAATATAATTGAAATGATTATTCTTCAATTGACCAAATCTTTTACCTCGCAGACCTTTCAACCCTGGAGTCCATAATTAATTTACTCCTCCTGGCGTAGCAAAGTCAGGAAAGTAAGGGGGGAGTTTGTCTGGAAAGTACTGACTGGCGATAATAGTGGTAACAAACAGCTACATTATTATTTCAAGTTTTATTCTCTTCAGCATCATGCTCACCTTAAAGGACAGGTGTAAGTATGCATGAGCATGCGTGCATGTGTGCGCTCACATGGGCTCTGTTCTCTTTTATGGTATAGTGAAGAAGGTGGTAGTACCATTTGTTTTTCAAACCACAAATCCAATGCCAAAAATATTTTAAGTCAGTTTTACTTGTTTTTATAACATTATCACCCAATAAAAACAGAATATTTTCAACCAGAGAGTGAAGTATTTCATTTGTGGTTTCATTTATGCTAAGCTTAGCAACATTATCTTAAAATAACTTCTGCAAAGTTAATTCTGTGCTCTATTTATGAGGAGAACTTTCCAAATGGAAAGGAATCAGTTTCATATTTAGAGATGATTATACAAATGACTGAACCTTTAACACTGATTTACTGAACTATACTTATAAGGGCTTATTTCTTTCCATTCACTCTCTCAAAGACTCTACGAAGTCACCACATCAGCATTCCATTTTAAAAGGGGTTTGGAATGTGGCAAAGATTACAGATAACAGAGTCTGAAAAAGACCAATTCCTCAGGGACACCTAGGTAGCTCAGTTGGTTAAGCGTCTGCCTTCTGCTCAGGTCATGATCTCAGGGTCTTGGGATCCAGTCCCGCATCTGGCTCCTTGCTCAGCAGGGAGCCTGTTTCTTCCTCTCCCTCTGCTTCCACCTGCTTGCAGTCTGGCTCTCGCTCTCTCTCTCTCTCTCTCTCTCTGACAAATAAGTAAATAGAATTAAAAAAAAAAAGACCAATTCCTCTGGGCTAGAGGGTGACCACTGTGAGATGAAGCTGCAAGCCAATGCAGAGTCAAATATCAAAGGCCAAATGAGCAATCTCATGCTAGGCACACACTGAGTCTAAGGGGAAAAGAATTTCAGGAATTAGAGTAAGGTGCTCTGGACAAGGTCTATTTGTTTTCAATATAATCAATGTTCAAGTTTAAATAAATCCTGAAAGTGTTAGTTAGCTCAATGCAAAGCCCTGGCAAACAAAGAAGCAGTCAGATTGTTAAGGTGGCTGTAGGAACGAGACAGGAAAGAAGGCACTAGCCTTAATTGATGGACTACAATTCTAGATTTTACGAGGCACTCAGGATGTAGAGAAAATTTGGACACATAAGAGACATAGTTAGAGATAGAATGAATAGAAAACTGACCTCTATTATCCCTTAGGGCAAAAGTATATGACATTTTGTATCTTAGAATGACAGCAGTGTTTGTGTGAGGATTTAGATAATGTTCCCAAACTGAGATCAGTGATCATCTAGATGCATCTACTGTGAGATAGATGGACAACTAGCCCTAAATTCTCCAACCAGTAGAATGGTACGATTGTCCGGAGAAAACAGGTAAAGGATCAGTCAGCCTTTGGAGTCATTGCATAATAACTCAAAATGATTTCATATGAGGCATAACCTGCCTGCTACGACTCATAAAGATTTACCAATTGAAGATTTTCATGCAACACTTCAATGATTTTTTAGAATATTTGGACAGAGAGAAGAAAAAAGAGACTGAAATTCTCTTTTCTTTTCCACTTAGAGACTTCATTGTCTGTTAATAGTAAACCTTACCAGTGAAATTAATAAATAGGAAGTGGCATTCTCAAAGACTCTTTAAAGTATGCATTCTAAAAAAGGATGTTCTAGGCAGCTCTAAAGATATTTATAGTATAATTGAACAGACAGTGTAACAAAGGACAAAATATAATCAATATTCTCTAAATACAAGTAAGTTCAAACTTACATATTATATACATACTGAGAATCAACACCATTTCAGTATCACTTTGACTAGTGGATTCCAACATCGTGTATTTATGAGAATCAATTCGGAATGTTTTTTAAAATGCAGAGATTCCAGACAGTCATCTCGCAGAGCTTATGATGAATTAGGTTTATATTAGGATCCATAATGATGACTTAGTCAAGCTTCAGAGTCACAGCTATAGCCCATTGAGATTTCAGGGCTATTTTAGTTTAAATAAAATTAGTCAGGGAAAATTTTAAATAAAAACATCATTGAAAACCATTAGCACTTGTTGCTTACTGAGATCAGTATTAGTAAGTACCTGTTTTTCTATTCAATAGAGAATCTGTTTTTGGGGTTTGACCTGAAACAAGCGGTGGGGGATGCTTCCTGAAGGAACACTGCAAAAGAACAGTCTCAGCACCTTCTTACCCACACAAGTTCACACAAACACACTCACATACCACTAACTACTCCACCTTGATGTGGAAAAAATATAGATGCAGGGTGGCCAAGAGAGAGAGCCAGAGACAGACAGAGGGACACACAGGCAGCATAGGGAGGGAGCAGAATGGAGGGAGGAAAGGAAGAGGGAGAGAGGGAAGAAGAGGACAGGGACAGTGAGAGAGAGAGAGAATTATTCCCAGAATAACAAGTCATGCATCCCACCCAAATTTTGAAAATAAGCAAGCCTCCAGTTACATGAATTGATACACGCTGTGCTTGAAGTGGTTAAACAATCCAGTAAAAGAGATGGAGAAACTGTGCTAATAGAATGAGGGCCAAATCAGGGTATGCCAGAGAAGTTGTTGTGGGTGTGGTAAATTATTTACAGCATTGGAAATAAGGTCTAAATGAGATCAGAACTCAGATTTTTCCTTTAGTGTACTGATTGTAGGTAATCTCATTACCATATCCAGCTGAATCATAGTTCTCTCCTGAATATTTAGGAATGATAATGCTTTTACCTATTTACTTGCTGTGAAACTTGAAAGAAATAATACATAAGAAGCCATCACAGAGCACCAAGAAAAAGAAAAAGATTCATAAACAAGATTCACAACAAGCCATTTATAAATTTTAAATTACTATTTTTGGATACTATATCTAAAAGAGTAAGTCATATGATTTTAAATGATTGCAAACTGATTTCCACATTTTTGGCTAATTTGCTGGTTGAAAATGAAAATCATGTGACTGACATCGTTAGTCATTGTGTAGATCTAGTAATTTATTGAAGCTGACATATTTCTATAAAAATTTCCAATTGGTGGGTCAGAATGAATAAAAATTCATTAAAGTAAGGCAATGAGAATTTGGACTATGCTTTGGTAATAAATCTGCATGTTTTCTCTCTCTTTTTTGAGGAGTTCAATGATGAGAATTTCTTATTGAGAATATGTAAATCTCTTTTTGACAGAAATACATGCATTGACAGCTTGGCATAGAACAAGAAGATAAAATGGTAACCAGAATACAAGATTTTTCGCTATGCTATTGGAAACAATGGAATTACTGAAGAACACTAAATCATCTTTAAAACAGCACAATAAACTTCAGTACCAAGTATCAAGTTACCAAAATCTTACACAGCAGGATGTTTGAAAGATACATGCTATCTGTGTCAAACAGGTTAAAGTTGCTTGAGAAATTTTTAGTTAAAGAATTCAAGTTATTTTTCAGATTAAATTTCTCAAAACAAAACACAATAAAAAGTAGTTTCCTCATCCCACAGCCAGCCCATATCTTCTAAATCTTCCTCAAAGAGGTTCTAAACTAATTTTTCTTATGTACTTTTCTGAAATTTTATATAATTATATAAGTGAATATGTATTTTTCACTTAAATAGTATCATTTTGGTAAAACTTGCTTTTTTAATGTAATAGTGTATGTCAAACACTTTCCATATCAAAAATGTATATTTTTATCTTGATCTTTTTTTAAAAAAATTATATGGTAAATTGTTGTATGGATAACTATAATTTATTTAACCAGGCCATTACTGAATTTAGATTCCTTTTAATTTTTTGCTGCCATAATGAAATACAATGAAATATTGTTATGCACACACTTTCACATATGTGTAACTTTAACAATTTGATAAAATCCTAGGCATGAAATTGCTGGTTTAAAGAGTATGTAGGTTTTTAATTTTGATAGAAGTTGCAAGTCACCCTCCAAAGAAGTAGGACCAGTGTGTAAACCCACTAAGAATATACAAAATGTGTGTTTCCCCCTATGATGGCCAAATTACTTTCATCTTCTGGAACCATGAAAGGACTTGACATTATACTTCAAGGATTGTTAGCCACAAGGTAAGATGGCGTTGGATGGAAAAATTCATGGCTCATAAAAGCAACTCTCAGAATTCATACCAGCTGGAATAAAACCAAACAAAATTATAAAAATTTAGAAAAACTTCTGATAAACAAGGGATGGTAATGGGAATTGTGTAGTAACCACCACTAAAGATTTAAGACATACAAAATGTCACTAATTTTGTACTTTTAGCAATCCCAGTATGATACAAGTGTCTTATGGTTTTATTTTAAAGAACACAAACTATTTAAGAATTTACAGATGTATGTAACCTACCTCCCACACCTCCACAATCTTTAAATCCCTTAGTGTGAGTTCTGCTTGTAGTTTTTATTTGGGGGGGGGGGAGAGACAAAAAAATGACAGCATATTTTATTGTGACAAAACTGAACATTTCTTTAGTCAGCATCATTCGTTTTGTGTGTCCTCAATACAAATGAAGGGATGCATACTTGGCTTTAAATGATTCCCTTGGAAACTCTAACAAGGTTTAGAGTGTTGAGTGTGTGTGTGTGTCTGTATGAGAGAGAGGGAAAGAGAGAGAGAGAAATTGGTTGATTGATTTAAGGGTTCAGAGTAGTTCTAAAACTACATAAGATATGGCTTTGGAAACCCTAAAATGTGAAATAATAAATACTGGTATAAAATAAGAATAGTTGCAGAAATATGCTATAAAACTATGATAATTGTTCAATGTCAGGTATATGAAACTGAAATCTAATGATTTATAAAAATATATTTTATCATAATAAAAGTTTGCCAGGGTGCCTGGGTGGCTCAGTCAGTTAAGTGTCTGCCTTCAGCTCAGGTCATGATCCCATGGTCCTTGGTTCCAGACCCACATCTGCCTCCAGGCTCAGCAGGGAGCCTGCTTCTCCCCCTCTTTCTTTCTGCTTGTGTTTTCTCTCTTGATCTCTCTCTCAAATAAATAAATAAAATTTTTAAAAAATACAATGTTTGCCTTAGTCTTTGATAAATTAATCCTCATCATTTATATTTTAAAAAGTGAAACATCTCTCTAAAATGTTATTAGATATATAATTAGTCAAATTTAATTACATATCCATTTTCCTAAATTTTGTAATGATAGCTATCCTTTAAAACAGTAAGTTTTGTGGAATGTTCTCAGAAAAGAAGATACTAAAAGGTAATTCTGTGTCGCTGAAATCTAAATAACCCTATTTTTATGAGTCAGTCTCTAAATCTTTTCTACACTGAGAAAGGCTTGCCACTTTATTAATGGCTAATACCTGAGAATAATGTACAAAATTATTTTGGAAATTTCCCTTTTCTAGCTGCCTGATGAGCTGTTAAGACCGTTTTTCTGCAGTTGATGTTATATTTAGTACTTGAAGAAGTCGTTGAAATGTTAGTTTCTAGTTATATATTACTATGGTAGTGCTTTCATTTTATCCATACTTTTATTGGATATATTAAATGTCTGCAGTAGTTCTAGTTCAGTTACTGAAAAATGATGAAGTTTCTCATAATACCTTTTATGGCTTTAAAAATCCTACAAATGGTAATCCTTGCTTGTCCTTTGATATGGCTAAAACAGTTAAATGGAATAACTATAACAAGAAGAAATATTTATAATGAATTCTTTTCAAAAGCCTCATTTTTCTTTCATTGACGTCAGATAACAGAAATACAATGCAAAATTAAAGGTTCAAAGTTTTAGATTTTAAGAACTTGAATCAATCATACTGAAAAGACCATTAATAATTCTCATAATTACACAATATAAATACCCAAGAAAGATAAAGCAAGTCACTTTAAGGCTTGACTCCATAAAAGTTGATAACCGTATGATTAAGGTCACTACACTGAATTTGAGGAAGCCATCAAAATGAAGTATATGTTCTCTTAAAAATATCAGAAGTAATCATTTGGGGAATAAACCTCAAAATGTCACTGTTTTGTGATGTGTGGAAGTGGCTCTAATTTAAATTCTGGACTGCTTATATGTAATTAGTCTTTAGCACCAAAAAATTTCTTAAAAATTCTACATGATCATTAAAACCATTTCTCATTGTCTATCTACAGGTGACATTCTAATTTTCTTTAAATAATTTAAACTTTTATAGCTTCATGCAGGTAATTAATTTTCCTTTCACTTCTGAAAGGTTCTTGGTTCAGTGATTTCAAAACATATTATTATTGTGAAAACAACTTCATAATTAAACCAAAATAACCCAAGTAAGCAAAATCAACAACACATCATTTGGCTGGGCCAACCAGGGCTGGGTTTTCAGATTAATGAATCCACCAGGGAAATTATTCAGTTTGTGCTGAAAAAAGTTCATAGTATTCACACGTGCACAAGTTCAGAGTTCTTCTACAACAGGATGGGTAAAAGAATTTATAAAATATAAATGTAAGGTGACTTCTAATGCATGGACTAAAATCTTTTTAATACTATGCTTCATGTTTATGTTTAAATAAATTGTTGCCTATGAGAACAAGTTGTTAGAATTCTATATTTGTCTTGAGTTAATGACTGATATAAAATTCACTCACATAATGTTGACTATAAAAAATAAAATGATAGTTGTCTTGACCTAGGTTATCTTCCATCTATCACTATGTTTTTCAAAAGCAGTTCTCAAGAATGTTATTTATAGTGAATACTAGCTGCTAGTAGAACTAATCTCCACTTTCATACCTATGAAGCTGTTTATTAAATCTATTTTCCAAAGGTGACTAGGCATCAGAAAGTCCTGGTGAGATATACCCATTACTAGGCTCCACCCATAATCACATTCTCAAGGGATGGGGCTAGGAAACTCTTTTTTAAAAAATGGCAGTAGTTGTTGTGGTCCATTTTAGTAAATATATTTAAAACATCTAGCTCTTCTAGATTTTTTTTTCTCAGATATCTATAGTATAAGGAGTGATTTTATTAACTTTTCCCTTTGCAATTATTTTAATGTTGGACTTCATAAAATTATATGGGATATTAATCTTTTATAAAAGATTTTAACAAGTGTATATGAAAGCAAAAATATTATTTTTACATCTGTTAGGGTACTTTATTGTGTTTTGCTCTAAATTTGGCTTTTTTTTTTTTTTAAGATTTTTATTTATTTATTCGACAGAGATAGAGACAGCCAGCGAGAGAGGGAACGCAAGCAGGGGGAGTGGGAGAGGAAGAAGCAGGCTCATAGCAGAGGAGCCTGATGTGGGGCTCGATCCCACAACGTCAGGATCACACCCTGAGCCGAAGGCAGACGCTTAACCGCTGTGCCACCCAGGCGCCCCTCTAAATTTGGCTTTTTACTCATTAGCCCAGAAGTGATCTTTTACAATGATGTATTATTTTAACTAAACATATGCATACCAATATCACTTAATTTTAACATTTCCCCATAATCTTGCATGCATATATGTGTATATATATATACACACACATATATAAGTATATATAAAACCCTTACTCTTCCTCTCTTCCATGACTTTGCTTGTGTCATTGCCCATTATTTTAACCTCCCCTTTCTTCTAGTTAACTCATTCCTATTCTTTAAACTTCAGTTTGTCCCACACTTGTTGCCCTTTTCTGTCAGTAACATTTATTCACAAATACTTAATTGCACATGAATCATGTGTGAGGCATCTGCTAAGTATGGACACGATGGATTCATAAACTTCTGCCAAAAGAGTTTATAGTTTAAGTAATCTTAATGACTTTATCTTTCTGGGCATTTTTTTTTTGTCCTTATGTGTTATAAGTTATCCAGAACAATATTTCCAATATTTTCATTTCAAAGTACAAGGGGTTAAATTGACAAGGATGTTTTGGCATTAGAAAATGGGCTTTGAGGTTTTTCTATTACTGGCTCTTTGTAACTCAAGACCTTAAGCAGGTGATATTAGCATTCTTGTAACATATTCATACCATGGCCCACCTGCTGGGATATGTTCATGAAAAATTATCCTGTTACAATCTGAACACGTTTTTCTCAATATTTTCCATTGTTGTGGAAAGTTTCTCAATTTCAACAACTATTTTATTATTTATTTTAAAGATTTTATTTTTAAGTAATCTCCACACTCAACATGGGGCTCAAACTTAAACCCCAAGATCAGGAGTTGCATACTCTACCTACTGAGACAGCTAGGTACCCCTATTCTACTATTTATTTTAATAGACATTTCCAAATATAATCTAATATTGTCTTGTGAATAATAACTTTTATTATATGATTTTGCTGTGGCTCTTCTTTGGCAAACTGTCATTTTTTTTTTCCATTGTCCTTCTCTTTAGCACCTTCCTTATTTTCTTTCTTTATTTTATTATTTATTGTGTCTTATTTGTTATAGATGGAGAAACCAGAAAATAAAAAATATTAAGAACTGTAGATTATGTAAGATTCAATAAAATTCTGGATAAAACCATGAAGAATTAGATATTTGGCTTTGGTACCGAGATATTTTATCATGCACTCTAAGACTGCTAAGACAGTTTAAATGCAACTATACTTCAGAGCTGTATGCTGGACTGATCAGGGTTTCACTAGAAGCCTGACTTTTAAGCTATATCTTACTCATTTTCTCAGTCTTTAACAAAAATTACTGTATGGCAAATTTATGAACCTATATTATAACCTCAGGGCCCCAAAATAAAAGGTTCTTAGGGGATTACAAATATCTCCATGAATGAAAGAGGGAAATGCCAGTTATAAATCATTTTAGCAACAGTTCTATATTATTAGCCACTTTCTCTGGTCTTCATGATAAAAGTCATTGTGAATTTTAGCAAAGGTTCTTTTTTACACGGTTCAGCCAAGCAGAAAGGTCTCAACTGCACTGTTAATCAGAATGAGTGGAAATAACCAATGTTAAAGAAATTATCCATCAGAGGCAAATGAACTCTTTGAGAAAATAATGGTACCATCTGGTAAATAAGCTTTTCCTCAACTTCAAATACTACTCTACAAGTTGTATATCTTTCAAACATTTTATTTCCAGAGAATATTTATTCACTTCTTCATTATCAGATTATGAACAAGGCAATATAAGGTACTGCTAAAAGCTGGGATTAGTGGGACCCAAAAGAATCTATTTCCTTCTATCACCATAATTTCACTTTATCAAAAGCCCAGGCCTATAGCACATGCTGAAAAAATAGCCACAAATCCGCTGCTCACCTCGCCAACAAATTGACTTTTTGCCAACTCAATATTAACTGCATTCACTTAAGATTCTTCCCCTCCCAAGAAAGTTATCTACCCTCAAGAAAAAAAAAAAGTGAATTGGCTGTTGTTTTTATGCTGATTTCCTCCCCAGTGAAATGAGTGTAAAAACCTACATTTCAAAATACATCAATAAATCTAGTCCTAAGAAACATAACCACTAAAATAATAATTAAAACATGGATTCTCTCCAGATGACAGTAATTTTACTGAATCACCTAAAAAAGACGCTAAAATGATGAATAACTTCTAATACAAAGTAGATATGACATTTTGAAATCAAACAGACAGATATAAAATTAAAACAAGTGATTGTCTTTTTTAAAAGAAGAACTAATTCAAATATATATATATTTTAAAGATTTTATTTATTTATTTGACAGAGATAGAAACAGCCAGCGAGAGAGGGAACACAGCAGGGGAGTGGGAGAGGAAGAAGCAGGCTCATAGTGGAGGAGCCTGATGTGGGGCTCGATCCCATAGCACCGGGATCACGCCCTGAGCTGAAGGCTCAGGCGCCCCCTAATTCAAATATTTTAAGAAAATAAAATGGATGAAGTAACTTTTCCCTGGACTCAAAGAGGAATTTAGTAAATTGGAAGCTAACATTGAGGAATTTTTTCAGAGTCTCCTGTTGAGAAACACTTATTTTAAGAGACATGGAAGACAGATCAAGAAGTTGTACCATGTATCCAAAAGCATTATCAGAATAAGATAAGGAAGTGGATGAAAGAAACACAATATATCAGGAGATAATTGAAAAGAATGTTCCAGAATTAAAGAATGTTAAGTGTTTGTAGAATGAAGATGTACTTGGAATTTTGATCAGGATACATTTAAAATAAAGATATGCTGGCATGAAGCTGATAAATATCATGCAAAAGGAAAAGTCTAAATAGCTTTCAGAGTGAGAAAGAGTAACTACGATCAGAACAGTAACATTGTCGTCATCAACACCCATGGACATGAAAGGCAACTGAAAAACAAACAAACAAACAAAACTGCCAATATAGGTTTTTAACCCCAGGCAACTTTCCATCCAGGGAAGGGAGTAAAATACAAACATTTTTAAGAATGCAAATGCAAAGAACTTACCACACACAGACCATTCTAAGTCAACAGCAATAACAAAACAAAAACAAACCCATTATAATACATACTTAAACAATAACAAGAATTTTAAAAGCAGATAAATGGTACAAAACAAACACTGAGCACAGAATTCAGCGAAAATAAATTGATAATCACCTGATGGAAAAAAGTACTGATGTGTTTACATATGCATTTTAGGAAAATGTTTAAACAAAAACTCTTAACACAATGGCAGTGGTCAGAAAACAGTCAAAATATGCTAAAGCTCTTATCCAAAGGAACATAGAAAAATTACAATTTTGTACAAAAATATTTAGATAAATACTAAGAGCTAGTATTAAATTTCATGTTTTAAAGAATTACAATTTAAGAATAAATATTTAAAATATCATGCAAAGCTCCAACCAAACAGGTAGAAATAATAGGGAATACAGAAAGTTTAATAAAACAGAAGGCAGAGGATAGGGACAAAACTAACAAACCAAAATGATGATAAACAGAAAATATGAAGTCAAATAACATAAATAATTTTGTAAAAAGTACTCATAACCAGTGGTATTTCAGGAGAAAGTTTCTTCCCCATATGTTACGATTCCTTAACTGAGAATGTAGTTCAGTTCTTATGAATACACATCTTTGGGGCACCTGGGTGGCGCAGTCAGTTAAGCTTCTCACTCCTGGTTTTGGTTCAGGTCCTGATTCCAGGTTTGTGAGATCGAGTCCCCCTGTTGGGCTCTGTGCTCAGTGCAGAATCTACTTAAGACTCTCTTTTCCTCTCCCTCTGCACGTTTACTCTCTCTCTCAAATTAATAAATAAATCTTTAAAAAAATAAAAAAAATAAATATTATCTTCTTTCTTTCTCTGTACTCATTCAACCTGTTTACTCCTCTTTACCTACTCACAAAGAATAATTTGGACATGCTTGCCTTGGTTGTTCCCTTTTTATTTTTGTTTTTGTTTTTAGAGTTATCGCAGCCATTAAGATTAAGCTACTCCAGGCCAATACTGTCATTTCTAGGTGGGAATTTTACCTAATTACAGGGTTCAATGTTAGGAAACCCATATTGACTCTCTTACTTAAACTGTGTCCTCAGTACCAGATTTTATTACATTATTTTATTTCTCAATTCTTCCATACCTCTAATAGGAAATGGAATGATATTTATCAGGATCCTTCAAAGGACTCCTAAAAATAGGCACAAATTAAATTCACCGATTATTGGAAAGATTATAACATATTATACTTTTTAAAATTCTAGGGGTGCCTGGGTGGCTCAGTCCATTAAGTGTCTGCCTTCAGCTTGGGTCATGATCTCAGGGTCCTGAGATCAAGCCACTCATGGGGCTCCCTGCTCAGCAGGGAGTCTGCTTCTCCCTCTCTCTCTGCCCCTCTCCCCAGCTCGTGCGTTCTCTCTCTCTTTCTCTCTCTCTCAAATAAATAAAATATTTTTAAAAAGACAGACTTTCCCTCATTCTTAAAAATAAAAAATTCTAGCAATATGCTGCTTAAAAAGCAACAAAACTCAAAGAAAACTAATTGAATAAAATATTATTAATAAATTGAAATAGTAACAATGAAAGAAATGAAATGGGCATTCCCTACAAATTCTATTGAGTTTGCCTCTAAGCCTCATGAACTCTAAGAGATAGCTTCTCTTTTATTCTTGTAATCCAGAAGAAGAAAATATTGTTAAAATAGTCTCCTAATTTGTTAAAACGTTTTTTTCTATTTTCCATTTGTCTAAAACATTCGTATAGAGGTTTTAATTTTTGTCCATGTTTTGAGTGATATGAGAATGAGATGACTTCCTTTTCTGTGAATTATTTATTTCTATTTTTATGTATTCTTTTTCTTTTTTCTTTGGGTCTGTCATCATTTGGGTCTGCCAAATGACATGAGAACATGTGGGTTATGCCACAAGCAGATGCTCTAAGGAGTCTTGTAAGTCTCCACTCAGCCTTCCTGCTCTTCTCTCTCTGCCTCCAGAACGGTGTATCACTAATTGGTACTATTTATTCAGCTTGGGTTCTGGACTGAACAGTCCTGTGGAGTAGAACCACAGCTGACCTGCCAGTGGGTCCATCAAATATGGGAGAGAAATAAACCTCTGTTGTTTTTTAAGCTACTGAGTTATGGGTTTTTTTTTTTCCCTTTTCTTTTCCTCATCCTTTCCCTTTTCCTTCCCCTCTCCCTTCTTCCCCAGCTCTCCCTCTTCACGCTTCTCTTCTTCCTTCTTTTATTAATGCAATTGTATATAGCAAAATAGACAATTTATTTAACTTTAAATGTTTGGAAAATAATACAATGTGATATTTGAGATATATAAAAATGTAATTTAAAAATTTTGGAAATGATGAATGTGTGGAAGTAAATGGGGAGAGGCACCCAGCAGGTCATAACATCTCAGTTTTATCTTTAGTGTTTAATTAAAATTAATGATTCAAATATATTAAAGATTTGGTGAAATACTAAGACACATAATTGTTCTTTATTCTCTATTCTTGTACAAAATATTTCACAATACATATGTTTTTAATAGAAAGTAGTCCATCTCTTTCATTGAAATTTTAGGGACGATAGATAAGAGCATTTAGTAACTGCCCTCCAATCACACTTGAGGCAGTCTATGCAATAAACTGAATATTGACTCCAGAATTAGACATCTGAATTCAAGCCCAGGTGCCACCATTTATCTGTCTGATTCCTTTGAGCCTTAGTTTCCCCATGGCTTGATGAGAGATAGAGATGTAGTTTAGAGTTCTAATTATTAAAATGGAATGCTTCCTCTTCAATGCCTGAGTATACAGTAATTTTAAGTGCTGAAGATATATTTGTTTTCACTTCTCTCTCTCAAATATTATGTTCTCATATTAGATCAGTTTTACTTTAGAGAATACAAGCAGCTTAGATGATAATTCAGCCTTAATATTGGGTCAAACAGCTATGGAAAGGATTTATGAGAATTATTTCAGCTTTAAAAGGAAAGTCTGACTCACTACTTAAAAAATATTCTTATTAATATAATTTCTGATTTTTTTAAATCAGAGGTTGCTAAACATTTTCCATAAAAGACCAGACAGTAAATATTTTCAACTTTGCAGGTTATCTGGCTTATGCTGCAACAACACAGTTCTGCTGTTGAAATGCAAAAGCAGCCACAAAAAAAATTAAATGAATGGGCATGGCTGAGCTTCAAATAAAACTTTAATCATGGACCCTTGAAATGTCAATTTCATTTAATTTTCACCTATCAGCAAATACTTTCTTTTTTCTGTTTCTACAACTAACCACAATTATAAGAAACATTTTTAGCCTACAGGCCATGTAAAAACAGATGGAGGGCTGCATTTGACATAGAGGCCTTAGTTGGCTGACCCTAATGTTAATATGCATGTAATATGTAATACAGATGGTCTATAATCCCAATCATTCGGTTCTTGAGAAGAACTCTATTATAGAGTTGACTCTTGAATAACATAGGTCAGAACTGTGTGGGTCCACTTACACCCAATTTTTTTTCAATAAATGTATGGGAAAATTTTTTGGAGATTTGTGACAATTTGAAAAACTCAAGAGATGAACCACATAGCCTAGAAATACTTAAAAAATTAAGTGAAAGGTATGTCATGAATGCATAAAATATATGTAGATGCAAGTCTACTTTATCATTTACTATCATAAAATATACACAAATCCATTATAAAGAGCTCAAATTTATCAAAACTTAAACATTTAAAGAACATACAAGGCACCATTTGCTGTTGAGAGAAATGTAAACAAATGTAAAGATGCAGCATTAAATCATAACTGCATAAAATTAACTCCAGTAAATACTGTACTACTTCTGTAATAATTTTGTAGCCACCTCCTGTTGCTATTGTGGTGAGCTCAAGTGTTGTGAGTATTGCTTAAAATGCCGTGATACTAATCATCTCCCCATGAGCAGTTCATCTTTGCAGTAAATTGCATATTGCTGTAAAAAAATCTCTTGCGGTTCTCGTGTATTTTTCATCATGTTTAGTGCAATACCATAAATCTTGAATAACACCACGAGACCAACATAAAGTGCCACTAGTGATCCTGGAAGTGCTCCCAAGAAGCAGAGAAAAGTCAAGGAAAAGTTAAATTCTTGATATGTTCTACAGATCGAGGTCTGTTGCTGCAGTTGCCTGCCATTTCAAAATAAATGAAACCAGTGTTAAGGACCATTGTAAAAAAAGAAAAGAGAATTTGTAAAGTTGTTACTCAGCTACACCAGCAGGTTTGAAAACCTTGACTTTTTATGAAATACCTTTTTATCTCGTATTGAAAATGCAGCTTTTATTTGGGTGCAGGATTGCTATAAGAAAGTCCTATCTATAGATTCCAATGTGATTCGAGAAAAAGTGAAGTCATTATACAACTTAAAGCAAAAAGAAGGTGAAAAATCTAAGGCTGGAGAATTTAATGCTAGCAAAGGATGGTTTGATAATTTTAGAAAGAGGTTTGGGTTAAAATATGTCAAGATAACAGGAAAAGCAGCTTCCGCTGTGAAGAGGTAGAAGATGGGTTCCCGCATGTCTTTAAGAAAATCACTGAGGAACAAGGATAATCGCCTGAACAGTTTTCTAAAGCAGATGAAAGTGACTTATTGTGGAAAAAAATGCCACAAAGGACAATTAGTAAGGAAGAGAATCAAGCATCAGGACTTAAGGCTGGGAGAATAGGTTAACTCTACAGTTTTGTGCAAATGCAGTCAGGTTTATGATGAGGACTGCCTCTATCTATGAAGCTACTAACCCCCCAGCAGTGAAAGGAAAGATAAACACAAGCTGCCAGTCTTTTGGTTGTACAATAGGAAGGCCTGGACAATGAGAACTTTTTTTCTGGTTGGTTCTATCAATGCTTTGTACCTGAAGTCCAGAAGTATCTTGCGAGTAAGGGTCTGCTTTTAAAAGGTTTTTTGATATTGGAAAATGCTCCTGGCCATCCAGAATCCCATGAGTTCAACACTGAAGTTATCAAAGTGGTCTGCTTGTGCCCAAACACAACATCTATAATTCAGCCTCTAGATCAGGAAGTCATAAGACCTTTAAGGCTCATTCAACACTGTGGAAGAGAACCCCAAGAGAGAGAACATTATGAAAGTCTTGAAGGATTACACCATTAAAGATGCCATTGTTCTTATAAAAAACACATGAAAGGCACCTGGGTGCCTCTGGGGATTGAGTGCCTGTCTCTTGATTTTGGCTAAGGTCACGGTCTCAGGGTCATGAAATCAAGCCCTGCATCTGGCCGTGCACTCAGCAGGGAGTGTGTTTGAGATTCTCTCACTCCTTCTCTCCCCACCCACTGTGCGTGCTCTCTCTCAAAAATAAATAAATAAATTTTTAAACAAACAAACAAAAAAAGAAAACACATGAAAGCCATCAAGCCCCAAGAAAACCGTGTCCAAATTTCATGCATGATTTCATAGGATTTATGATGGAGCTAATCAAGGAAATCATAAAAGAGATTGTGGATATAGCAAAAAAGGTGGGGTTATATGTATGTGAAGGGTTTTAAGATGTGGACCTTGTAGAAATTCAAGAGCTAATACATACCACACTAGAGGAATTAACAGAAGACAACTTAGTGGAGATGAGTGATTCTGAACCATGCCAGATGATAAGGAAGTTGTACAAGAAGCAGTGCCAGAAAACTGACATTAGACAGTCTGGCAGAAGGGTTCTGATTGTTCAAGACTGCTTTTGACCTCTTTTACATCTTGGACCCTTCAATGATATGGGCACTGAAACCAAAGTGAATGGTGGAAGAAGGATTGGTACCATATACAAACGTTCTTAGAGGAATCAAAAGTGAAAAAGTCACACATACATTATATCCATAAATTACACTGAATCTGCCTGCCTCTCTTGCCTCCTCTTCCACTTCCTCCACCTCTTCCGCCTCTGCCGCCTCTGAGACAGCAAGACCAACTCCTCTTCCTTGTTTTCCACAGGCTGCTTAACCTAGTGATGATGAGGATGAAGACATTTGTGATGATCCATTTCCACCTAAGGAATGGTAAACAATCATCACGCCATACAGTTAATAAACTTCTCTGTTGTGCGTGTGCATGAGGGTCTTCATGTGAAAATGTAATAACTGTATGGCAAGAACCATAGGAGATGTTTTTGTGTCATCAACGTCATCATCATCATTGCCTAAGTAGTCATTGTGTAGAACACAATGTGCAAGACTTGTATGGAAGTGGATTGCCTACCATTACACAGGCATAAGGTGAGTGATATTTAATATAAAATTAATAATATGTTACTTTTCTTACTGTCTTATAACTTCGCTTTCAAGGAATTACATTACTATTCAAATGCCTCTCATAATTGGAGAAACTGTTTATCAGCCTATCGTCATAGGGAAATGATTTTTAAAGAAAATGTAATAATGTTTCCAATACTGTATTGTCAATATGACTATAACATATGCCATTAAAATTTTTATAATGATTCATTTGTTAGTGTGTAGTCTAGACTACTGTGAAGCAATTGTATCAATTACATGAAGCCACCAAAAAGCAATCATACGGCTATTTCTCCATTATCAATACATGAATCATTATATTTGTAAACAAATATGAATTTCTTTTTTCATATTATCTTTTCATTTTTGATGTCTAGAGTTAGTAATATGCATAGCATCTACAGTGTTTTATATCTTATAATATTGACGTAGTTTTGACAATTCTTCTTGTAAACAGATGATGTAAAATCATGTTATTGATAAATATAGTACAGCATTATAAGTGTATTTTCTCTTTCTTATGATTTTCTAATAACATTTTCTTCTCTCTATATTACTTTATTGTAAGAATACAGTAGATAATACATGTAACATGCAAAATATGTGTTAAATGACTGTTTATGTTAGTAGTAAGACTTTCAGTCAATAGTACACTATTAGTATTTAAGTTTTGGGGAAGTCATAAATTATACATGGATTTTCAACTGTGTGGGGGGTTGGCACTGCAAGAGTTGTTCAAGAGTCAACTGTACATACAATCTCATCTCTGTGCTTCTAGTTGTGTTGGATTTTTATACTTTTTTTTTTTTTTTTTTTTTTAGAGAGAGAGTGTGTGAGTGGGGCAGAGAGAGAGGGAGAGAAAGAATCCTAAGCAGGCTCCACACCCAGCACAGAGCCTGACACCTGGGGCTCAAGATCATGACCTGAGCCAAAAATTAAGAGTCCAACACTTAACCAACTGAGCCACCCAGGCACCCCTCTGGTCATATTATTTTAAGTTACAATATTAATTCTATTAAAGATTATTGGATACTGCCTTGTTGCATTACACTGGATAATTTTTTGAAAATGGTAATTTACTTCAAAAGGTCATATTTGAATTTCCTCAGTTGAAAATATCTGTTTGTCCTGGTCTCAGCCTATCAAGAACCAATGTTGTGGCTAGACCAGCTTCTGTGGTCTTGTTATAATTCCAAGATGCCCTTCAGCAATAACTATCAGGAAACTTTGAAAAAAAAAAAAAGGTTTATTACTTACAGGTCCTGAAGCACTTGGCACACCTGGGGCCACATAGCAACATGGTGGTTGTAAGGGAAGAAATCATGGGCATGGGGTTATGCTTTTACTGGGGTCTAGGGTCGGCGCCTAGGATTTTGTGGGCTCACTCCACATTGGTGAATTTAAAACATGAGAGCAGGAATTTAAAGCCAGGGAAGATCAAAACAAGTGGCCCAAGTGATCAGTCACTGAAATCAACCCGATCTCTAAACAAAAGTTCCTCAGTGAGGGCTATGTGGGCTGGCTCTTTATCTAGTCCTGTGGCTGGTAACAGTGTTTAATCAAGGTAACCATCTTTAAGTGGATGGCTGGGCAATCAAAGCTTATGTCAGATACTAGCATTAAAAGAAGGAAAAAAAAAAAAAAACCCAACAGCTGTCAGGGTTTACAATAAAATGTCAAAGTATTTTAAACCTAACTGAATAATTTAATTATTTTTAGATTCTCTGGTTTTATCATGCTGAGCTTTATTTAATATTTGCCTTCCTGAACACTGAGTTTTATATCCTGTTAATTAGCTGCTTGATTTCATAACCCAAAATAGCTCCAGTATAGACCAGACCAGAATAGAAAACTTTAAACAAAGTTTTATAACACCCTGCCCACCGAGATGATCTTTCTCAGCTAATGATTTCTGAGTGTTTAGTTCTCTTTTTCACCCAGTATTTGCTACACTTCCATTTATAAATTAGCACTGTAGAAGAGGTTATCTAGTCATATTTATTGAGGTAGTAATTTTATTTTTTTTCTAATGTGAAACAATTTTGTATATAAAAAATACAACATTAAAACATAAAAATGTAACTGGAAATATTTCTTTTTTAAAAAAGATTTTATTTATGTATTTGAGAGACAGCATGCGTGAGAGAGCATGAGAGAGAGAGAGGGCATAAGCTGGGAGTGGGGGACAGAGGAAGAGGGAGAGAGAGGGAGAGAAGCAGACTCCCCACCGAGCAGGGAGCCTGACTTGGGGCTTGATCCCACGAATGCAGGACTATGACCTGAGCCAAAGGCAAACGCTTAACCAACTAAGCCACCCAGGTGCCCTGGAAAGGTTTCTTTAAAGAGTTTGTATTCCCTCAAATCATTAATATTTGTATTTGTTCTATTTGTTGTTCATTATATAAGGAGGTTGTATTTTGCATGGAAATTGATGTCTCTCTAAAAATATTTAAATTTTTAGTTTTAATTTTCACTTAGTCATTTTCCTTATGTAGAATTTTTGCTTTTCCATAGTGAGAGCACATTTTGTTATTAATTTCATTTTGCATTTATATTGCAGATTTCACATTTTTACATTGATATGAGCAATAATTCATTAGCAAACTATAAGCTTCAAATGAAATATTAAAAATTGAGATATTTAGCAGGTATTAAGAATTCATTAGTTTTAATTTTTAAACACTTTACTAATAAAGATTTTTAAGCACTTTACTAATGAAGCTAAGTGTTCTGTTAACTTTGTGGAAGTGAAAGAAAAGTGAAATGTAAACCTAAATTAAATTGACTTTATTTTTATATCAATCATCTCTCTTCCTCTTTGCTTTCCTGAATGTTTTAATCATTTCTGAAGAGGGAAACTAAGAAGATGTAGTCACTTAATGTAAGATAACAGTCGGGATGATATAAATTTCCCAGTATTTCCAATAAACCTAGAGGTATAGTTGGCAAAGTGTGGTCCATGAATACATAGGAGTCTTTGATTCCTTTTCAAGGGAACTGTGAGGTCAAAACTATTTTCATAATAATACTAAGATGTTTGCCTTTTTTCTTTTGTTGGCATTTTCACAAACACGAAAAAAATAATGATGGGTAAAACTACTGTCCTTTCGAATGGAACACTGCGGTGACAGCAAACTGAACCGGTAGTCTGTATTGTTCATTTTCTTTCTTTCTTTCTTTTTTTTTGTTTTTTTGTTTTTTTATTATATTATGTTAGTCACCATACAGTACATCCCTGGTTTCTGATATGAAGCTAGATGATTCATTAGTTGCGTATAACACCCAGTGCACCATGCAATATGTGCCCTCCTTACTACCCATCACCAGCCTATCCCATCTCCCCCCCCAAGCCCTCAGTTTGTTTCTCAGAGTCCATAGTCTCTCATGCTTCATTCCCCCTTCTGATTACCCCCCTTTCTTTATCCCTTTCTTCTCTACTGATCTTCCTAGTTCTTATGTTCCATAGATGAGAGAAACCATATGATAATTGTCTTTCTCTGCTTGACTTATTTCACTTAGCATTATCTCCTCCAGTGCCGTCCATGTTGTAGCAAATGTTGAGAAATCGTTCTTTTTGATAGCTGAGTAATATTCATTGCATATATGGACCACAACTTCTTAATCCAGTCATCTGTTGAAGGGCATCTCGGCTCCTTCCATGATTTAGCTATTGTGGACAATGCTGCTATGAACATTGGGGTGCATATGGCCCTTCTCTTCACTACGTCTGTATCTTTGGGGTAAATACCCAGTAGTGCAATTGCTGGATCATAGGGTAGCTCAATTTTTAACTTTTTAAGGGACCTCCACACTGTTTTCCAGAGTGGTTGTACCAACTTGCATTCCCACCAACAATGTAGGAGGGATCCCCTTTCTCCACGTCCTCTCCAGCAATTGTTGTTTCTTGCCTTGTCAATTTTTGCCATTCTAATTGGTATAAGGTGGTATCTTAGTGTGGTTTGATTTGAATTTCCCTGATGGCTAATGATTTTGAGCATTTTTTCATATGTCTGTTAGCCATTTGTATGTCCTCATTGGAAAAGTGTCTGTTCATATCTTCTGCCCATTTTATGATTTGTTTATTTGTTTCTCGCATATGAAGTTTGAGAAGGTCTTTGTAGACCTTGGATACCAGTCTTTTATCTGTAGCATCATTTGCAAATATATTCTCCCATTCTGTGGGCTTCCTCTTAGTTTTTTTGACTGCTTCCTTGGCTGTGCAGAAGCTTTTAATCTTGATGAAGTCCCACAAGTTCATTTTATCTTTTGTTTCTCCTGCCTTTGGAGATGTGTCATGAAAAAGGTTGCTTTGGCCGATGTCGTAGAGGGTGCTGCCTATGTTCTCCTCTAGGATTTTGATGGATTCCTGTCTCACATCGAGGTCTTTCATCCATTTGGAGTTTATCTTTGTGTATGGTGTGAGAGAGTGGTCAAGTTTCATTCTTTTGCATGTAGCTGTCCAATTTTCCCAGCACCATTTATTGAAGAGACTGTCTTTTTTCCACCGGATGTTTTTTCCTGCTTTATCAAAGATTAGTTGCCCAAAGAGCCGAGGGTCCATTTCTGGGTTCTGTATTCTGTTCCATTGGTCTATGTGTCTGTTTTTGTGCCAGTAACATGCTGTCTTTGTGATCACAGCTTTGTAGTACAGCTCGACTTCTGGCATTGTGATGCCCCCAGCTTTGTTTTTCCTTTTCAACAGTTCCTTGGTGATTCGGGGCCTTTTCTGGTTCCATACAAATTTGAGGACTATTTGTTCCAGTTCTTTGAAAAACGTCGTTGGTATTTTGATTGGGATTACAATGAAAGTGTAGATATCTCTGGGTGGCATAGACATTTTAACTATGTTAATTCTTCCAATCCATGAGCATGGAATATTTTTCCATCTTTTTGTGTGTCTTTCAAGAGTGATTTATAGTTTCTAGAATATAGATCCTTTACATCTCTGGTTAAGTTAATTCCAAGGTAACGTATGGTTTTTGGTGCTATTGTAAATGGGATGGATTCCCTAATTTCTCTTTCTTCGGTCTTGTTATTCGTGTATAGAAATGCAACTGATTTCTGAGCATTGATTTTGTATCCCGCCACATTACTGAATTGCTCTATAACTTCTAATAGTTTGGGAGTGGATTCTTTTTGGTTTTCCATATAGAGTATCATGTCATCTGCAAAGAGAGACATTTTGACTTCTTCTTTGCCAATTTGAATACCTTTGATCCCTTTTTGTCGTCTGATTGCTGTTGCAAGGACTTCTAGTACTATGTTGAATAATAGTGGCGAGAGTGGGCATCCTTGTCGTGTTCCTGATCTTAAGGGAAAGGCTTCCAGCTTTTCCCCGTTGAGAATGATATTTGCTGTAGGCTTTTCATAGATGGTTTTTATGAGATTGAGGAATGTACCCTCTATCCCTACACTCTGAAGGGTTTTATTCAGGAAAGGATGCTATATTTTGTCAAATGCTTTTTCTGCATCTATTGAGAGAATCATATGATTTTTGAATTTTTCCTTCTGGATAAAATCTATTATCACGCTGATTGATTTGCGAATATTGAACCACGCTTGCATCCCAGGGATGAATCCCACTTGATCGTGATGGATAATCCTTTTAATGTACTGTTGGATTCTATTAGCCAGGATCTTGTTGAGGATTTTGGCGTCCATATTCATTAGGGAAATCGGTCTGTAATTCTCCTTTTTGATGGGGTCTTTGCCTGGTTTGGGGATCAAGGTAATACAGGCCTCATAGAATGAGTTTGGTAGCTTTCCTTCTGTTTCTGTTTTTTTGAAGTAGCTTTAGGAGAAAGGGTATTATTTCTTCTTTGAATGTTTGGTAGAATTCCCCAGGAAAACCGGCCGGGCCTGGAGTTTTGTTATTTGGAAGGTTATCACTGACTCAATCTCATAATTCATAATTAATTGGCCTGTTTAAAAAATCAATTTCTTCCTGTTTCAATCTTGGTAGTTTATAGGTTCCCAGGAAGTCTTCCATCTCTTCCAGACTGCTTAATTTATTGGTATACAGCTACTGATAAAAGTTTCTAATAATCCTTCCAATTTTATTGGTGTTGGTTGTGACCTCTCCTTTTTCATTCATAATTTTATTAATTTGGGTCCTTTCTCTATTGTTTTGGATAAGTCTTGCCAGCGGTCTGTCAATTTTATTGATTCTCTCAAAGAACCAGCTTCTAGTTCTGTTGATCTGCTCTACTGTACTCATGGTTTCTAATTCATTGATTTCTGCTCTAATCTTGGTCAACTGCTTCCTCGTGCGTGGATTAGGCCTGTCCCTCTGTTGCTGTTCCAGCTTCCTGAGGTGAGAATATAAAAACTGCATTTTAGGTTTTTCTATTCTTTTGAGTGAGGCTTGGATGGCTATGTATTTCCCCCTTAGGACTGCCTTTGCAGTATCCCGTAGGTTTTGGACCGTTGTGTTTTCAGACTCGTTGGTCTCCATAAATTGTTTAAATTGATATTTGATTTCCTGGTTTACCGAGTCATTCTTGAGCAGGATGGTTCTTAGTCTCCAAGTGTTTGAGTTTCTTCCAAATTTTTCCTTGCAGTTGAGTTCCAATTTCAGAGTGTTGTGGTCTCAGAATATGCAGGGAATAATTTCTGTCTTTTGGTATCGGTTGAGACCTGTTTTGTGACCCAGAACATGGTCTATTCTTGAGAATGTTCCATGGGCGTTAGAATAGAATGAGTATTGTTTTGTTCTGGGGTGTAGTATTCTATATATATCTATGAGGTCCAACTCATCGAACATGGCATTCAAAGCTCTTGTTTCTATGCTGGTTTTCTGTCTGGTGCTCTGTCTATTGCTGATAGTGGAGTGTTGAGGTCCCCTACTATTGACATATTTTTATCTATATGTCTCTTTATTCTGGTTAAGAGTTGGCTTGTGTATCTTGCTGCTCCCCTGTTGGGGGCATAGATATTTATAATTGTCATATCCACTTGTTGGATACATCCTTTAAGAATAATATAGTGCCCTTCTGTGTCTCTCACTATAATCTTTAGTTTAAAATCCAATCTGTCTGATATGAGAATTGCTACCCCAGCTTTCTTTTGAGGTCCATTGGCGTGAACGATGGTATTCCTTTCCCTTTACTTTCAGTCTGAATGTATCTTTAGGTTCAATATGAGTCTCTTGTAGACAGCAAATGGATGGGTCATGTCTTTTTATCCAATCTGCAAGCCTGTGGCATTTATGGGAGCATTTAGGCCATTTACATTGAGACTGATTATTGAGAGATATGAATTTAATAATGCCATGTTGCCAGTAAAGTCTTTGTTTCTATAGATTGTGACTTTCTGTTCTGTATCACTCTTGGGGCCTTTTTAGTTTTATAGAACCCCCCTTAATATCTCCTGTAGGGCTTGTTTCATGGTTACAAAATTGGTCAATGAATGGCGATTCTGGAAGGTATTTATTTCTCCATCAATTCTGAATGACAGCCTGCTGGATAAAGGATTCTTGGCTGCATGTTTTTCTCTGAAAGAGCTTTAAAAATGGCCGCCCAACACTTTCTCTCATTCCAGGTCTCTGTAGACAGGTCTTACATAATTCTGATACCTTTGTCTTGGTACGTGAGAAATTTCTTTGCCCTGGCCGCTTTCAATACTGTATCCTTGGATCTAATATTTGCGAAATGCACTATGACGTGACGTGGTGTAGGTTTGTCATGGTTGAGCTTGGGAGGGGTCCTCTGCCTCTTGGACACGAATGCTTGTTTCCTTTGCTAGATTAGGGAAGTTTTCAGCTACAATTTGTTCAAATATCTCTTCTAGACCTCTGTTTTTCTCCACCCCCTCCGGGATGCCAATGATTCTGACATTGGAACGTCTCATTGAGTCAGTAATCTCCTGTAACCTACATTCTTGAGAATGGATTTTTTTGAGCCCAGATTCTATTTTAGCTTTCTCTTCTACTAAGCCATCCTCCAATTCGCTGATACGTTCTTCTGCCTCATTCACCCTGGCCGTCAGAGCCTCTAGTTTTGACTGCATTTGGCTCATAGAATTTTTAATTTCTGCCAGATTCACTCTCATTTCTGCCCTTAGAGATTCTATATTCTCATTAACATTTTCGTTAATACTTTTTTCAAGTCTACACATCATCTTGACCATTGTTACTCTGAATTCCATTTCTGATAATTTGGTTATATCCACATGCATTAGTTCTGTGGCAGAGGCCACAAACTCATTGTCTTTTCTTTGCTGGGGGGATTTCTCCTTCTCGTCATTCTGATGAGGAGAGCTTGCAGGGTTGTCCAGAGCCCAAATTATTGACCGGGACCCAGGCGATACACCTTTGTTTTATAGGGATCTTAGGGATGTGGGCTTCTTGATTTTTCAGCCTGCCTTCTAGGGGAGGGGCCTGCCATGCCGATACTCAGGCAACCCTGTTTGGGTAGAGTCTCCGTGTCCCCTGCGAGGGGGGATGGGGATGGGCACACTGTGAGTCAGTATTTCCAGTCTTTTGTTCTCTGGTGGCTTTCCCTGGCAGTTTGCTGTGCCTCTTCTGAGAGTCAGAGCAGCATGGCCGAATCTCAGCCTCTGTCTCAGAACAGAGGGATCGCGGACCATTCTCCACTGATGTTCTGGCCACTTTAACTCTGTTTCTGTTGGTGTTGCTCAACCCTTTAGCATCCCGGGATGTGCGCCCCACACCCGGCATCACAGCCCTCACTTCCAGGGCCAACGCGTCTCTGTCCTTTGTGTTTCTATCACCGCCAGCTGCCAGCTGCCCCCGCTGCTCTGGAGCTCCTGGTCTCAGTCTGGCTCCAGTGAGCGCACCGGAGCTCTGTTTCAATCTGGTCGTGCGTGTTCCCCGGCTCACAGTCTCAGTCTGCTCTCTCGCAGGTGCCGGTCCGCGAGTCCGCCCGCTCCCCGTGCAGGTAGCTACCGCTTCCCGATGCCCGAACGCGGCGGCTCCCTCCCCCTTCTGTTTATCTTCCGATATCTGTGCGCGGTTTCACGACTCCCCGCTTCGTACCTCAATACTCGGCGCTGGAGATGTTCATTTGTAGAGATCCAGATGTATCTTCCTGCGTCTCAGGCTGATTCCGTGGATGTTCAGGATGGTCTGGCACCTATCCAACTTGACTCAGGGGACTGGCTGAAAAAGGGTTCCCCTATTCCTCTGCCATCTTAACTCCTCCTCCCCCTATATTGTTCACTTTCATACATACAAAACCTTTAAAAAATATCAGTTTATTTAAGAATAACCTTGAGGAAGTAATAAAAGTATTAGTTTTATTACATCTTAACTCTTAATTCCATGTCTTTTTAATATTCTTTGTGTCAAAATGAGAAATACACAGAAAGGCGTGCAAAGCACTTCAGTACTCAAGTGTTTATTGATGGGGTGGCAGTTGTATGCTGAAGCCAACTTATCCTAGCCCACAAGAGCGGACTCTACACCTCTTTTGCCTACTGCATGTATGTTCACAAACACAGAAATGTTTGAAATAACCCATGATAGGAGAATTTATACCACAGACACTGGCAAACACTATACTTCATAGCCATAATTTTGGCTTCAATTAAAAAGACAACACCAAGTGTTGACAAGGACAGAGCAACTGAAACACTTATATTTTCCCGACAGGAATATAAAAAAGTACAACCATGTTGAAAAACAGTTAGGCAGTTTTTCATACAGGTCTTATAAAGGACCTAGGAGTTCCATTTTCTAAGTTTATACCCAAAAGGAATGAAAACAAACTTTCATAGAAAGAGTTTAAAGAATGTTTATACCAACTTTGTTCATGATAGTAAAAACTCGCAACACTACATTTGTCCATTATTAAAATTAAGTTTGGTATATTCATGTACTCATTAATACTACTGAGCAATAAAATAAAATGCACTATTGACAGACTCAACAAAATAAATGAATTTCAAAAGTATTATGGTGAGTTTACAATGTATGACTCTATAAGAAGTCATAAAAAGTAGGCAAAAGTAATCTATAGTGATGGAAACAGAGCAGTAGATGCCTGTAGGTGAGAAGGCAGACACCTTCACTCAGAATATTCTATTCTGACATATTTCATTTGTGACTACTTACTTAAGACTTCACTTAAAAGAAACATTTCACAACAAATGTAATCGTGAAAACTATGACAAGAGCATGCAGTCAAAATGTTGTAAACTGAGATGTGACACAAACAGTCATCTGAGAAGGCCAGAATAGTAAAGATTCTGCTATTAGAGGCAGAAATTACATTATATCCCTCAATGTACAAAAGTACTGCATTTCCTAAACATGTTGGATTGAGCTACTGTTGAACATTAAAAATAAAATGTAAAACTCCCTACAAAAAGACAGAAACAAATGATATCTGATTTCATTCATTTGACATATGTAAGAATATAGTTAATATAAGGGCTGATAATATAAAATGGGATTTTAAATATATACATGGTCAATTACACCATCTTTTATTTCAGCATCCTAACCATTGTATCAAGCAACCCACTTGATTAGAATAGTAAAAGCGTAACTCCAGAATAGATTAGATAGCAGTAGTAGGTGTTTTATCTACTTGATATTTTAAGCAGATATGCATGTATTAAAAGTAATACTGGAGATAGCACTTTGGAAATCTTATAATGTGATTTAATGTTCTCCTTTATGTGATAAAATTCAAAATAGAGTTATTTTACAACTATGTTGTATACCTAGCTAAACTTGACATAGATTGTTACCACCACTGTATTCTTTTTTTGTAAGGTTATTTTGCCCTGAAATTAGATGTTAATTTTTTCTGCAATTCCTTTTGCTTCATTTAATGAAATCCATGCATCATTGCATTAAGTGAAGTAAGGCACTGGATAAAATAGAACATTGCTATTAACCTCTAACATTAGTGTGTAGGGAGGCAGAGACAAGTTTAATAACTCAGAGATAAAATACTCACAGTGTAATTACTGGTGCCTGCTTTACCCTGGCACATTAACATAGGGTAATAAACTTGAGTCTATTTTCAAAGAGGAATGAAATCATCATCAATAATCAATTTTATCCACTTTATGGCTTATGAAGTGATTGGTCTTTTAAAGTGGGGTCATCACCTGATGTCTTACTTTTGTAAAATGATGCAGTGTTTTATTTTATTGTTATATAAAGCAGATTTAGATGTCTGTCCAGCATTGCATGAAATTTAGAGTATGCAAACATAAATTAAGCATTTAGTTTTTGAAAGAGTCTGCTTTCTGTTTAAGTCCATCTCATGCCAAACATTATTTCTTATTATGTTATATATTTATATATTAAATTTACAGGTTAAGAGAGGGTCAGCAATAAAACTTTTATACTCTAAATTGTATATAAAAGATGATATGCCAAAGTCTAATTTTAATTATTTAATACATCCATGTTTTATATAAACCTAGAAAGTATTTTGTGACTAAATTAGTTTTGCTGTTAAGATATGAAAAATTTGTTTTCTTTCTCCCCTCTCCCCTAAATTTGTTTGCCTGTTTACACCTCCTTTGTTCATATAAATTTAAGTGTTTCTCTGTAAAGAATTTAAAATATGTTTGAAATACATATGGATTCAAGTAAGCTAAAATTTTACACACTATGACTAAGGTTTAAACTTTTTAAAGATTTATTTATTTATTTTAGAAGGAGTGAGGAGAGGTACCGTGGGAGGGAGAGAAATTCTCAAGAAGACTCCCCACTGAGCATGGAGCCCAACATGGGGATCCATTTCATGACCCTGAGATCATGACCTGAGCTGAAATCAAGTCGGCAGCTTAATCGATTGAGCCACCCAGGTGCCCCTCTGAGGTTTAATTTTAATAATGATAACTGAATGTGAATTCTACAGAAATACTGGAAGCCTCCAAGAAAAATATTTGAGAAACACGAAATGTGTTTTTTTCTATCTCAAAATGCATTTGAAATGAATATTTTAAAAAATCACTTAGGAAAGCAGAAATTCTAGCCTTAAATAAAATTAAGCAGGGGACTGAAAGAAATTTATGACCTAAATTTGAATTCACAAGCAAATCTTTATTGGGTTCCTCCTATGGAAGAATAGCCCTGAAGCTAGACTGCTAAAATTATAAACCGTATTTTTTAGTCATGAGCATGTAGATGTTGCCAATTAATTGTTACATTCTTCTTAGGAGTTAAAAAAAAGAAGAAAAAAAACTTCATCAAGACATTCTCATTTGCATTTATAAACCCAATTTATGATTGTTTAAAGGTTTTATTGTTATTACTTAATGGAATGTCAAATTTAAAAAAAGATAATGTTCTACAATCACACATCCAGGTAGCCATTTCAAAATTCTTTACATTTCCAACAGTTTGTTATGCTTTGACCAACCACAGGACCTTCAAACAAGTTTAAGGAACAATTTGACACAGGTCTAAGTTGCTATAAAAAAAGTGTCTTCTTGATGGGAATAATAATGGACTTTAACAAAATGTATAATACATGTAGAAAATGTACTGTAGGTATTTTCTTTTATGAAAACAATGGGATTTAATATAAAGTGAAGGAGGTTTCCCATGGCCAGAAATTAACTTATAAGCCCATTCTAGAAATCTCATAAAGAACAAGCATATCTGAGGCAGAAGAATGATAGTAAAATGAAATCTATCACAGAAACATTGCTGACTTCCATGCCAATTAGCTTTGCTCACCCATGAGGGTAGGGGACTATTAGGAAGGCTGTTAGATTTAAGTACAAGGTGGACTGAAAAATAGGTTTAGCTGTTTTATATTATTATGGCCTAAAGGTGAAGGCATGTTTCAAAACTGTGCTTGTCGTTTTGAAGTATGGATGCCACAGGGAAGAGGGTACACAAAAAAAAAGAAAGCAAATTTCATTAGGTCAGGAATTCCACCGATAAATCTAAAAAGGGCCAAAAGTTACATTGTAAAATTGTGGAAGAGTCATGAAAAGTAAACCCCTTCCAATTTCATGCTAGAAAGGCTAAAGTACATTTTATATGGAACTTGGCAGTGATTTGAAAAAAAATTCCCAAATGGCAAAGGTGTTAGGTGATTTCAATGATGTTATTTAAACTCTGTGTTTGGAAAATGCTATCAAAGATGAGAACTAATAAGGCAAATGACCTTTCCTTGGCAGAAACCTATCTGGGTGGTCTTGTCATGAATTAGAAGATCAGACGAGATTATGTAGACTAAATCTTTCTAAATCAACAAGTGACATCAAAATTAAGTAAAAGCATGAAAATAGAATAGCCTATCAAAAACTGCAGTTAATTTTAATGAGCTGATGACAAAGCTATTTTTGGTAGTGTTTGCTCAATTACTTTAAAGATAAGGAGAATAAATGTAACGTCTGATTCCAAGTACTCTCTGAAGCCATTTTTTATTAAATATGTGGCTTCGTAAATAACTTTTCATAAACTTAGTTGACCTTTTGAAATAAAAAACCGGTAACTGATCCAAATTTTATTATTATTTCTTGGTCATTAAAATTGTTCATTTTGAAGAATATGTATTCTTGGCATTACCGTATCATCAAAGAATGTAAGGATTTATTCCAAGAGATTGTGTAGTCTGTTCTTAAAGGTATGCAGTAGCTGTGGCTTTCTTTTCGAATATTAGTATTTTTTGCCTTTGCTTTCATAATAAGATCTTTTATCATTATGGTTAAGGTTTGTCTCTTTATTCTCCTTCAAGAATACATTATCTCCTAAGCCATATGTAAATCTTAACAGCAGGTCAGTAAGTGGGAAATGAAGGAAGATAAAGAAAATTCATGTGGGAGTACTGTTTCTCTTCCCCTAAAGGTGCATGAAAATATCTAAGAGGTCTGCATTGTGTTTGAGGAAGTTTGATCTGTTTCCAAAAGGGGTGCTGTTAGTAAATGTCTCCTAAGTGAACGTGTAAAAGGTTCATGTGAATTGCAGAATGAAGGGATTTGGCAAAGAAAGCCACACTGCAAACAGAAGGCTCTTAAATAACTGCTAGTGATAGTTTGGGTAACTGCTAAGGGCGGCCAGCTGACCTCAAAACAGGCCCTGGAAAATGCTACCAATCCTCCTCTACTTCCACCATTAGCTGTTCAAGGGGTCACGGGCATACACTAGTGTCACATGTGGTGCATAAGATACTCTGACTGTCCAGTGATTTAGTAAATCTCAGACAAGTATACTACATACTGCATATATAATATAGGGTTCATAGGTAGGGGGTGGTGGGGCTTATAAGCAGACATGAAACAGAGTGCTTGCTATCCCCTAAATTTTTGTTATTCCCTAAAACAGGCTGCACACAGATGGTATGTGCACCATGGCTAAAATTTCAGCAGGTAAGGGACTACCAGAGCCAGCAGGCTCAACGTAATACCAAAAGCACATCATGGCAGAACAAAGCCCACCCCCAGCACCACACTTTCTCCAGGGCTATCCAGATTTATCTCTTATTATTCCCATTCCTTGGCTCTTGAGGGTTCATTAACACAAGTTCCTCCTTCAATTCTGATTGATTTCAGATCAGAATGGATATCATAGTAGTATCTGGGAGTAGCATAATTGTGCAAAGTTATTTAGGGAAGTTGGTCAAATTCTTAGTAGAAAAAGAGGACGATTCACTTCCTCTACTCCTCATTCATCTACCAGTGTTGTCCATGTTCACACCTAGCCAATTGAAATTTGTTACATCCCTTGAACGTGAGAAAAGCTGTTCATCCCTTTTTCCAAAATAATGAGTTCCACAGGGATGGAGAAGTTGCCATGTTGTCATCCGATGCGACCTATGGGCAGGGGGAGACAATGGTGGCCAGAGGACAGGTTTTCTGAGGCAAAGTCAGTATCTATGTTCATGTATGAGCATCCACTTAGGTCAAAACAGGCACTGTATAAACTATCCACTCATCCTCATAAGCCAGAATAAGGATAGATAAGAAAAAGTACACTATTATGAAAATGAGGGGGGAATTACTTTCTTTCTCATCACCTAAGGTAAAGAGATAAGTGAAAGGAAAAGGCTGACTTTGGAGGAATGCAAGGCAGTATTCATGCAAAGATCATCTTTTTTTAATTTTTAATTTTTTTTTTCTGTTCTTTCTTTTCATTTTTGTCTTACCTCCCATTTGAGGAGGAAACTGCAATGAGCTAGTTTCCTTCCCAAAGTGAAAAGTGGAAGCCACCAAAAGAATACTTATCTAAATTCTGGCAATGCCTGCATCACATCCCCATTCCCCACTAAGTCAGAGACTGGTGATCATAGACAGGTGCAATGGCTGGCCAGTAAACAGCCTTTATTTTCCCTATCTTCTTACTCTTTGGTATGCCCAGGATGTGAATTTCTCATAGAAGCAGGAGACATCTAAGGAAATAGCAAAGACCTGTAACTGTTGCCATTTCATATCTGTACTCAAATAAGTAGCTTTTTCATGAAATCAGTTGCAGTTTAGGTTTTACAAGGAATTGCTAGAACATCCAGAAATTCAAAAACCCTCTGTTGTGTCCAGTGGATCTTTACATTTGGTTTGTTAAAATGTTGGATGGAAAGGTGTCCAAATATAATGCACTTAGTAGCATAAAGCCACCCAAGGTTTATTTTATGGCTAAACAGTATATTATGCTGGTATCTGTACCAAAAAACAAAACAAAACAAAACAAAACAAAACAAAACAAAACATGCTAAATAGCAAATCCATTTGGTTCTTACTGGTAATTCCCTTGTCAATAAAACTCTAATAATGTTCAATTTGAACTAAAATATCTCTTTTTAGAATCTGTCAGTGAGTAATATGTATTTAATTTGCTAAATTATTTTAAAATTTTATAATTCAGAGTGCAGTCCATTTCCAGTAACATTTTTACTCAAAAAAAAAAAAAGGCCAACCTTCACAAAAGAACAATAAGTAGAGCTGTAATTACAAATGTGAACATTAGGATCAATTTGGCCTATATATGATAGATGTATTATCATTTGCTTAGCATTTTTCTCCTATGTATTTTTAAAAAAATGAGAGAAGCACATGCTTCTATTAACACATAAGCCGTGATCCAATTTTCTGGCCGAATATAGTCTGATCTACAAAACAGATGATCACAATTGGGAGCAATTGCCCTCTCTAGATTTGGCAGAATATGAGATGAGAAAAAGCCTCAAAGGCAGACCAAATTTATCAGAGCATGCTAATTTTGTGTCCTTTTCCAACTTTTTAAAATCTTATATTTTTCTTTAATGTCTTTATTTCAGATTATTAATACTTTGTAGAATAAATATTAAAAATCCATGAGAGAAATATAAAAAATATTTTTCATCTATAGAAAAATAATAGCATGAATACATGTATGTTTATACTGATGGAGGCAAATATTTGTTTTAAATTTTTAATGTGTAAAAAATCTGTAATGCAGATGACTAAATATCACTAAACATTTATTGATTTGTGATGGATTAACTGATTTTAAAACACATATTAAATAACATCAGCCTTACCATCATTCTTACTAGGCACTTACACTGTTTCTGTTTTTTTACTATGATGTGACGATCACACGCACACATTTATACAAATCTTTATTCATATGCCTGAGTTTTCTTTAAAACATTCCTAAAAGTGAAAATATAGAGACAAGTTCTTTTACTTTTTCAAGGCTTCTGATTTATAATAGCTAATCACCTTCCTGAAAAATTATAATTTACACTATCACCACTAGCACAGGTGATCATCTTTCTGTATTGAAAGATGCTATTTTTCAGTATTGAGAATTGGGTAGGTATAAAATTGGATTTCATTGCTATTATAGCTTGCAACTCATTGCTTATTAGTTAGGTTGAACTCATATTTTATTCATTTCCATTCCTTTTGTGAAATTATCTCTTTATATTTCAAATGTTAAAGCATTTGTTTTTTGTCATATTTAACAGAGTTTTCTAAGTTTACCTTTTGTAATTACCTTATAGTTGGGTTTTTAATATACAGAAATATTATATTTTTATTTCATTAAATATAAAGTGATTTGTGCGTGTAAGTGATTCCACTATTTTTGTTCATTGTTTGTTTAGAAAATCCTTCTTTCAGCTGCATCCTGCCCATAAAAAATAAAAAAGCTCATTTTCCACTGTGCTCTGAATACCTAGAACTTGAAACTTCCTGACCAAATGGCAGCTAGATTACCCACAGAGTCTGCACTGCAAATCTTGAACACCACTTCATGTCCAAGTTCAAGAATCAGGAGAACTAATGGTATAAGTCCTAGTCTGCAGGTAGGGGAAGACTGATCCATCTCAAATTGTCAGGCAGAAAGAGAAGTTTTCCCTTCCTCTGCCTTTTTGTTCTATTCAGGTAATCTGATTGGGGAGAGCAATCTCTTCTACTCAGTCTACTGATTCAAATGCTAATCTCATCTGGAAACTCCCTCACAGAAATACTCAGAAACAATATTTAGCCAAATATCTGGACACTCTGATCCAGTCAAGTTGACACATAAAACTAACCATCACACCGTTGGGTAGTGTACAAATAATTCATGAAATAAATACTTCAGCTCATGTGGCTTACTGGAAATATGAACAGAAAAGTACAGAGAACTACGACTGCACTAACTAGTATTCCACCAGGGCCATAAGGAAAGAGACCAGCATGTGAGATTTATCACACTGTAATTAGTATTGTCTAAATTAACAAAACTTCTTGAAAAACCAAATACATGTCAATAACATCCTTTCAAAATTACATTGTGTTCTTGTAATTTTCAATATTCAAATATGCCTGCATTTAAAAAAGTATCCTCCTTATATGTTTGTTACATGCTAAAAATAATATTTTTTAAAGATTTTATTTATTTATTTGACAGAGACAGCTGGTGAGAGAGGGAACACAAGCAGGGGGAGTGGGAGAGGAAGAAGCCGGCTCCTAGTAGAGGAGCCTGATGCGGAGCTCGATCCCAGAACCGCTGGGATCACTCTCTGAGCGGAAGGCAGACGCTTAACGACTGCGCCACCCAGGCGCCCCTAAAAATAATCTTATATATATGAAGGAAATAAAGTGCCATAACATTATGTAACCATACAGATTACTTAAATTGAAAATTATATGATGTAAGGAAATAGGAATTTAGGCTTGACTTTTTCTCTTTAGCTGACTAACACTTGAGTTTTCCTTTTCACATAATAAGGAAAAATGTGGCGTGATTTATTTCAGCCTTGGAATGTACAGCACCCTTCCTAATCACATTACTAATGCTTGTAAGAATTTTAAAACTTCTTAATTCCCGAGGAATCAAGGTATACTTAGAGGAATTATACACTTTGAAATATACTTTGGGAAACTAAAGTATATACTGTCTCACAAAGTATATATATCCCGAAAACATTCAGGCTATCTTTTTAAAGAAACTTGATGCATAAAACCTAATCTCCCCACCAGTTTCCAATGACAACCCATGAGTATTATTTATTTTAAAATGAGGGTTTTCTTTTATGTTGTTACTATAATCTTTTGCAAGTATTTCACTGTGTGGCATTTATTAAACCTGGAATCCTTAATATTCTATTCTGGGTATTTGTGTTCACAGATTGCATATCTGAGGTAATAATTTCCCATGCTAATAAAAGCTAGTTGAGTGTATCAGTTATTTTATCAATAAATCAGTATTGTGAAATCAAATGAAACATCATTTGCTGGAAAGGACTTCTTACCTTTTGAGGTAGTCATAGTTTATCAGAATGTACAATCTTTGTGTTTTTAATCATTTAAAAAATACCAGCAAGGTAGCCTGAGAGTTTTCTCTCTATAAGAACTCAGAGACTTCTGTTTTTACAAAAGATTTCCTAATGCTCAATAAAGAATTTTCAAATGTTTCTGAACTTCAAGAATGTGGTATTTCCTAGAGAATCTTTTAAGAATGAGACACAATGTCTGAAGCAGTTGCTGGAAGTATCAAACTCATTCATCGCAACTATGCTGTCTGCCTGCACGTGATAGCTGGTTACTGTGTAGACAGCTACTAGAAATGATGAGGGGAAAGATTCTGGCTTCTAACAGTTCTGTAAGTAATTCAGAACATATTGCTTCTCTGTACAGATGTTTAATAGTGATGTCAACTTTGCATCTGAGAAAGTTAAATGATGTGTAGAAAGGCTTGTTTGGAAAAATAGTTACAAGTTTTCATTATCTGCCAAGGGGAAAAATGCTGCAGTAAAATAATTCTTTGTTTTATTGCAGTGGTGTAAACATACCTTATGTTGAGGTCTTCTCTATTTTATCCAACTATTTCAGAGGCTAAGATACTGATCTGGTCCCAAATTATCATATTCATCACTACAAAAATTGCAACCCAAGTTTACTACATTGTGTGACATCAAAGGGTGGAAAAATATACCATCCCAAAATATGTCTCTCTGGCATAAGGATTATTTTGAGCTAATGGCACTTAAAAAATAGCAGATGCAAGAAGGGCATTCTAATCTCCCCTTTTTTTCCTGAAAACAGGAGATAAAAACTCCCATGTGTAAGATTCACTCCCTGTATCAGGGAGGAGAAATGTTCTTCCATTGGTAGTCAAAGCTGAGAGAATTAGAATTTTGTACAAACAGACTTTGTTAAAATAATTCTTATCTTCCTTGAACATCCCTATATATTTTAGTTATTTTTTCACAATTGCCTCTCTTTGTTAAACCTAATATAAAGGTATTTAGGTTTTGTCACTTCTTTGAGTCTTCATTTCCTTGTAAGAGCTCTTGTGTCACAAAAAACATATATATTTATATGCTTTCCTCCTATTAATCTGTCAAGTGTTAATTTAACTCTCCGGCATAGCTGAAAAACTCTAAGAGGACAAGGGAAAAATTTTGCCTCCCTTGCAACATCATTAATGAAATCTATATTTAGTATATTTTGTACCAAATTTACTTAGGATTAAAAAAAACAGCATACCAAATCAGTTCACCACTTTGGTAAAGATGAAAATGAAATTTATATATGCACTTGAGGAAGACTGAGGAAGCAAAAGATGCATATATCCTCCAGAGGATATCAGAAACTGAACTATATGGAAGAACTAAAAAGAAGGAGATGCTAGGAGAGCAAAACAATAGAAGTATTCTTTGCCAGAAGTGGAATAAATCCAGTGGATTTCTAAAAAGACACAGTATCTTCAAAGAAATGTGTTTTGAAGTTCAAGAAAGTTTTGGCTATTTATACTAGGTCTGCAGTGTTGACTGCAGACAACATACTTTAATATGTAATCATATCATCATTTTCTTTTTCCATGTTGTTAGAGAGACTGTAACACCTCATTTAAATGCTTATTTAAATAATGTATCATTTTCAACCTGTTCTTTTGTTTTCTTGAGCTTCATCTTGGCTCCTGCTATAGTCAATTCTATCCAGTTGTGATTAATTGAAAATCTGGTTTCATAGGCTTCCAGTGGGCTGTCTGGCAAGGGGGTCCCGTTGCTTACACCTTAAATTCCTAGTTCCAGTTAAAGAGTTTAGAAAAGCAACTGTGAAGTTGGAATGATGTAGTGACTAACTCTGAAATGTGAGACATAATCAAGTACCTAAAACTATCTCTTTATTCCAGCCAAGCCAGGATTCCAAAAAGTAAATTGAGTGTCTCCAGTGTATACATTATTAGGTATTCTGAAAGAAGTGCTGAGTCACGGATCACAGAAGGTGATAAGGGCAGGGAGGAGGAGATAATTGGTGCTTCGTGGCAACTGAAAAACCTATTGCTTTGCTTCAGATCCTAACCTAAATACATAACGGAATTATATATGTGTGCCACTATATGTCTCTGTTTTAAGAATCAAAACTGTTCCTCAAATATTATGTACAAATAGTACATAAATTTATAAAAAGAAAGTTGTTTACAATTATCTAGTGTTTATTTCATTAGTATTATCCAGGTTTTTTCTTGCTAACA
Source organism: Ursus maritimus (assembly GCF_017311325.1). Classification (NCBI taxonomy): domain Eukaryota; kingdom Metazoa; phylum Chordata; class Mammalia; order Carnivora; family Ursidae; genus Ursus; species Ursus maritimus. The sequence continues at coordinate 22,680,419 of NW_024426663.1, forward strand.
CATTGTACTATCATTTGTCATTACCAATATTTAGATTTCAGACAAATTCTTACTGATGATTGTCAAAATATTACTTAAGAGGAAAGATAATATATACAAACAAAAACTAAAATTTGAATAAAATTAGTATAAATAGTAAACATTTAAAACATTGTTAAATTATCACACTCCTTGTGACAAACTAAGTGTGAACAATGATACATAAAAACAATATTTTATAAAGCACATCATTTTCCACTATTTGTAAACCATTGAAATCCACTCAATTAACTTTGCATTGATAAACAGAAAATTTTCAAAGTTCTTTTGTTCTTCTACTGTTGCCTTTTTGAAGTTTCTAAGTAGTGCCTAATTCAGAGTTGTAATGAGGACCCTAACACAGAATACAGAAATCTCGGTAAACTGATTAATGCAATAACCTAATTTAGGACCATATCACATATTCAAAGAAGATGCTGCTTAAGAAAACTTTATAACGGTTCAGATGAGATGAGGTCTGGCAAGGATTATAGGGTTCTAAGGAGGATAAACTGTACTCTTATTAAAGAGGGGCAACTCTGAAGGAGTTTACTAGTACTTTATGATGAAAATATCCAAAATATATGAAAGTCAGAAATAAAGTTTTAAAGAAAGCAAATAACAGGGAAAGCATCTTCTGGGGAAGATGGTGGAGTGGGAGGATGCTAGGTTCACTTTGTCCCACAGATACACCTAGAAAACATCCACATCAGTATAAATAACCCAGAATGACCTGAAGAATGGCAGAACAGACTTTCCACAGTTAAATGTGTAGAAAATTCCACATCAAAGAGGGCAATAAGGGTGGAGATGCAGTGGGGAGCCAACCTGACCCTTGGCAGGCACAGAGAGGCAAGAGAAACAGACCCCACATGGGTGACACAAACTGGGAAGATGAATCCACATAACATTTGGCTTCAAAAATCAGAGGGGCCTGACTTCATGAGTTCTTATAATCAGTAGAGCTTAATGTCTGAAAGTTTAAAAAATCAGCAGGCTCAGCTCTGGGAGAGCCACAGGAAACTGAGTCCATGTCTTTTAAAACAGAGCACAATAAACAGCCCTCTTGAGATACAGCATAGAAACTTGAAAAATGCCTGGGATAGGTAAGAGGGAAATTTATTTACTAATCTCAGAGCATGTGCAGGAGGGGCAGGGATATTTGGAATAATTCTCCAACAATAAAAGAGCTGGCAGGTGCCATTTCCCTCCCCTGCTATCTCAGCCTAGATACATGGACATTGCAGGAATCAGTGTAATGCAAATACTCTCCACCTACCTTGCTAACACTGTGTGCTCCACCCCAGTGCTTTTCCTCAGACCTGTCCCCTCCAGCTGGCCTCGGTAGTTTTCCAAAGCTGCTGCAAGTCTCCTCTCAAAGCAAACCAGCATAGACTTTGCTGGAACCATGTGCACTGCCAGTATGATCTCCTGTGGACATGCCTTGCCAACACATCCTTGGCAAGAGTCCATTCAAAGCACCACCACAAGTGTGGCAGTGTGAAAACAGCCCCAGAAGGGGATAGAACTACCTCAAAGTGACTCCTGCCCTGGGGAGGAGGAAAGAAAACCACATAAACAAGTTCAAATGTGGTCCTAGCAGTGGGATGGTGGCAGACATTTGGTCTGACTATAGGCCTCACCCCCCCAGTGAAAGCTTCTCAGGGGACAAAGAAGGAGAGTGTCCTACAGTTTGGTGCTACCATACCTCTGGCAAATGTCTGGTCTGACTCAACTCAAGCCTAAGGTGGCCCCAGAGTGACCTACTAACAACAAAGGGACCAAACCCTGCCGACAATAAGTAAAGAGCCATTGCAGATGACCGGACTGAAGGTGAACATGCTTTAGCCACAACAGTAGAGTACACTCAATGCACATAGGAGCCGTTCCTGAAGTGCCAGATTTTGGTTACTAGGGGGTATTGCATTGCAGGGCACTATAGGACATCTTCATAAGACCACTACTTTCAAGAGCAGGAGATATAGTTGACTTTCCTAAAACACAGAAACAGACACAGAGAGTTAGACAAAATGATAAGACAGAGAAATATGTCCCAAATGAAAGAACAGGACAAAATCACAGCAAATGAGCTAAATGAAATGGAGATAAGTAATATATTTGATAGATAATTTAAAGTAATGGTCATAAAGGTACTCAGTGGACTTGAGAAAAGAGTAGAGGACCTCAGTGAAACCCTAAACAAAAAGACAGAAAACTTAAAAAAGAACCAATCAGGGATGAAGAACTCACTGACTGAAATTAAAAATAAACTAGATGAAATAAATAGTAGACTAGAGGAAACAGAAGAATGGGCCAGTGACTAGTAAGACAGAGTAATGGAAAGTAATCATGCTGAACAGGACAGAGAAAAAAGAACTAAAAATATAAAAACAGATTAAGGGAACTCAGCAACACCATCCAATGTAATCACATTTGCATTATAGGGATCTCAGAAGGAGGACAGAGACAAAAAGGGACAGAAAATTTATTTGAAGAAATAATGGCTGAAAACTTCCCAAATCTGGGGAAGAAAACAGAAATTCAGATCCAGGAGACACAGAGATCCCCCCAACAAAATCAACTGAAGGAGGTTCACACCAAGACATACAATAATCAAAATGGTAAAAAGTAGTAATAAACGGGTGCCTGAGTGGCCTAGTCATTTAAATGTCTGACTTTTTTTTTTTTTAAGATTTTATTTATTTATTCGACAGAGATAGAGACAGCCAGCAAAAGAGGGAACACAAGCAGGGGGAGTGGGAGAGGAAGAAGCAGGCTCATAGTGGAAGAGCCTGATGTGGGGCTCGATCCCATACGCTGGGATCACGCCCTGAGCTGAAGGCAGATGCTTAACCGCTGTGCCACCCAGGCGCCCCTAAATGTCTGACTTTTGATTTCAGCTCAAATCATGATATCAGGGTCTTGAGATCAAGCCCTGCATTGGGCTTTGCGCATGGGGAGTCTCCTGGAGATTCTCTCTCTTCCCTCTCCCTCTGCCCTTCCCCCTACTCTCGCTCTCCCTCTCCCTCTCGAGTAAATAAATCTTCAAAAAAAAAAAAAAAAAAAGGAGTGATAAAGAGAGAATTTTTAAAGCAGCACGAGAATAAAGAAAACAGTTACATACAAGGGAAATCCCATAAGGCTATTAGCTGATTTTTCAGTGGAAATTTTGCAGGTCAGAAGAGAGTGGCAGGATATGTTCAAAGTGTTGAAAGAAAAAAGCCTACAACCAAGAAAACTGTATCCAGAATAGAAGGAAAGACAGAGTTTCCCAGACAAACAAAAGTTAAAGGTATTCATCACAACTAAACCAGCCTTACAAGAAATATTAAAGGAGATTCTTTGAGTGGAAAGAACATAAGCAGGAATAAGAAAAGTAGGAAGCATAAAAGTAGTAAAATTAAGAATATCTATAAAAATCAGTCAAGGGATTCACAAAATAAAAGGATGTAAAGTATGACACCATATACCTAAAATGTGTGAGAGGAATAAAAAAATTAGTGCTTTTAGAATTAGTTCAAAGTTAAGTGACCATCAATGTAATATAGACTGCTATATGCATAAAATGTTATTTATAAATTTAATGGTAACCACAAATCAAAAACTGGTAACAGATATGGAAAAAATAAACAAAAGAATCCAAGTATATCACTAAAGAAAGCCAGCAAACATGAGAGGAGAACAAGAACAGAGAACTACAAAAAGCAATCATAAAACAAGTAACAGAATGTCAATAAGTACACACTTATCAATAATTACTTTGAATATAAGTGGACTAAACACTCCAATCAAAAAATGTAGGGTGACAGAATGGATAAAAAAGCAAGACCCATCTATATACTACATACAAGAGACTCATTTCAGACCTAAAGACACATGCAGATTAAAAGTGAAGGGATGGAAAAGTATTTAGCATGCAAATGAAGTGAATAAAAAGCCAGAGTAGCAACACTCATGAAATAGAATTTAAAACAAAGACTATAACAAGAGACAAAGAAAGACACTAAATAATCATAAAGGGAACAATCCAACAAGAAGATACAGCAAATGCAAATATTTATGCACCCAACATGGGAGTACCCAAATATATGAAGAGACAATAAAAAACATAAAGAACTAACTGATAATAATACAAGAGTAGGGGACTTTAAAATCCCACTTACATTATTGGGTAGATCACTGAAACAGAAAATCAACAAGAAAATAGTGGATTTAAATGACACACTGGAACCAGATGTACTGAACAGATATATTCAGAACATTCCATCCTAAAACAGTGGAATACACTTTTCAAGTGTACATGGAACATTCTCCAGAATACATCACATGTGAGGCCACAAAAACAAGTCTTGACAAATTAAAAAATGTTGAAGTCATACCATCCATCCTTTCTGACCACATGCTATGAAATTAGAAATCAACAATAAGAAAAAATCTGGAAAGAATACAAACACGTGGAGGTTAAATAACATGCTACTAAACAATAAAGAGGTAAACCAAGAAATCAAAAGGAAATTAAAAAATAAATGGATACAAATAAAAATGAAAACAGAATGGTCTAAAATTTTGGGATGCAGCACAGTGGTTCTAAGAGGGAAGTTTATGTAATACAGTCCTACCTGAAGAAGAAAGAAAAATCTCAAATAACAACATAACCTTATAACTAAAGGAGCTAGAAAAAGAACAACAAACAAAACTCCAAAACAGCAGAAGGAAATAAGAAAGATTACAGTAGAAATAAATGATATAGAAACAAACAAAGAACAGATCAATGAAATCAGTGGATGAAATTGAATGCAACTGAAATTGAATCCATAATGAAATTGAATCAGTAATCAAAAAAACTCCCAACAAATGAAAGTCCAGGACCAGATGGCTTCATAGGTGAATTTTACCAAACATTAAAAGAAGAGTTAATACCTATTCTTCTGAAATTATTCCGAAAAATGAAAGAGGAAGGGAAGCTTCCAAATTAATTCTATGAGGCCATCGTTACCCTGATACCGAAGCCAAAAACAGATACTACAAAAAAAGAGAATGACAGGCCAATATCTCTGATGAACATAGATGTGAAAATGCTCAACAAAAGAGCAATCTGAATCCAACAATACATTAAAAAAATCATTCACCACGATCAAGTAGGGTTTACTCTGGGAAGCAAGGGTAGTTTAATATCTGCAAATCAATCAATGTGCTACATCACATCATAGAAAAAAGGATAAAAACCATGTGATCATTTCAATAGATGTAGAAAAAGCATTTGACAAAGTACAACCTCCATTCATGATAGAAACCCTTAATAAATTAGGGTTAGAGGGAACATACCTCAACATAATAATGGCCATATATGAAAAGCACACACCTAACATCATACTCAATGGTGAAATACTGAGAGCTTTTCCCCTAAGAACAGGAACAAGACAAGGATGTTCACTCTCACTACTTTCATTCAACATAGTAGTGGAAGTCCTAGCCACAGCAATCAGATAACAAAAAGAAATAAAAGGCATCCAAATCAGCAAGAAAGAAGTAAAACTTTCACTATTTGCAGATGACATGATGCTATATATAGAAAACCCCAAAGACTCCATCAAAAAATTACTAGAACTGATAAATGTGAAATTCAATAAGGTCACAGGATATAAAATCAATATACAGAAGTCTGTTGCATTTCTATGCACTAATTATGAAATTGCAGAAAGAGAAATTAAGAAAACAGTCCTATTTAAATTGCACCCAAAATAATAAAATACCTAGGAACAAACTTAACCAAGGAGGTGAAAGACCTTTACCATGAAGACTCTACAACACTGATGAAAGAAACTGAAGATGCCACAAACAAAAGGAAAGACATTCCATTCTCATGGATTGGGAGAACAAATATTGTTACAATTTTGATACTGCCCAAAGCATTCTATAAATTTAATGCAATCTCTATCAAAATATCAACGGCATTTTTCACAGAACTAGAACAACCGTAAAATTTGTATGAAACCACAAAATACCCTGCATAGCCAAAGAAATCTTGAAATAGAAGAACAAACCTTACCATAACCCCAGATTTCAAGTTATATTACAAAGCTGTAATAATCAAAACAGTGTGGTACTGGCACAAAACTAGATACATAGATCAATGAACAGGACAGAAAGCCCAGAAATAAACCCATGATTATAATATCAATTAATCTTTGACAAAGGAGGCAAGAATCTGCAATGGGAAAAAGTCTCTTCGACAAATGGTGCTAGAAAAACTGTACAGCTACATGCAAAAGGATGAAACTGGACAACTTCCTTATACAATACATAAAAATAAACTAAAAATGGACTAAGGACCTAAAAGTGAGACCTGAAACATAAAAATCTTTGAAGACATTCACCGGCAGTAATTTCTCTGACATCAGCCACAGCAACATTTTTCTAGTTATGTCTCTTCATGCAAGGAAAACAAAATAAAAAATAAACCACTGGGATTACCACTGGGACTACATCAAAATTAAAAGCTTCTGCCTAGCAAAGGAAACAATAAAACTAAAACATAGCCTACCAAATGGGAGAAGATACTGGCAAATGACATATCTGATATAGAGTTAGTATCCAAAATATATAAAAAAACTTACACAGGTCAACATCAAAAAACTAAATAATCCAATTAAAAATAAGCAGAAGACATGAACAGACATTTCCCCAAAGAAGACATACAGATGGCCAACAGACACATGAGAAGATGCTCAACATCATCCATCATCAGAGAAATGCATACAAAACTAAACTGATATTACCTCACATGTGTCAGAATGGCTAAAATAAAAAACATGAGAAACCATAAGTGTTGGTGAGGATATGGAGAAAAAGGAACCTTCTTGCACTGTTGGTGGGAATGTAAACTGGTGCATCCATTGTGAAAAATAGTATTGAGGTTCCTCAAAAAATTAAAAATAGAATTACTATATGATCTAGTAATTCTACTAGAGGGCATTTACTCAAAGATTATGAAAACACTAATTTGAAAAGATACATGCACCTTTATGTTTATTGCAACATTATTTACGACTGCTAAGGTAGGGAAGCATCCCAAGTGTCCACTGATAGATGAATGGATAAAGAAGATGTTGTGTATATATACAATGGAATATTACCCAACTATAAAAAAGAATGAAATCTTGCCATTTGTAACAACATGGATGGATCTAGAGGGTATAATATTAAGTGAAATTAAGTCTGTAGGTTAATTATACTGAAATTAAAATAAAAAAATAAGACACAAACTGAATTATTAAAACTGAATTTATGCTGTCTTAAGATACAGCTGCATTTTGAAGAGACACTGTGTAGACCCCTCAACTCTAGAGTGTGGAGGAAAGGAAGAGGCATGTCACATTCACCTATAGGATTATGTGGTCCTTGTATTCATTAAGAGTTTTTGTACTTTTCTGTACATTCTGTCTGTGTAAACTTACTAAGATGTTTTCTATTTTCTCCAGTTGCTTCCTGCCACGGTTTGGTGGAAAATAGTAAATATTTATTAAAGTTGATATTAAGCAAAGAATAACTAAATTCTAGAATAAATTCTAAATAAATTCTAGAATATTTATATTCTCTTCCAAAGATCATTTATTTGTCTTTAAATACTGGAAACTGAAAGTCATATGCATTTTTAAAAAAATGTTTATCTGTATATACAATTCTACTGATGTGTTTACTTTGTCCTTCAGCATGAGAAGTATAGTCCTGGGAAATGTTTAAAAACTGGCTCTCCTGTTTGGGAAGGTAAACTGTTTTGTAGCAGTTTTTAATTTCTAAGATATATATGACATAAATATTCTTAGTATAGCTCATTTCAAACTATCAACATAATGACACCAAGCAAGAATTGGGAAAAGAAGCACACAGTTGGCTCTTGCAAGCTGTTGTTAGCCAACTTCAGCATATCCCTAGCTTAAATATTTTTTAGAAGAAAATTCTGTATTCTACTTTTTGTCCCTCTCTCCTGAAAAGTATTAACATGCAAATAAATTATACTTCATAGAATAGTCACAGATTAATTTCTTTCATTAATTAGTGTGAAATGTCAATCTTTTCTGAATATTTTCAAGATAATTTTATTATTTCCATGTTAGTAAAAGTATATAAAGTAATGGTTCCATATAATCATAGAAATAAAGAAATTGATTCTAAAAGAAAATGTACAGAAGACCAAAACTGAGAGTAGCCTGTATCAAGGCTACAATATTTGTTTAACTTTTGTGCCCAGTACTATACAAGATATTTCCAGGTAGAAATAACACTTATTTGTTGCTTATAATATGTCAGAAATTTCTCATAACTCACGCCATTCAATCATCTCAAAAATATTTGATGGAAATGCCCTCACCTTACAGTCGAGGAAACTGAAGCATAGCAGGGCTCCTAATTTGCCTAAGATCATAATCAGTTGTGATTTAAAACTAAATTTCAAAGGTGTCAACACCCATCCTTTTCCTACTTTGTTTCTATGATTAGTTGCCCTTAATAAATACTTCGGGGTGTTGTGTAAAGCTGTGCATATTTCAAGACGGAAGAAAACACACGAATCATTCTTTATAAACTTAAAATACAGAAGAGAAGAGACATATGTGTACCAAAAATTTAACTTTATCTTGAAGGCTTGTGTTTCTCAAGCTTAAATAATATATTTAGGACCCAATGATCAACAATCCAGTCTGAGAGAACAAAAGTCCTTAGATAATGGGAACCATGGGATTTTAAAGAGAGAAAATAATCTGTGTTCTCTGCATTAAGAACTGACTGCAGTGTGAAAGGCTCAGTGACATGAGTTATGAGACTTGCAGGGGTAGAAGAGAGAGACTAAACTAAGGCAGAACCATGGAGGTAAAAAAATGAGATTAGATCAAGAAATACTTGGGAGGTATAGCTGATGGGATTTGCCTTGATTCATGTCAAGAGTGAGACTGTCATAGATACTATTGTTAGGGGTAGTACAAACACTGGAAGTTGCTGTAATTTTGCTGCTTGACAGCTGTCTCCTTTCTCCAGAGAATTGCTCTTGACTGAGGATAAAAAAGGCTGACTCCCTTGCTCTAAAGAAGGAAAACTGAGATTCAGTTCATGCTTCTGTATCAGGCCAATTCCTTTATTTGAGGACACATTCTAGTCTTTCCCCTTTTTTTAATCTGCTTTATTTTTCCCTTATATTCCCCAAAGAAATACTCACATCTGAATTCTGTTCCAAACTCTGCTCCAAGGGAACATGGCTTAAGACAGGCATTAAGGATATCTTAATTTTATGACTGAAGAAGTGAAGGTATTATTTGCACTTTGATAGCTGTATTCTGTTCTCAACATTTTAGTTCCAATCTGTTAGTCTCCAAGCTTTACTGCAGGATAGAGTGAGACTTTAGAAGACAGTTACCTAAAATAAACCCTGTTAATGGGTTTGCAGTGGAGTTTCCCAAACTCTTTGTGTTTTAATTAAACATGATTAAGAACTTTATTACCCACAAATGTAAATATTTAACATGTAAATAAATGAAGTATTCTCATATGAGTGGTTTTGAAACTACATTATAATCCAACTATTTTTCTTATACCTAATGCAGGATTTTCCTTATCATGAAACAATGCAAAATAGATAGCCTAGTTGTCTAGTTCTTTTCTCCTACCCTCTCCCTCCAAAAAAAAGTTGATAGATAATACAGATTATTTTATTTTTAACACACAAGACACAGTCTTTCATAAGCATTTATAGTGACTTTATAAAGAGAATTTTCTTTATATTTCTTTAAATTTTCTGGATTTTGAAAATTTTATTTCATATTGCCTCTTGTTTTAGTTTTAAGGAAAAACAGGTGTTTACAAATACATATGATTATGCTTAGTGAAAGATTACTGAAACTATATCTTTAGTTTTCAAGGCTATATTAGTGTGTTGAGAGCAGGAATTTTCATATGCTTAAAGGTTTGCCTTGGCTGCAACTTGCATGTGAATTTGTATTTATTACCTGCATGAAAGGTTTTTAAAACCCTCTATGACTGTCTTATGTAAACATTAACTTCCTCAAAACATTAAACATCAATAAGACTTGACAACTTTGTTATGCTCTAAGAGGAAGAATCCACTTTTCTTTCTGAGTTAAGAACCCAAACAACTGAATTAAAGGTGATTCCTATTTTGTCCAGTCCCCATTTGTCAGTTAGAAACTTTATGCTGTTTTAATGCTAATATCCAATGAAGTTCTATATAAATTTACACATTACTCACCTAGAAAGTATAAGCTTATTTGGTCAAATATTTAGTTAATTAGTTCTAGTAAATGAAATTATATTAATTCTATATTCTATTGTTAACTATAAAGTAAAATATCTTGGAAAGACATTCTTGGAGATAAGATAATCCTGTTTTCTCCATTTCAGTTTGTGGTATTCAGTTTGAGATGTTCAAATCAGAGATGTGGGAGTCATCTTTTATTATTCTTTCCTCCTTACCTTGAAACATGGAATATAGTATCCATTGCTAAGCACTAATTATTCTCCCTCCAAAATATATCTTGAATCTATATACCTTCTCTTTATCTCTAGTGCTAATACTCCAGCTTGAGCCACTATCATTGTTCATCTGAACTGTGACAGTAGCTCTGTTATTAATTAGCTTCCTCTCTTGCATCATCTAGTCCCGTTTTTTCCTACGTAACAGCTAAGCGGCTACTTTTATTGAAACTACATTGAGTACTTTCAGTTTCCTGCTTATAAATTTTCAATTTATACTACTCATACTACTTTGAATAATTTGGAACACTTAGTATAGTGGGTTGAATTGTGACCCCAAAAGATCTACTCAAGTCCTATCTCCTTGTACCTGTGAATGTGAACTTATTCAGAAATAAATCTTTCTGCAGATGTAATTAAGCTAAAGATCTCCACATGAGATCATTATGGATTTAGGATGGATCCTAAATCCAAAGACTTGAGTCATAAGAAGAGATTTGGGACAAAGGGAAACAGAGAAGTGATGAAATGAGAGAGGCAGAGATTGGAGGACAATCACAATCCAAGGAATGCCAGTGACCAGAAGCCAGGAGCAAAGAATGGAATACATGCTTCCTTCGCACCTTTAAAGGGAGTCCTCTTAATTTCAGACTTCTGTCCATCAGGGTTGTCAGAGAAAATCTCTGTTTTTTTAGCCACCAAGTTTGTGGTAATTTGTAATAACAGCCTTAGGAAACTAATACTCTTTATCAGCCTACAAATTTCAGGAAGGTCTCGTCCTCGCTATACCAATCCAAATCTAATCTCATGTCAATCTCCCGTTTCATTTATTACACTCCAGCTTATTGGGTGTCTTTGTTCTTATAATACACCACAATCCTTCCACTGGCTATTCTCCCTGCCCAGAATGCTCTTTCCCAGATCTTCCTGTATAACCTTTCCCATACTTCAGGCCCCAGCTTAAATTTAGTCATCTCTCAAGTGAGAATGCCCTTATCAATATAAAAATTTGCTTTTTATTACATCTTCAACTATCATACCACCTAGTTTATGTCCTATAGCAGTTTGAACTTTTGGAATTTTTGTTGTTTATTGGTTATTTTCCCCATTAGTCTGTACAATTCTTGACAGTAGGAAGTATGTATTTTCAAACACTTCTCTATCCCCCATGCCTAGCAGAGTGCCCATCATAAAATACCCAACAAATGTATGCTAAATGAGTGAATGGCTGAAAGAATGAAGTTTCTCAGTTATTGAGAAAAGGATTCAATATACTTTCCTGAAAAATGTGCATTTATTTTCAGACACATTAACTGCAGCTAGAAATTTACTTGAAACATTTTATTAAGTTAATAAAGTGACTTTCATCATTGCTCTCACCATAGTTTGTTCCAGTTTCTGGTAAAAAAAAAAAAAAGACAAACCTAGGAAAACTTGGACCCTACATATACATCTCTCAGAACTCATATACCTTTTCTGCTGTCAGAATATTTCCTCTGTCTCACAGAGTTGTGCTGCACTGTCACATTTCAATAACAGGTGTCATAATTTTACATACCACATAATCCAGCCTGAAATCAACCTTAGGGGACATAAAAAAAAATGAGAAGCTAGCTTTATCAATACTTAAACATTGCTATTTGTCTTAGAAAGTAAGAATAAGCCTCTTAAAAGAATAATGCTTTATCAGGAATGAAAAATAAACCCATTTCTTGACAATAGAGAATCTTACCTAGTTGTGTTAAATTAACTTAGGTCAGTCATTTAAAGTTATTTGCCAAGGTCTCAGCAAAAACATTCCTTGACTTTTGTTAATGTTAGTTACTGTAAGAATAGGAGGTTTGATAAATATGTAGTTAAACAGTCACAGGAGTAAAACAAATGCTATGCTGAAGGAAAGAGTTAAGTCCAAAAATCTCTATTTCTTGACATTTCCTTGTGTATATAAAACTTCTTGCTAATAGAGTTAAATTTATTTTTTTGAAATTGAGCTTAATGAATAAAAACAATGGGTGTTTCAAGAGTCAGAGGGTGGGACACCTGGGTGGCTCAATCGGTTAAGTGTCTGCCTTCAGCTCAGATCACGATCCCAGGGTGCTGGGATTGAGTCCCGCAATTGGCTCCTTGCTAAGCGGGAGCCTGCTTCTCCCTTTGCCTGCTGCTCCCTCTGTTTGTGCTCTCTCTCTCTCACACAATGAATAAATAAAATCTTTAAAAAAATAAAGAGTCAGAGGGTGAAACAAAGCAGGTGAAACTTTCATAACTAAGGGATGTGTAATCCATAACACATTTTTATGTCAAATTTTGAAGTTCCTATAGATTTATTTATTTAATATTTTACTCAGATTGACTCTGTAGCATTTCTGTAGAACGATGATGATGTAAGTAAATGCACTGTTTTGCCTTTTCTCTATCATCAGCTTACTCTCAGAACTAACCATCCCTTTAAATATCACATGATACTAAAAAGAAGTAACACAGAATAAAAGGTAGCACCAACTCTCTAACTGAATTCCATTATCTGTGTAATTTTTTATTGTATTGTAGGATTCTTTGTGCCATTATCAAGGAACTGCAAACCCAAATATCAATGTGCTTCATTATTCTATGACCATTTCCTGACCTGAGAACTCTTAGTATTTACATTACTTATGTCTGATGCAATATATACCGATATAAAAATGATGTCAGGTGGTAGCCAGCCTCTAAGAGGCTTAAAGATCTCCACCTCCTGATATTCATTCCTTTGTGTTGTCCCCTCTTACACAGTGTCAGCATTGATTTATATGACCAACAAAATATGGTAGAAGGAATTATATGTTATTCTGCCATTATGGCTTCTCTCTCACTTTTCATCTCTTTAACCCCTTGCTCTAGGAACCTTTCTAGAGCAGCTGTCATGTTCTGGGGATAGGTCCATGTACCAAGGCACTGAAACCTCCTGCTAATAGGTGAGATGAAAATGTTAGCTTGGAAGAAGATCCTCTAGCACCAGCTGGGTCTTCAGATGACTGCAGACTTGAACAACATCTGCAAGTCAACTTCATGAGAGATCCTGAACTAAAGCCATTTAAGTAAGACACTTTCAAATTCCTAAGGTGCAGAAATTATAAGATAATAAATGTTTGTTATTTTAAGACAATAAATTTTGGGGTAATCTCATACACAATAGATAACAAATACATATACTATGTACACAGCCATTTATATTAGATTAAGTTTAAAAATAGAATAATCGTGATTTGGAACAGGAAGCGATTGCAAAAAGTTCATGAACTTATTATACAAATATTGTTAAAGATTTAGAGGAAACAGGACCTAACCTCAATTAACTTGATCCAATTATTTTGCCAGGCAAAACTGAATTAAATAAAATGGCTTTTATTATGTTAAAAACTTTAAATGTGATAATGTATGGAGAACTATCAAGGATGATTTCATTAGGGCTTAGGAGTTGTAAATAAATTCCTAGTTGTGAATCATAATTTATAATATTCCAATTTTTGAATCAATACCTTTAACTTTAAAACAATATACCTATTAATGGAGAGAAATAAAATCTTCTTAAGATGTTTCATTGAGTTTATATTTCAATTATTCTAAAACATTATATACAGGACCTAATTTTCTTACTTATGGGTGCAGACTAGCAATTCGTAAATATTTTTTAAAATATATGTATTATATGCAGGTAAAAACTAAAGCTAAGAAAAATAGAAAAAATACTAATAACCTGCATTTTGATTATATGGCAGTGTTAATATGCATTTTTATTTAGTTTGACGTAAGTAAAATTATGCCATAACATGTAAATTAAGTAATAATTAAGTTTCTATATAAAATAAATAATGAGTTTGGTGAGGTGCTATCTTTGTTGCTGGCTTATGTAATAAAATAATACCATTTGAAGAAAAATGTAATATTTGGGGAAATTCTAGTAAATGTTGATAATATGAAGGATCATTGCAGCATTTTACAGTAGAAAAGGAATGCATGGTATGTTTCTTCCTATTCCTTATCCCATTCCAAATTTGCATTGTTTAATGAGAACTATGAAGGTTCTGGATACACAGAAAAATAAATATAATCAGACAGTTAAAAAGAAGCTCTAGAGTGTAAACTAAAATTTATGAATTTTTTCAAGTCTCCAGTATTTTCTGTATCTATACAATACTGATGCTGAATCACAGCAGGAAAAATTTCATGAAAGAGAATATGAAAAGTCAAAGGAAGAGTGAAGTACTCAGGCCTAGAAACTGCTTAGAAACTATTACCATCACTAGGTGTGAAGTGACCAGTCTAGGGAATAGTTACTTAATCCAAAACTAAAGTATGGAGGGGAGAAATATACTCACAGGAAGAACAGAAAAACATACCAACTTCCTGTCCACTCAGGAGGGAGAAAGCCTGGAAAAAACACACAGCCTCTTTCTTTGCCCTTTCCTCCCTCTCCTGCAAGTGGATGCCTTCAGCTAAAAATTCAAGAGCAACCCAGAAGTCAAGAGGCCTGCTGATGCTGTTTGTGAAGATCATATCTCCCAGGGCACAAAGAAGTGTGAAGAATGAAGATTGGATCTGGAGGGGATAACTAGAAATAAGCAACACATCTGCAGTCACTGGTGAAAGTTTATGATATTCAATAAGCTTTCTAGGGCAGAAAATTATTCTATTCTTTTGAGAATAGTAACAATTAACAGCAATGTTTCAAGTATTCCTTATTAACCATAACCTTTTCCTTGCCCCCCCTTTTCTTCATTTTCTACCACATATACTGTGTGCAATTAAACACAGCCCTTTACTGAATATGTTATTATTCTGTTCTTTGTTAGTAATTATAGTGGATACTCTGTCATTAGGCAAAAAGGCAGGCTGTTAATGATCTAATTCTAACATTATCGTTCTAATTACTCAGTATGCTGGTCATGTCACTGACTAATTCTGTCACCCTGCTACCCATGCAATTAATAAAATGATCCTGGATAAATACACCAGATGTTGAGGTGTGATGTTGGATATCCATGTGTTATCAAAGTACCTGAAACACTGCTAAATTTTGAAAATAGACTTTTTAAAACTCTTACTTAACTTTATTTAGTTGTCAATATTTCAAATATTTTTATTCCATTTCCTATTTATGCTAAGCCCCAAAACAATACTTCAAATTGTTAGAGGTTTATTTTACTTCATGTTACCACAACCTTGATTACCTTGGTTCCTTGCTTTCCTATTACAATGTCAGTTACTTGAACTGTTTATTTGTTTGTTTATTTGTTTTGGATCTCCATAACCTAGAACAGTGACTGCCACATAATAATCTTGTAATAAATATTTTCATGAATGAACGTATTACATCTCATGGTATTTCTCCTCTTAAGAGTTGAAATAATCCGGAGTAATTCTAGCTATCATGTTGTGACAAAAACATTATCTTTTATTAGCTACAATGAAATTCAGGGGAGATAGACTGAAACACAGATAATTATTGAGAGATACCATTTACTAACTTTCTATTAAAAGATTAAGACAATCCTTTTATCATTTCAAAAATCTGTGTTTCTGTATAATATTTGTCACGTATTAATGCCTAACATAAAATTTCATTAAGCAGTGCTATTTTACTTTATTATTATTATTATTATTATTATTAATGACATGTATTCTTGTATTGCTTTTCACATGGAATTTTTTTTTTAAGTTGAAATATCTGGAGGATATGGATACTGGTGTCAATTGTCTAGGGAAGAATTTCTCAGTCACAATGCTGAAAATAAAAATTTCAACTTTTGGCACCTGAGAGAAAAATCCAACTACTCTTGGGATCACGATTTATCAGGTACAGACTTTTGAGGATTTATTAAGAAATGCTGGAGGGTTTTCAAGTAGTAAATATTTAGATGAAAATTTCAACAACAGGACAACTCAGAAGTTGAGTGAGCACAGGAACCTGATCCTGAGAAAGTTATCTAAATCTATGCTGCTCTCTCTGCCATGTGGAGGCCAAAATGAAATGAAAGTCCAGTTTAAATACTCATCCTTACTCCAGCTGTAATAGGACAGGACTCTGCACAAAATGTTACTCTTTTTCTTAGAAGATTACATGACTATTAATAGTTAATAAAAGGCAGGGCACCTGGGTGGCTCAGTTGGTTAAGCATCTGACTCCTGATTTCTGCTCAGGTCATGATCTCAAGGTCATGGGATCAAGCCCTGTGTCAGGCTCCATGCCCAGGGGGAGTCTGCTTGAGATTCTCTCCCTCTCCCTCTGCCCCTACGCTTACCCCTGCTTGCACTGTCTCTCTCTCTCTCTCAACTAAATAAATAAATCTTCAAGAAATAGTTAATAAAAGGCAAGAAATCACCTAGCAAAAGATAAACTTAGGGGAAATAATTGTGCTTTCAGTTTCATTCTGCTTATATTGGTGATCTGGGAAGATCAGGGTTTGATTGCATCAAGGAAAGTGCATCAACAAAATTAATTAATTGATTAATTAAAAATTCTAAAATATTCTCATGGAAGTCAAACCTGGAAAGAAAGGAGGAGCAGAACCCTCAAGGAGGAGCCCACACTGCAGAAATCTACAAACATAGTTTGAAATTCTCTCCACATTACTCGCTTTTCCTTCTCTACCCAACTAAACATAGATAATTCTCAGGTTTTTACGTCTTCATGTTTTTTAACTTTTCTCTACTGACTCCCTTGGAACCTTCTTTTGTCTTTATGACTTACTCTGATTCTATCTCTAGCCCTAACCCTTCTCTGATGGATTATTTCCCACTGCATTGATAATTTGGATATTTAGATTATAATCTGACTCTACTTCCTTATCCCCCAGACTCAGAGTCCGTATCTCCAAAATTAACAAATTTGGTTACCTGTAATTTCTGCCTAAGTGAACCAACACTGCTCAAGGTGTTTAGTTCATCCAAAGAGATGGGAGGTTGACCTCTCAAGAGTGCTTGGATTAAAAATTGAGGACATTAGATTCAGGGCACCTTTGACTAAAAATTTATCAATAGTCATTTATTTTAGAAACAATGTTAGTGTTTCTGGTGAACTTTTAACCTGCTTTTCAGTAAAATGGAACTATTGTAATCTCAAAGAATAACTAAACACTAAAGTTCAATTTCTAGCTCACTGGACATGAGTTTAGCAAGAGCTGTTATCTGAGTATCCACAATTATATCTTCCTATGATCATTACAGATTAAAGTACCTGAATATCTGACAGGCCTACCAAAGGAAATGAATAACTCTGAGAGTTTACCTCTTGGTTCAAAATTAGGATTACTAGAAATAAGACTCTTCCCTATTTCATTTTTTATTTTTTTCTGGTAGAATGTAATGATAAGCCCTCCAGTTTTGTTGATGCCAAGAGCAATAATAAATAGAAGAAAGAAATGACCAAACTAAATTAATGTTTTAACTTTGAAATGTTGCTCTGCTTTTAAAATTTCATTTAAATTCAGTTCAATCCCATCCTATAGAGTCCTTTTCTAATACATGAGACCTATGTATCTGACTTGTTTAGAAATTTGTCTATTGAATTAATCTTATATTTTAAGTATTAATTTGGGAAAGCTAAAAGAATAATAAGATTTAAGATCTACTATAGCATCCCTATCTAAGGCAAATAATTTTCTTCCACACTATGTCTGATGTTTATAATTGGGTTTCTATGAATTTTCTAGAAAAGGAAAAAGTTTTTTACTTATTTGGAGAAACACAGCATTTGTGATTAATATTAAAAGTGTCTTTCTCTTTGGTCTGCTATGACTGTATTAAGATAAGAGTCCTAGATATACTGCACTTAAATTAGGATGAGTTTTGGATTTAAGAATTGCAGTATAGGGATGCCTGGGTGGCTCAATCGTTAAGTGTCTGCCTTCGGCTCAGGGCATGATCCCGGCGTTCTGGGATCGAGCCCCACATCAGGCTCCTCTGCTGGGAGCCCGCTTCTTCCTCTCCCACTCCCCCTGGTTGTGTTCCCTCTCTCGCTGGCTGTCTCTATCTCTGTCAAATGAATAAATAAAATCTTAAAAAAAAAAAAAAAAGAATTGCAGTATAAAAGATCTGGCTCTTGTTAAAGTTTGCATATTTAAAATATCATGAAAATAAATACCTGTATAGTGAGGTAATACAATGAGAGCTGGGACTTCTACAATGTTTTTTTTTTTTTTTTAAAGATTTTATTTATTTATTTGACAGAGATAGAGACAGCCAGAGAGAAAGGGAACACAAGCGGGGGAGTGGGAGAGGAAGAAGCAGGCTCATAGAGGAGGAGGCTGATGTGGGGCTCGATCCCATAACGCCGGGATCACGCCCTGAGCCGAAGGCAGACGCTCAACCGCTGTGCCACCCAGGCATCCTGGGACTTCTACGTTTTAATGTTCATTCTGCATGTAACCAGATTATATCATCTCATATATATTTTCAAAGCTTTCTGGATTTTTTTACTCACTGGTAACAATAAAAAATTGGGACTAATTCCTCATGATGGAATTAGTGCCTTATAAAAGAATTCTTAGAGAGATCCATGCCTCATGTAAGGACACAGAAAAGGCAGCTGTTTATGAACCACAAAGCTAGCTCTCACTAGAAACCAAATCTACAGGCACCTTGATATTTGATTTTCCAGACTCCAGAACTGTAGGAAATAAATGTTTGTTGTTTATAAAACACTCAGCCTGTGGTATTTTGTTACAGCAATCTGAATGGACTAAGACAAATTTTATGCAATTTAATTACAAATTAATACATTAATGATAGGATTTTTTTTTAATTAAGAAAAAAAAGGTGAGAATAAAAATCACCACTCATCCTAAGTAGAAAACCACTGCCTCCAGACTAATTTTTGGGATTGCAGTTTATCTGTCTGCATTTCTCTCTTTCTCTTTAAAAGAATGGAATTCTGTATGTATCATTTGGAAACCTAATATATTATAAATTTAACTATACTTAGTAACAATAAATCTTAATCTATACCTAAGTGCTTGAAAGTATAATTCTATTAATTGCTCATTGTTAGCGTTTGGGTCCCACCCCTTTATTTTTATACACAAACAATGCTCTGACAATAATTTTGTAGCTAAACATATTTTGTCTCCTTTTTTTTTTTAATTTGCAGAAGCTGGAGGAAAATGTTTATAAATATTACACCCTGTGATATGTACCATTTGAGTGCTTTCCAGAAAGTTTCCTTCTTTGGGGTATGAGAAGAATAGTATTTCATAATATTTTGCTATTTTTATATGAAGGGATGTTTTTAATTTCAATCAAAACTTTCTATTTTTCATTCTGAAATTATTTTATTTTATGTTATTTTGAAAGAGAGAGAGAAAGAGCAGGGGAGGGGGCAGCTGAAATCAAGAGTCAGATGCTTAATCAACTGAGCCACCCAGGCAACACAAAATAATTTTATATTCATAAATGTTTGCAAAGATAGCTTAGACAGGTACCATGTACTCTTCAATGTTTTCCCCAATGGTTCCAACTTACATAATTCTAGTATAATATAAAATCTGGAAAATTAATACTATTATTTGTGTATACAGCTTTATGCCCTTATATCGCATATATATAAATTTGTATAATCATGACCATAATCAGGTGCCTGGGTGGTTCAGTCACTTAAGCATATGCCTTCAGCTCAGGTCATGATCCCAGGGTCCTGGGATCGAGTACCAATCAGGCTTTCTGCTCAGCCGCAGTCTGCTTCTCCCTCTCATTCTGCCCCTCCCTTGTTGCTCATGCTCTCTCTCTCTCTCTCTCAAATAAAGAAATAAAAACTTTAAAAAAAATTCATGACCATAATCAAGGTACAGAATTACTCCATCACCAAAAAGATCTCCCTTGTGTTGCTCATTTATAGTCGTGTCCATTCCCCACCCCCCCACCATCCTATCAGTCACTAATCTGTTTCCCAATTCTAATTTTTTCATTTAGATAATAATATATAAATATAATCATATAGTATGTGTCCTTTGAGACTGGCTTTTCTCACTTGGCATAATGTACTAAAGATTTATCCAAGTTTTGCATGTATTAATAGCCCCAATCCCTACTTTTTAAAATTCTCAGTAGGAGCCCATTGTACGGATGTTTCCAGTTTGTTTCATCTATTGATGGCATTTTGATTGACTACAGTTTTTAGTTATTACAAATTTGCTATGCTGAATCATGTTAAAGTTTTCTGTAGATATGAGATTTGACTACAAAGTTTCGCATAAATGTTGATTATTTAAACAATCCTTTTCCAGTACCTCAATCTAAAAACTTTCTCTGAAATAAAAGCCCAAGTGTACATTTGCTGGGTCATATGGTAGTTACAAGAGTAGTTTTTAAAAGAAAATGCCATGCTATTTTCCCAGAGTGATTATACCAGTTTACATTCCCACAAGCGATGGGAAGGTGATACAGTTACTCTGCATTCTCATGCATTTAATACTGCTATTATTATTGTTTTAGCCATTTTGATAGATTGTAGTTGTAACAGCACTCCAGCTATCTTAAGGGTTAACCTGCTTCAAGTTAACACACTCCCTTATTGATGCTGAATTAAGGCTCTTGATCTGTAACACAATTAATTTGCTTTCTTTGAGATTTACAGACCACTGGCCTTGGGAAATAAGGGACCAGAACTTTCCCAGGCCACAGAGACCAGCAAATCTGTTTGAAGGCACTTCAGCTTTCTGATTGGCCCAGCAAACCTTCAGCAAAATGTTTTCTTTTTTCTTTTTAAAGTCACACAAATGACTTTATTGACCACCCTTTTCCCTTCTGTAGACCTTGCCCTTCTTTGCAGAAAAAAAAGAGTACTCTTGCACAACCACTGCTGGGTACCAGGGAACCAGACCTTCTTGCACAACCTCCAAGTACCAAGATAACTCTGTAGCTGGCATCACTGAGTCTGCACAAAAAGTGATAGACCACTGTATTCCCTTAACTGATTAAACCACTTTAAAAATCTCTGGGCCAGGTAGAAACCTTGGAGTTGGCTTTGTACAAGAGTCTGCCTTCTCCCCAGGTGGCCAACCTCCTGAATGAGGCTCATATTCCTTTCCAATCAAAACTCATCTTTTGATTATTGGCCTTTCAAGCAATGGGCAGCCAAACTTGGGTTTCAGTAACATAGTGATAGCTCACTATGGTTTTTATTTGGATTTCCAAATGATGGCTTAGGATGTTTAACTTTTCACGTGGTTATTGCCCATCTGTGCACCTTCTTTGGTGAATGTGTCTTCATGTCTTTTGACTATTCTCTATTTTTTTTTCTTTTTTACTGCCGAGTTTTGAGAGTTCGTTATATATTAAGCTATGAATCGAAACTCTGATGAATGCACTTAAAGAGGACCTAAAAAAATAGGGAAATATTCAATGCTTATGGATAGAAAATCTCAATATTGTTAAAATGTCAGTTCTTCCCAACTTCATGTATAGATTCAATACAATCTCAGTCAAAACAATCTCAGTCAAAATCCCAGCAAGTTATTTTATGGTTATTTTTTTTTAAAGATTTTATTTATTTATTTGATAGAGAGAGAGACAGCCAGCAAGAGAGGGAACACAAGCAGGGGTAGTGGAAGAGGAAGAAGCAGGCTTCCCAGTGGAGCAGGGAGCATGATGCAGGGCTCAATCCCAGGACTCTGGGATCACGCCCTGAGCCTAAGGCAGACGCTTAACAACTGAGCCACCCAGGCACCCCATATTTTATGGTTATTGACAAACTGATTCTAAAGTTTATATAGAGAAGCCAAAACCCCAGAATAGCCACTACAGTATTGCAGGAGAAGAACAGGTTGGAGGACTGACAATTCCCAAATTCAAAACTTACTGCAAAATTATAGTAATCAAGACTGTGGTATTGGCAAGAGAATAGACAAATAGATTATTGGAACAGACTAGAGCCCAGAAATAGACTCACATAAATATAGTCAACTGTTTTTGACAAAGGACCAAAAGCAATACAATGGAACAAAGATAGTCTTTTCAGCAGATAGTGCTAAAATAACTGGATAGCTACATTAAAAGAAAAAAAAAAAGAGAATATAGACACAAACCTTACAGTCTTCACAAATTAACTTAAAATTGATAATAGACCTAAATGGAAAATGCACAACTGTAATATCCCAGAAAATAGCATAGGATAAAACATAGAAGACTTTGATATAGCAAAGACTTTTTAGATACAATAGCAGAGGCACAGTCCATGAAACAAAAAATCAATAAGCTGGACTACATTAAAAAACAAAAAAACAAAAAATACCCAAACAAACAAAAATTTCTGTTCTAGGAAAGACAATGTCAAGAGAAGAAGAAGACAAATCACAGCCAGGGAGAAAATATTTGCAAAAGATATATATGATAAAGGACTGTTATCCAGACTATATAAAAAAATTCTCAAAACTCAAAATAAACCAATTTAGAAACAGGCCAAAGATCTTAACTAACACTTTACTAAAGAAGATACACAGGTGACACAATAAGCATATAAAAGTATGCTCCACACACAGGTTATCAGAAACATGCAAATAAAAACAGCAAATTAAAACAACACTACTACTACACACCTATTAGAATGACTAAAATCTGGAACACTGACAACAGAAAATGCTATTGACATCGTGGAGCAATTAGAATTCTCATACATTAATGGTGGGAATACAAAATGGTACAGTGACCTTGAAAGACAGTTTGGCTGTTTCTTACAAACAAAACATGGTCTTACCATATCCAATAATCACACTCCTTGATATTTACTCAAAGGAGTTGGAAACTTATGTCCATACAAAAGCTTGCACACAGATGTGTTTAGTAGTTTTGATTCATAATTTCCCAAACTTGTAAGCAATCAAGATTTCCTTTGGTAGGTGAATGGATAAATTATGATACAACCAATCAATGGAATGTTATTTAGCAATAAGAAAAAATGAGCTATCAAACTATGAAAAGATATGGAGCAACGTTAACTGCGTATTTCTAAGTGAAAGAAGTCAATCTGAAAGGCTACATATTCTATGATTCAAAAAATATGACATTCTGGAAAAGTTTAAAAAACTATAGATACAATAAAATGATCAGTGTTTGTCAGAGGCTGGGGGATGGAGAAAAGAGGATGAATAAATAAAGCACAGAGGATCTTGAAGTGAAAATATTTTTTATGATTACATAATGATGGATACAAGTCATTATGCATTTGCCTAAAACCACAGAATGGACAACAACAAGGGTGAATCCTAATATAAACTATCAACTTTGGATGATTATGAAGTGTCAGTATAGATTCATCAATTGCAACAAATGTACCATGCTGGTAAGGGATGCTAATAATGGGTTAGTCTACTTATGTGTGAGGGCAAGAAGTATATAGGATCTTTCTACCTTCTTTTCACTTTTGCTGTGAACCTAAAACTGCTCTCAAAGAGTAAAATCTTTAAAAAAATGATATTGATTTTTTTCTGTCCACTAAATTTACAGTTAGTTCAAGTCCACCATATTGAGTATTTCTCAAGTACCTGGAAGAGTCAATGAGATACTGAATGAATTTGAATTTTCAGTTATTTCTTCAAATCATATCATTCCCTACTGATTACTGTGCATATTCAATGAATACTTCTAATTTCTTAAAATCAAACAATATAAATTTCATAGAAGTTTTTGGAATAGAAAAGAGTTTTAACTATTTTAAATGCTGCTTTTCCTCATTCATGTTGCATACGACTCATAGAGAAGATTCTATCACATTTGTTAGATTTGAATAATTGAAATTATTTTAATATTGTCAATCTTTATGTTGAATGGATGAATGAATGAATGAATGAATACCAGAATGCTATGCTTCCTACCTTCGCTAATTGCAATAGTGGTATATAGATTTTCTGGGGGGAAAAAAAAACAAAGCAAAAATTTAGAAGATATAAAGACTCCAGTTAGACTGTAAAGAATTGATTAGGTTATGAGGTGGAGATGAAGGAGAAAGAAAGATATTCTAGGTTGGATAAGAATAATAGGCAAAACTTTGGGAGAGTATGGAGCTCTGCTTGAGTTGATTGAAATTTTAATGTAAAAAATATGAAAAAAATAATGATGGATTTGTAACATAATAGGAAATATATATTTGGTTTCTGTTCCATCCTCTTGTTTCTTGCCACATAGCTCCTAAAAACCTTGAACACTCCGGGGAATAAATGTCTTTCTGTATGCTCCTAAGATGACTGATAGGGGGCTCCTGGATTGCCTCAGGGGAACCAATCAAGTGGTAATGATTAGAGGATAACAATTTTCAGTCCCGCCCCCTTAACCTTCAGGAAGGGGAGAGGGGCTGAAAATAGAGGAACACCTTTGGCCAATGATTTAAGAAACCATGCCTCCATAATAATCCTAAACTACTGGGTTTGAGGGGGTTTCTGGGTTATAAACACATTGAAGGTACTGGGAGAATGTCCCACCCATTGAGCACATGGAAACTCTAACCCTTCCCTTCACACTTTGACCTATACATCTCTTCCATCTGGTTATTCCTTATAATAAACTGCCAATCTAATAAATATAACACTTTCTTGAGCTATGTGAACTGTTCTAGCAAATTATCAAACCTGAGGAGGGGGTCATGGGAACCTCTCATTTATAGCTAGTCAGATGCATAGGCAAAAATAACTTTCAGTTGGCATCCGAAATGAGGTGGCATAGTCTTATGGGGCTGAACCCTCAACTTGTAGAATCTGACACCAACTCCAGGTAGATAATGTCAGAATTAAATTAAATTATAAGATATCCAATTGTTGTTCACAGAGAGAGAATTTACTTGATGTGGAAAAATCACCCCCACACTTATAATACAGAAGTATTCTTAGAGTAGTAATGTGAGGAAGAAACAATTGCACCTGTAGGTTGGTATCTGAAATTGTTTTCAAATTCAAGTAGAAAAGTTCTGATTTGTTGCTGTGGGCTATCACTTTAACTTATAGAGTAGTTATTTATAATTTCTGTCAATTCCGCTATAAACCAAAGTCTTTCAAAATCTTAATCAAATTCATATCACCTTCCACATAGACTTCTCCCAATATTCTCCTAAATTTTATTACATCCTTCTAGCTCCCCTTTACTGCATTCTTTGCACTGATTCTCAAGAAATTTTATCTTCCCATTGCATTTAGTATAAAATAGGACATCTCTAACATGGCCTCCCAGATCCTACATGACCAAGTCTCTGTTCACCTTTCCAGGCATCTCATAATATCTTCTCACTCTATGGTCCAGGAGTCTAGCCATTCTTGAGTTTAGAATGCACAAAGCATTTCCCTCTAAGTTCCTATAGACACAATGATCTACCCTTCGCTTCACTGACTGGATTTTCTTTCCCCATTTTTCATGTTTAATTATAAATCTCAGTTTATCAAACAAATCTTTTTAATTTCCCTGATCCAAGATAGGCCCCTTTCTCTCATGGCATCCTGTCCATTTTCTTCATAGCAGTTATCAGAGCTAGTAATTGTATATTTGTTTGGGTAATTGTTTGTTTACTGTATCTCCCCAGTAAACCTGAATGTCAGTGAGGCCATGATCATGTTTGCTTTATGCAGCACAGAGCATAGGAGTAAAACAATAGCTGATGAATAAAACAATGACCCATGTGATGAAATAGCATTTTATGAAGATTAGTCTGAGAGAACTGTGCAGGATGTATTAAAAAGGAAGAATCTCCAAGTCATAAAACAGTTGAAAGGCTATGGTGAAAGGCATGGTGTGCATTAGAGAAGAGAGTAATACGATGGTAGAGAGGCTAGAGAAACAAAGAATTTGAGAAATATTTAGAAGGGAAAATGAAGATATTTTTATTTAGATATTGGGTGCAAGAAAATATTATCAGCATTTTTTAAAGATTTGATTTATATATTTGAGAAAGAGAGAGAGCGAGAGAGCACAAGGTGGGGGGGCGGGTAGAGCAGAGAGACAGGGATAAGCAGACTCCCGCTGAGCAAGGAATTTGACCTGGGGCTCAATCCCAGAACCCTGAGATCATGACCTGAGCTAAAGGCAGATGCTTAACTGATGAGCCACCCAGGTGCCCCAAGAAAATATCAGCATTTCTAAATGTTGTAATACTATTTAGGTATTTTAAGGTATTTTATCATTATCTGTAATTTGCTTTCTATTCTAAGTTTTCATATTTGTACATTTATTTTTTATTCTCTATTCTGCATTTATATTTCTCTGTGTAGTTTAATTAAAACCAGTGTCTTGGCAAATGATATTTATTAATAATCCTACAAGATATCAAAATATAAATTATATAAGCAGTTGCATTAGAAGTTTGAGAAGTACCAATGATGAATCATATACTGTTAAGGAAATTTTAATATATTGTGCTGTATCTCTAGGATGAAGATATATTTAAGTTTGCATCACAGTTTGTGCCTACTTTCCTAGAGTTATTTTAATAGCATCCACTCTTCATTTTTTCTATCAAAAGTGAGATTGTCCAAATTTGTGCATATGCGTGTATATGTATGTCTCTCTGTATAAAATCACTAAATTTTCCTAATTATCTTAAGTACATTTACAGAAATAGACAGAATAGGCCATGGATTTTAGATAGTAGAATCAATCTAAAGTTTACACCCTCTTTCTGATAAAACATGGTTAAATTATGCCCCTTATGTTAAATATAAAGTCACTGCTGAGTGAAGCTATGTATTATGCATTTATGTTTACATAATTAAGAAATATTTGCAAAGGTATGAATGATGCATCACTGTAAATATTTAATATAGTAATAGTGGTGATATTTGTTTAACAGTATTCTTTTGTGATGGAAACATGAATTATTCATATTTTAAGTTTTTAGATTTTTACAAAGCAATAAATCTAAATTCTATCGCAGTACATATCATATTCAAATATGATGGGTTTCCTCATGAATAGGTCAACAGGAAAATCTATAGTCAGCCCAAGATGATGGTATTGAATTACTGTCAGCGTAAGAAACAAAAATTTGCTTCATGTTGAGAGTTAAAGGGACAAAAGCCACTATACTTAGCAGGAGTTGTTTGTGGCCCTCTCTTGAACACTGAAAGCTATTCAATCCAGCTATATCATATCGTGTACATTTGAACTTGGAAAACCTTCACTCATTCCGAATTGTTGGTGAAATGCAGCTCACTCTAATGCAGCCTTCTTTTTCACCTGATTGGCTAGGGCAGCTTCGTCATTTGGAATACAACTCTAAAAAAACCCTTGTGGACTCTGCTCTGATAGTAGTCAACAAGTTTCTGTAGTTTACAAGAATCTATCTAGAAATAAGATGTATCCCTTCTGAAAAGCACCTCCTATGACTCAGAGGAGGTCTTTGCTTGATCTCTTACTTAGAGGAGGAAAGTACAATCTGTCTTTCCCCACAAGATGATTGGAAAAACAACAGAATTGTACTCCCTGTAAAAGACAGGAAATTCCTGTTTAAGACTACATCTCGTTTTCAACAAATTCCTTTCTATTATCCAACAGCCAATTTCTCTTCTTTTCTTATGTAGATAAGTTGGAACTTACAATGGGCTTAGGGTTACAAAACTGGTTCTGACCATATTTTATCACACTCCAGGAAGAGGATCTACACCACTGTTTTTCATATTTTCATACTTAACTATCACTCCTTGTCTTTGTAGAGATGACTTCAGACAAAACACTGAAACACTCTAAAAAATATTCCATTTATCTGTTTGTTATATATGTTCTTTACTGATAAGCAGTTTTTGGCCTCAATATTTAAAATAAATATTTTCAACATAAGTAAATAGTTTAAAATATAACTATGTTAATACTGAAGAAATTATTACCTTGAATATGTTTCCACCCTGAATTTTGAATGGCTATGGATATAAGCATAAACATTTTAGTTTTCTCTAAGTTTCTCCATTCTGAGATCTTTATTTTGAAAAATATTTTATTATATTTAATAATGCCTTGATAAATCATTTTTTTATTTGATGACATCTACAGAGTCCAGAGAAGCAATGCACATAAAACTTGTGTTTTTAAATTTATTCAGAGCTATATTAATTAATCTACATGAAAAAAACCAGTCATTACAAAATATCTGTAACCCAATAAATCATGTCCATTTTTTGGGATATGATTTCTAGCAATCAATATAAAATTCTTGGGATGGTTAAATTTTCTGTGTCAACTTGAATAGGCCACAGTATCCAACTGCTTAGTCAAATAGTAATCTAACAGCTGCTATGAAGATATTTTTTAGATGTGGTTAAAATTTATAATCATTGAGTTTACCCTCAATAATGTGGATTGGCCTCATCTAATCCATTGAAGGCCTTAAGAGCAAAAGCTGAGGTCCTGGATTAGTTAGTAGGAATTCTGTTTCAAGTCTGTAACATAAAAATCCTGCCTGCGTGTCCACACTACCAGCCTGCCCTGTGGATTTTGGACTTGCTAGAACCCAAAACTGCATGAGCCATTTCTTAAAATAAATCTCTCTGTATATCTATATCTCTATATATCTATATTTATATCTGTATCCTATTAGTCCTGTTTCTCTGGAACACTGATACAATATTTATATCTATTATAAAAGGCTATTATTCCTTTTATTTAGTCCTTTCTTAATTCTGTAATGATCTGAGACAATGTAAACAATAAGTATTTTACTAACATCAGGATCATTCTTGTTTTGTTATTGTGGTACAGTATAACTGTTCTTTTTTCTTTTATTTTTTTTATGGGGATTTTATGATTCATTTAAAATCTTGAAAAATGCATAAACTAGAAAACCTCTTTTGTAATACACTTATAAAGATATTATTGTATCTGCCAATTGATAATAGTGGAATTAGACAATTAGACAATTAGACAATAGTGGAAAAGAAAGTTATATGGACATTTTGAAAAGTGAATTCTGTGAAATTAATGTGACTAGTGATATTCAAATGTTTAATACATGATATGGATAAAGATGACCTTTTCTGTTTAGTTCACAATAAAGTTGTAGTACTCATTTTGCCTGAACAAATTTGAAATTAACAAAAGACAGAAGAAACACCTCATCGTTATGACTATTCCACTCTGAATTACCCAGTTAAAAGAATTACTTCAAATAAAAGGATTGTGTATTACACGATGGAAGAGAACACTTGACAGTGGGGTCAGCTCTATTAAATACGTAGAATGAGGGAAGCGTTTAAGATGGCGGAGGAGCAGTAGACCTAAAGCTCATCTGGTCCCAGGAATTCAGCTAGAGAGCTACCAAACCATTCTGAATACCTATGAATGCAACTGGAGAATGAAGAAAAGAATAGCAGAAACTCTATGAACAGAAAAGCAACCACTTTCTGCAAGGAGGAGAAAAGATGGTGGAGGAGTAGGGGACCCCTTTTTCAGCTGGTCCCGAGTCAAGCTGGAGATCTACCAGACCATCCTTAAAACCCTTGGAATCAGCCTGAGATGCAGGAAGATACATTTGGATCTCTACAAGTGAACATCTCCAGCGCTAAATATTGCGGTACAAAGCGGGGAGCTGTGAATCCGCGCACAGATATCAGAAGATAAACAGAAGGGGGAGGGAGCTGCCGCGCTTGGTCGCCGGGAAGCAGTAGCCACCTGCATTGGAGAGCTGGCCAGAGTTGAGGACCAGCACCCGGGAGAGAGCAGACTGAGATCATTAGCCCGGGAAAACGCGTGTGACCAGACTGAAAACCGGAGCTCCGGAGCGATCACTGGAACCAGATTAAAACTGGGAGCTCAGGAGCATGCATCCAAACTGAAAACTGGAGCTCTGGAGTGCTCACTGGAACCAGGCTGATACCGGGAGCTCGGGAGTGCATGTGCGACCAGACTGAAAACCCACACTCCGGAGTACGCGCGAACCACACAGAAACAGGGAGCTTGGGAGTGCATGTGGGAAGCAGGGGCGGCTGGCGGTGTTAGAAGCACAAAGGACTAAGACATGCCAGCCCTGGAAGCGAGGGCTGGGAGAGCAGCTGTGGGGCGCACAACTGGGACACTGCAGGGTTTTTGGCAGCACTGACAGAAACAGAGTTAAAGTGGCCAAGAGAGCTCAGTGGAGAGCAGACTGCAATCTCTCTGTTCTGATTCTGAGACAGAGGCTAGGATATGGCTACTGCTGCTCTGACTCTCAGAAGAGGCACAGAAAAACACCAGGGAAAGCCATCAGAGAACAAAAGCCTGGAAATACTGGCTCACATTGTGCCCATCCCCATTCCCCCTTGTAGGGGACACAGAGAATCTACCCAAACAGGGTTGCCTGAGTATCAGCATGGCAGACCTCTCCCCCAGAAGGCAGGCTGAAAAATCAAGGAGCCCACATCCCTAAGGTCCCATAAAACAAGTGCACACTGCCTGGGTCCTGGTCAATAATTTGGGCTCTGGGCATCCCCTCAACCTCTCCTCATCAGAATGATGAGGAGGAGAAATCCCCCCCAGCAAAGAAAAGATAATGAGTCTGTGGCCTCTGCCACAGAACTGATGGATATGGATATAACCAAATTGTCAGAAATGGAGTTCAGAGTAACAATGGTCAAGATGATGTGTAGGCTTGAAAAAAATATTAACGAAAATATTAACAAGAATATAGAATCTCTAAGGGCAGAAATGAGAGCAAATCTGGTAGAAATTAAAAAGTCTATGAATCAGGGCGCCTGGGTGGCTCAGTCGTTAAGCATCTGCCTTTGGCTCAGGGCGTGATCCCGGAGTTCTGGGATTGAGCCCCACATCAGGCTCCTCCGCAGGAAGCCTGTTTCTTCCTCTCCCATTCCCCCTGCTTGTGTTCCCTCTCTCGCTGGCTGTCTCTCTCTCTCTGTCAAATAAATAAATAAAATCTTTAAAAAAAATGCTATGAATCAAATGCAGTCTAAACTAGACGCTCTGACAGCCAGGGTAAATGAGGCAGAAGAACGAATTAGTGAATTGGAGGATGGGATGGTAGAAGAGAAAGTTAAAACAGAAACTTGCCTCAAAAAAATCCAATCTCGAGAGTGTTGATTATGGGAGATTACTGACTCAATGAAACGTTCCAATGTCAGAATCATCGGCATCCCTGAGACGGTAGAGAAACAGAGAGGTCTAGGAGAGATATTTGAACAAATTGTAGCTGAGAACTTCCCTAATCTGGCAAAGGAAACAAGCATTCATGTCCAAGAGGCAGAGAGAACCCCTCCCAAGGTCAATGAGAACAGACCTACACCACGTCAAGACATAGTGCAATTTGCAAAAATTAGATCCAAGGATAAAGTCTTGAAAGCGGCCAGGGGGAAGAAAATCCTTACGTACAGAGGGAAAAATATCAGAATAACGTCAGACCTGTCTACAGATACCTGGGAGGCCAGGAAGCGTTGGCAGGGTATTTTCAAAGATCTATCTGAGAAGAACACACAGCCAAGGATCCTTTATCCAGCAAGGCTGTCATTCAGAATTGATGAAGAGATAAGGACCTTCCAGGATCGGCAGAAACTGAAGGAATTGGTAACCACCAAACCAGCCCTACATGAGATATTAAGGGGGGTTCCTATAAAAGTAAAAAGGCCCTAAGAGTGATACAGAACAGAAATTTACAATCTATAGAAACAAAGACTTCACAGGCAACATGACATCATTAAAATCATATCTCTCAATAAACACTCTCAATGTGAATGGCTCCCATAAAATGCCACAGGGTTGCAGATTGGGTAAAAAGACATGACCCATCCATTAGCTGTCTACAAAAGACTCATCTTGAACCTAAACATCCAGACTGAAAGTGAAGGGATAGAAAACCATTTTTCATGGAGTAGCAATTCTCATATCACACAGATTAGATTTTAAATTAAAGACTGCTGTTAGAGATACAGAAGGACACTATATTATTCTTAAAGGATGTATCCAACAAGTGGATATGACAATTATAAATATCTATGCACCCAAGAGGGGATCAGTTAGATACACAAGCCAACTCTTAACCAGAATAAAGAGACATATAGATAGTAATACGTTAATAGTAGGGGACCTCAACACTCCACTCTCAGCAATAGACAGATCACCTAAGCATAAATCAACAAAGAAACAAGAGCTTTGAATGACATACTGGACCACTTGGACCTCATAGATATATATATAGAACACTACACCCCAGAACAACAGAATACTCATTCTATTTGAATGCACATGGAACTTTCTCCAGAGTAGACCATATACTGGGTCACAAAACAGATCTCAACCGATACCAAAAGACTGAGATTATTCACTGCATAGTCTCAGACCACAATGTGTTGAAATTGGAACTCAATCACAAGGAAAAATTTGGAAGAAACGCAAATACTTGGAAACTAAGAACCATCCTGCTCAAGAATGATTGGGTAAACCAGGAAATTAAAAATCAGTTTAAACAATTTTTGGAGACCAATGAAAATGAAAACACATCGGTCCAAAACCTATGGGACACTGCAAAGGCAGTCCGAAGGGGAATAGCCATCCAAACCTTACTCAAAAGAATAGAAAAATCTAAAATGCAGTTTTTATATTCTCACCACAAGAAGCTGGAGTTGAAACAGAGGAACAGGCCTAACCCATGCACGAGAAGGCAGGTGATCAAGATTAGAGCAGAGATCAATGAATTAGAAACCAGGAGCACAGTAGAGCAGATCAACAGAACTAGAAGCTGGTTCTCTGAAAGAATAAATAAGATCGATAAGCCACTGGCAAGACTTATTCAAAAGAATAGAGAAAGGACCCAAATTAATACAATTATGAATGAAAGGGGAGAGATCACAACCAACACCAATGAGATAGGAAGGATCATTAGAAACTTTTATCAACAGGTTTATGCCAATAAATTAAACAACCTGGAAGAAACAGATGCCTTCCTGGAAACCTATAAACTATCAAGACTGAAACAGGAAGAAATTGATTATTTAAACAGACTGATTAATTATGAAGAGATTGAAACAGTGATCAGAAACCTCCCCAAAAACAAGAGTCCACGGCCTGACAGATTCCCCGGGGAATTCTACCAAACACTGAAAGAAGAAATCATACCTATTCTCCTGAAGCTGATTCAAAAAATAGAAACAGAAGGAAAACTACCAAACTCATTCTATGAGGCCAGTATTACCTTGATCCCCAAACCA
>NW_024426663.1:22714054-22774726 GCF_017311325.1 Ursus maritimus
AGATGATGTGTAGGCTTGAAAAAAATATTAACGAAAATATTAACAAGAATATAGAATCTCTAAGGGCAGAAATGAGAGCAAATCTGGTAGAAATTAAAAAGTCTATGAATCAGGGCGCCTGGGTGGCTCAGTCGTTAAGCATCTGCCTTTGGCTCAGGGCGTGATCCCGGAGTTCTGGGATTGAGCCCCACATCAGGCTCCTCCGCAGGAAGCCTGTTTCTTCCTCTCCCATTCCCCCTGCTTGTGTTCCCTCTCTCGCTGGCTGTCTCTCTCTCTCTGTCAAATAAATAAATAAAATCTTTAAAAAAAATGCTATGAATCAAATGCAGTCTAAACTAGACGCTCTGACAGCCAGGGTAAATGAGGCAGAAGAACGAATTAGTGAATTGGAGGATGGGATGGTAGAAGAGAAAGTTAAAACAGAAACTTGCCTCAAAAAAATCCAATCTCGAGAGTGTTGATTATGGGAGATTACTGACTCAATGAAACGTTCCAATGTCAGAATCATCGGCATCCCTGAGACGGTAGAGAAACAGAGAGGTCTAGGAGAGATATTTGAACAAATTGTAGCTGAGAACTTCCCTAATCTGGCAAAGGAAACAAGCATTCATGTCCAAGAGGCAGAGAGAACCCCTCCCAAGGTCAATGAGAACAGACCTACACCACGTCAAGACATAGTGCAATTTGCAAAAATTAGATCCAAGGATAAAGTCTTGAAAGCGGCCAGGGGGAAGAAAATCCTTACGTACAGAGGGAAAAATATCAGAATAACGTCAGACCTGTCTACAGATACCTGGGAGGCCAGGAAGCGTTGGCAGGGTATTTTCAAAGATCTATCTGAGAAGAACACACAGCCAAGGATCCTTTATCCAGCAAGGCTGTCATTCAGAATTGATGAAGAGATAAGGACCTTCCAGGATCGGCAGAAACTGAAGGAATTGGTAACCACCAAACCAGCCCTACATGAGATATTAAGGGGGGTTCCTATAAAAGTAAAAAGGCCCTAAGAGTGATACAGAACAGAAATTTACAATCTATAGAAACAAAGACTTCACAGGCAACATGACATCATTAAAATCATATCTCTCAATAAACACTCTCAATGTGAATGGCTCCCATAAAATGCCACAGGGTTGCAGATTGGGTAAAAAGACATGACCCATCCATTAGCTGTCTACAAAAGACTCATCTTGAACCTAAACATCCAGACTGAAAGTGAAGGGATAGAAAACCATTTTTCATGGAGTAGCAATTCTCATATCACACAGATTAGATTTTAAATTAAAGACTGCTGTTAGAGATACAGAAGGACACTATATTATTCTTAAAGGATGTATCCAACAAGTGGATATGACAATTATAAATATCTATGCACCCAAGAGGGGATCAGTTAGATACACAAGCCAACTCTTAACCAGAATAAAGAGACATATAGATAGTAATACGTTAATAGTAGGGGACCTCAACACTCCACTCTCAGCAATAGACAGATCACCTAAGCATAAATCAACAAAGAAACAAGAGCTTTGAATGACATACTGGACCACTTGGACCTCATAGATATATATATATAGAACACTACACCCCAGAACAACAGAATACTCATTCTATTTGAATGCACATGGAACTTTCTCCAGAGTAGACCATATACTGGGTCACAAAACAGATCTCAACC
Source organism: Ursus maritimus (assembly GCF_017311325.1). Lineage (NCBI taxonomy): Eukaryota > Metazoa > Chordata > Mammalia > Carnivora > Ursidae > Ursus > Ursus maritimus. Next base: position 22,715,730 of record NW_024426663.1, read on the forward strand.
GATACCAAAAGACTGAGATTATTCACTGCATAGTCTCAGACCACAATGTGTTGAAATTGGAACTCAATCACAAGGAAAAATTTGGAAGAAACGCAAATACTTGGAAACTAAGAACCATCCTGCTCAAGAATGATTGGGTAAACCAGGAAATTAAAAATCAGTTTAAACAATTTTTGGAGACCAATGAAAATGAAAACACATCGGTCCAAAACCTATGGGACACTGCAAAGGCAGTCCGAAGGGGAATAGCCATCCAAACCTTACTCAAAAGAATAGAAAAATCTAAAATGCAGTTTTTATATTCTCACCACAAGAAGCTGGAGTTGAAACAGAGGAACAGGCCTAACCCATGCACGAGAAGGCAGGTGATCAAGATTAGAGCAGAGATCAATGAATTAGAAACCAGGAGCACAGTAGAGCAGATCAACAGAACTAGAAGCTGGTTCTCTGAAAGAATAAATAAGATCGATAAGCCACTGGCAAGACTTATTCAAAAGAATAGAGAAAGGACCCAAATTAATACAATTATGAATGAAAGGGGAGAGATCACAACCAACACCAATGAGATAGGAAGGATCATTAGAAACTTTTATCAACAGGTTTATGCCAATAAATTAAACAACCTGGAAGAAACAGATGCCTTCCTGGAAACCTATAAACTATCAAGACTGAAACAGGAAGAAATTGATTATTTAAACAGACTGATTAATTATGAAGAGATTGAAACAGTGATCAGAAACCTCCCCAAAAACAAGAGTCCACGGCCTGACAGATTCCCCGGGGAATTCTACCAAACACTGAAAGAAGAAATCATACCTATTCTCCTGAAGCTGATTCAAAAAATAGAAACAGAAGGAAAACTACCAAACTCATTCTATGAGGCCAGTATTACCTTGATCCCCAAACCAGGCAAAGACCCCATCAAAAAGGAGAATTATAGACTGATATCCCTGATGAATATGGATGCCAAAATTCTCAACAAGATCCTAACTAACAGGATCCAACAGTACATTAAAAGGTTTATACATCATGACCAAGTGAGATTCATCTCTGGGATGCAAGGGTGGTTCAACATTCGCAAATCGATCAGTGTGATAGATCATATCAACAAGAAAAGAGTCAAGAACCATATGATCCTCTCAACTGATGCAGAAAAAGCATTTGACAAAATACAGCATCCTTTCCTGATTAAAACCCTTCAGAGTATAGAGATAGAGGGTACATTCCTCAATCTCATAAAAACCATCTATGAAAATCCTACAGCGAATATCATGGGGAAAAGCTGGAAGCCTTTCCCTTAAGATCAGGAACACAACAAGGATGCCCACTCTCACCGTTATTATTCAACATAGTACTAGAGGTCCTTGCAATAGCAATAAGACAACAAAAAGGGATAAAAGGTATCCAAATTGACAAAGAAGAAGTCAAACTGTCTCTCTTCGCAGATGACATGATACTCATAGAAAACCCAAAAGACTCCACCCCCAAACTACTAGAACTTATAGAGCAATTCAGTAACGTGGCCAGATACAAAATCAATGCTCAGAAATCAGTTGCATTTCTATACACGAACAATAAGATTGAAGAAAGAGAAATTAGGGAATCCATTCCATTTACAATAGCACCAAAAATCATACGTTACCTCGGAATTAACTTAACCAGAGACATAAAGGATCTATATTCCAGAAACTACAAATCACTCTTGAAAGACACTGAAGAAGACACAAAAAGATGGAAAAATATTCCATGCTCATGGATCGGAAGAATTAACATAGTTAAAATGTCTATGCTACCCAGAGCAATCTACACTTTCAATGCCATCCTGATCAAAATACCAATGACATTTTTGAAAGAACTGGAACAAACAGCCCTTAAATTTGTGTGGAACCAGAAAAGGCCCCAATCGCCAAGGGATTGTTGAAAAGGAAAAACAAAGCTGGCGGCATCACGTTGCTGGATTTCAAGCTACACTACAAAGCTGTGATCACAAAGACAGCATGGTACTGGCACAAAAACAGACACATAGACCAATGGAACAGAATACAGAACCCAGAAATGGACCCTCGCCTCTTTGGGCAACTAATCATTGACAAAGCAGGAAAAAACATCCAGTGAAAAAAGACAGTCTCTTCAATAAATGGTGCTGGGAAAATTGGAGAGCTATATGCAAAAGAATGAATCTTGACCACTCTCTCACACCATACACAAAGATAAACTCCAAATGGATGAAAGACCTTGATGTGAGACAGGAATCCAACAAAATCCTAGAGGAGAACATAGGCTGCAACCCTTTGACATCAGCTACAGCAAGTTTTTCATGACACATCTCCAGAGGCAAGAGAAACAAAAGATGAAATGAACTTGTGGGTCTTCATCAAGATAAAAAGCTTCTGCACAACCAAAGAAACAGTCAAAAAAACTAAGAGGCAGACCACAGAATGGGAGAAGATATTTGCAAATGACACTACAGATAAAGGGCTGGTATCCAAGATATACACAGAACTTCTCAAATTCAATACACGAGAAACAAATAAACAAATCATAAAATGGGCAGGAGATATGAACAGACACTTTTCCAGTGAAGACATACAAATGGCTAATAGACACATGAAAAAATGTTCACAATCATTAGCCATCAGGGAAGTTTAAATCAAAACCAGTGAGATACCACCTTACGCGAGTTAGAATGGCAAAAACTGAGAAGGCAGGAAACAACAAATGTTGGAGAGGATGTGGAGAAAGAGGATCCCTCTTACACTGGTGTTCGGAATGCAAGCTGGTACAGCCACTTTGGAAAATAGTGTGGAGGTCCCTTAAAAAGTTAAAAATAGAGCTACCCTAGGACCCAGCAATTGCACTACTTGGTATTTACCCCAAAGATACAGACGTAGTGAAGAGAAGGGCCATATGCACCCAAATGCTCATAGCAGCATTGTCCACAACAGCTAAATTGTGGAAGGAGCCGAGATGCCCATCAACAGACGAATCGATAAAGAAGATGTGGTCCATATATACAATGGAATATTACTCAGCCATCAGAAAGAATGATTACCCAACATTTGCAGCAACGTGGACAGGACTGGAGGAGATTATGCTAAGTGAAATAAGTCAAGCAGAGAAAGACAATTATCATATGGTTTCACTCATTTATTGAACATAAGAAATAGCAGGGAGATTGGTAGGAGAAGGAAGGGAAGAATGAAGCGAGGGCAAACAGAAGGGGGAATGAACCATAGAGACTATGGACTCTGGGAAAGAAACTGAGGGCTTCAGAGGGGAGGGAGGTGGGGGAATGGGATAGGCCAGTGATGGGTATTAAGGAGGGCACATATTGCATGGTGCACTGGGTGTTATATGCAAATAATGAATCATGGAACACTACATCAGAAACTAAGGATATATTGTATGGGGACGAACATAACATAATAAAAAATTATTAGTAGAAAAAATAAAAAATAAATAAAAGTCCTTCAATGGCTTCCATTTTCTAGAAAATGATATTTACAGTACTTAGTATGAAATGCAATTCCTGGTCTAATCCCAGTCTCTCTCTAATCTTGTTTTTCTCCATTTCTCAGTATTACTATTATGCTCAAGGTATAACTAGTGTAACAGTATAATTCTTCCCCATTTATTAAGACTCAATTCAGGTGACGCCTACAGTATGAAGATTCTGCAGTCTCCTGTATTGAGGCAAAACTAATACATGCTGAAAAACCATTTAAAAATCTTCATGTTATGTTAAAATAAAAGATTAAGTCTTCTCTTTCTCACCTAGACTGTGACTTCCTGTTGTGTGTTGTGTATGCTTATGTATTCTCTCTCACACACACACAGTTTAAAAAAGTGAGTATAAAGTATAGTACATGATGGTATAGACTACGGTATATGTTAAACTAATATTTGTTGAAAGAATAAATAAGAGTTTAGTGTAGAAGAGTTTTCAGATTTCCATATTAAAAGGGCTCAGTAAGCAATTCATTTGGGAAATGTTTCATATTATATCCTCAGTGAATACTTATACCCTGAATCTATGGAACTCCCTTTCTTTGAACAGAGATACGTGATATTACATTTTTTTTTGTCCTTTTGGGTTTTTGAAATTATAAAAAAAAAATGAACCTAGAATTTTAAAAGTACTTATGAAGAAAAAATATGTTTATAGACAAAATACCTTGGAAATGCATTAATCTATGGTGTTGATTGGAATATAGTAAATTATATAATGTAATAACATTAACTTTTCTTTAAGGATAGAGCTGAAAGTGTTTTTTAAAGTCTGTATGTTTACTGATTTCATATCCCTTTGAGATTGAAAGCTGAAGAATGATTTGACTGTTATTCTGAGTTTCACAGTGAAAGAAATCACAAATAAATTTCTCAATAGTACCAAATAGTGGCAAATTTGAGTGTCAGGTTTAAAATGTATATTTCTATATTTGCTTTCTATGTGTTTTTTTTTTTACATTTCTGAACAGTGTTTTCCTTCCTATGATTTTATGCATATATGGAAAAAGCCTATAGTCTTGAGCATCTTATGTTTACTTCAGTATTACTTATACTGTCATTCGCCTTTTCATTGATATATGAATTAATTGAACAAATATTTGCCAATCACTTAAAATATGCCAGAGCTGGGACATATTTTAAGTGCTAAGAACTGGAAATACAGCAACGAACAGCATAACAATTGATATGGAACTTTGCATATAGTAAGGCAGTTAGTAATAACTAATCACGCTAATGTGTGCTTGACTGCACTTGTGATAAATGCTACAAAGGGAGGGTCTGAGAGTAGAGACCTATCTTAGTCTCCAGGATCAAGGATGGATTTTTTTGATTAAACTACATTTCAGTTGAGAACTGAACAGATTTAAGTCTGTATATATCCTACAGAGAGGGGCAAAGTATTTCTATGGAGTGACAATGAGGTCTTTAAAAGTTTAGAAGCCAAAAGGAGGTTGAAAGGACAGCTTGAAAACCTGTGAGTTAATAGAAATGAGATGTCTCCAGAGAAATTAATATGAGTCATATTAGGTATATAATTTTATGGATAATTTAAACTGTTGCTTATGTTTCATTGATAAGTTGGAGATACTTGGCAATAAGATACATCATGCAAAGACAAGGTTTATCAGGTAAATCTAATGTAGTCTCCTTTGTTTAGTGCATGCACATATTTTGGTATAACCACAAGGTCTGTGGAAAAATTACAATTAATGAATAGGTCAAATCATAATTGAAATGTTATTTAGACCAGATTTATAGAAATATTTTATAAGATAGAGTCAATCATAATAATGATTCAGCACAAAGGATATTTTTATTTTATTAAAACATAATCAAATTTAAGTTTACTTTTACTAAAATTCTTAGCATCAATTTTTAACTTTAGTTTACTAAGATAGACTTATGTGGCTTTTAAAAAAAACAAACACAATTTAAAGGAAATCAAAACGGAAATTAAATGACAAAAAAAAAAGTTTCACTTCCTGTAGAAGGAATTCCAAATTTGTGGATTGTGTATAATGGGAAAGCAGGTAAAAGTAAGGGCAAAAAAATTTGTTGCTTTACCATCAGTTATTTGGATCTCCCTTCTGTAAACTACCTATTTGCAGCAGTGACTTATGCCAACTGCCTTAATTTACGTCTATAGTGACAAATTCACGGAGGATCAAGTGGTTCCTAGATGAATATTATACAAAAGTACCTATTAATCTATGGGAAAGAAAACATAAAGCATTAGGGAGCCCCAGAGCCATGAGATTGGGGGAAAAGGGCATTGAAAATGACCAGTATCATCTTCCTTTTAGGTTCCTTTTGTTATAGAATATTCATGTGAGTGTATAGTTGTTCACTGAATTTTTCAGGAAAGAAAATAGTAGAGCAAAGAAACAAAAAACAAGTCACCTCTTGCCAAGAAATATCTATAATGCCAGTGGGGAGGTCTCAGTAGATGAGAGAAACATAAGCAAAATGGAATGAATAAAATACAGGACAGAAAGAGTTCTAAAGAAAAGTAAATGAGGTGGGAAACACAAGAAGAGGACATGCCATGTAGATACAAAGAAAAGAGTCTGAAGGAAAATAAAATTCCTATTTAAAATTTAGATAATAGTGAGTTTTCATCTATTCAGAAATCATCAAATTATTTTTGTTATTTATATTATTATGTTGCAATTTTATTAGTTTTCGAACTTTGTGGAATCCAAGACCATCAATTTTTTCTAATATAAAAGGTACAATATATAAAGCAAATGTAGTTATTTTCTATATTTGAACATACTATATTATTTATTCTTTGAAAAGAAATTATGTCATTTGGTCTAATTGAAAACCTTTCCCTGGGAAAGGAATATGTCACTGAAATGCAGGCCAACTTAATACCCAAACCCACTCAAGCTCAACCAAGACTCAAATCCAACCTGGTGAGTATAGGGTAATAGGTATATCTGGGAGGTAGCCTCATTTTAGCTTAACCTTGGGAGGTATGTCCATATGAAACAGTAGTCACATAAATGGTTGTAGAAATTAGGATCTAGTGTAGGGGAAAGATGGTTGAGGTAGATCTCAACTTAGGACAGTCTGGGGTTATATAAAGGTAACTGGGTCAGACCCATGATGAATAATTAAGGCAGAATTTTCAGTTTAGAGAACTAGGCTATCAAAGAAGTGTCTTTGTGGGGAGAGGTGGAGGTGGTTTATTACTCACAGCCAACAATTCTCAGAATTTGTCCACAAAGCACAGGAAACCAGGTATGCTGACAGAAAAGCAGACTGGCAGCTCTGATTTTGTTATTATATTTCAAGTTGTGGGATTCCAGACAAGACTCCATTTCCAAGTCCAATCAGATGTAAAATGTGTGGTTGGAAAGGCCTGGAGTTGTTGGTAAGTTTTTTTGGTTTGTTTCGTCAGAAATAGGATTTTAGGAACTAGGATGCAGCAGATTAGGTAAGAAATGGACATCTAGGTGGGTGAAGACAGAAACTGGAACTCTGGAGGCTAGGACTTATAGTAATAAAAATAATAATTGAGCACTCATCTTAGTCCCTGTACTGATTAGTTTATATAAATTGTTTTACTCAATTTTCATGAGCAGGCTGTTGGTTAGGTAGTATTATCATTCTCATTCAAATCTGAGAATAAAGAGAATAAATATCATGCTGAAGATCAAATAACTAGTAAGTGATGAAGACATTATACAAATTATCTTTATTAAACTATAGAGCTTATGTCTCGGAAACAACTTAGAAGAAAGTGCTAAGGGAGCGTGATTAGAAAAAAACACAAAAAGAAATAAAAATACCGAATTAATCATTTGGAAGTAGAGAGATAAGTACCAAAGGACACTAATAATTGATTACACTTTCCCCTAAGGGGTTGGGAAAGGATAAAAGACTGTTTCATTTACTTTGGGGTGTTAGTACTTCAGAGCACTCTTTCATGGCTAATATTGTTATCCCCACTCTGCTGATATGGAAACTGAGACCTGAAGATGTTAAGATCCTTGTCCGAGGTCATGAATTTAGTAAGAGGTAGATACAGTATTCAAAACAGAGCAGTTTGTTTATTCTGTTTCAGAGTCAGTGTTCTGAATGACTACACTGTATAAGCACAGATATATAAAAAATGAGGCTCAACATCCAGAGAAAAGATCATATCACTTTCAAAAACCAAGATGCTTTTTTATGAATAAGGCAAGCAATGTATTGAGAAAGGAAATTTATTTTCAACTATGTATTTTTTTCCTTGCATGCCATTGCTCTTGGCTTACCAAAATACTACTAAATTTGACAACTGTATTTCTGGTACATGATTAATTTTACTTCAATACAATAAATGTGCAAATCATAACTTTGACTTTCTAAATGACATTGTGTGAATTTTGTTTTCAATTATGTTTTCAATTATGAACACGGTCTACCTCCTGAGGTTTCCAGTTAAGATAAAAGGATATGTCACAGTTAGGAACAGTCAACTCATCAAGAGTCATGGTGTGAAGTGGGTTCTATGAATCCCTGCCAGATGGAATTATTTGTAATGATGAACGATCTCAATTTCTGTACAAGTAATTCAAAACATATTCTCAGTTGTGAATGAATTTTGTATCATATAACAAAAAATTAATTGTATCTGCTTTTTTTTAATGGAATACTTGAGATGACATTTACTACCATTGGATACATAACTGTGCTAAAATATTTAATCTAAAAAAACCCAAATGTCTACTAGATGACAGCACAATAAAGCTGAACCATTTGAGTATCACCAATACATATACATAATATATAGATACATAGTATCTATAAGAAGAAACTTTGTTTTACAGATAACTAGATATGTTTGATGGAAAAATGATTTATGGAGAATATACAAAACAAGATCAATTTAGCTTTTTCTGTTCTCTTTTTCTGCCCCTATGTTCCATTATAGTATGAAACTGAACTGTTAATTAAGGTATTTTTATCGTCCAGTTACTTACATTAAGTCAGGGAAGATACCAGAAGATGCTAATTGGTGGGTTTTTTTTTTTTTTTTTAAAGAGTGGCCAGTATGATCTAAGGTAAATAACTTGAAAAATAAAAACAATTAGTATGTGAAGTAGAAAGAGTAATCAGAGGATACTATCAGAGTAAATAAAAGAAAAAAAAAGTTTCACCTACAAGGAACTTCACATGGATAGGTTGGAGAATACAAATAACCAATTATTTTAAAAAGTTTTTTTTTTTTCCTTTATTTTTTCTTTTCACAAATAAGTACGCATGGGAGAAAATACTGTACTGCTGTTTATGTACACTATGACAGAATTGTTTTTTTAAATTTGGACATGACAGCATTGTCATAATTATTTGCTTTGCTTTAAATAAGTTATTTGGATAAAAATTACTTTTTCTGGCATTTAACAATGCCATTGATGAATGGAATAATTCTTTAATTTCCTACATCTAACAAAACACAGGTCATAAAAATACAAAAACAGATTATTTGACTGAATGAATATATGCATTAATAAAAACTGATTGAATAAGTAATTGATAAGAGTTGATGTGAAGCTTTTTTTTTAAAGATTTTATTTATTTATTTGACAGAAAGAGACAGACAGAGAGAGAGGGAACACAAGCAAGGGGAGTGGGAGAGGAAGAAGCCGGCTTCCAGCAGAGGAGCCTGATGTGGGGCTCGATCCCTTAACACCGAGATCATGCCCTGAGCCAAAGGCAGACACTTAATGACTGAGGCACCCAGGCACCCCTGAGTTGATGTGAAGCTTAAGAAAAAGTTCAAAAAAGAAGAAAAGGTACCTTTGTCCATGGCACTCTGGTCAGTGTTCTATTTGAATGCAAAGTACAACTCTATTTCACTCTTGCCAGTAGTGAACAACTCTGAGAGGAGGCTAATAGTTATTACTGCTATGGAAATGTTTCTTGTTTCACCCACCTCCTTCTTCAGCGTACTCTTTAGTATCATTAAAAACAAGTTAAGAAATGTTCAGAAGACATGAATAGACATTTTTCCAAAGAACTCATACAGATGGCCCACAGACCCATGGAAAGATGCTCAACATCACTCATCATCAGGGAAATACAAATCAAACTCACAATGAGATACCACCTCACACCAGTCAGAATGCTAAAATTAACAAATCAGGAAACAACAGATGTTGATGAGGATGAGCAGAAAGGGGAACCCTCCTACACTGTTGGTGGGAATGCAACTGGCGAAGCCACTCTGAAAAACAGTATGAAGGTACCTCAAAAAAGTTAAATATAGAATTACCCTATGACTCAGCTATTGCACTACTCGGTATTTATCCAAAAGACACAAAAATACTGATTCAAAGGAGCACATGCACTCTAATATTTATAGCGGCATTATCCATAATAGCCGAATTATGGAAAGAGTCCAAATGTTGATCGATAGATGAATGCGTAAAGAAGAGGTAGTTATACACACACACACAGACACACACATATATATATTCCACTATATATATATAGTGGAATATTGCTCAGCCATCAAAAAGAATGAAATTTTGCCATTTGTAACTATCTGGAGGGAGCTAGAGTGTATTATGCTAAGCAAAATAAGTCAATCAGAGAAAGATAAATGCCACATAACTTCAGTCACTTGCAGAATTTAAGAAACAAAACAGATGAATGTAGGAGAAGGGGAAAAAGAGAAAGGGAGACAAATCATAAGAGACTCTTAATGACAGAGAACAAACTGAGGGTTAATGGAGGGAGGAGGGTGGGGGATGGGTTAAATGGGTGATGGGTAATAAGGAGGGCACTTGTGATGAGCACTAGGTGTTATATGTAAGTGATGAATCACTAAATTCTACTCCTGAAATCAATATTACATTATATGTTAACTAACTAGAATTTAAAGAAAAACTCACCAAAACAAAAAAAAAAAGTTAAAAAGAACTAAGTAAAATGAGGAAATGATGAGGGAAGAAAAGTTGGTAGAGGAAATTAGAATCCTTTGAACATTCATGTATGCTAGAAGGTGGTGATCAGGAAGTTAAAAAATACATATTTATAGAGATAAGATAATTCAAAAGACATGATAAACAATGTTAGTATTAACTACTGTGCAAAGAAGTCTCTGCATTTCAGAGACACTAAAAAGAAGAAAATATTGAATTTGATTTTAATCAGAAAATGAAAAAGAAAATCTGTTAAATTTAAAAATTCATTTTAGATGTTTCTTCTTTTCCTATGTACTTAATGCTATAAATTTATCTGGAAGCCTTCTTTTTAGCTCCAGTCCACAAATTTGGTATGTTTTTAAAAATTTTTTTTTATTTCAACATATTTTCCAATTTCCTGTACACATATATTTTAATTAGAAATGTGTTGCATAATTTATGCAAGCATTTGGAGAATTTCTAGTTGTCTTTCAACAACCTCTAATTTAATTTTCTTGTGGTCAAAGAACATAGATTATATAACTATAATTCCTTAAAATTAGCATAAATTTCTTTTTAACAACCTCTTATTATCCCTTTAATGTCTGTGGTATTCATATGAGGTTTTCTTTTTCAAATAAACTTATATATTCTTTCCTTTACTTGATCAGTTTTACTGGGGTGTGCTTAATTTAGCAATTTCTTCAGAGAATAAACTTTTGGCTCTTGGTTTTCCCTTATTTTATTTTATTAATATTTTTGCTATTATCTATGTTATTTTCTTTCTCCTACCTTCTAACTTAATTTTCTTCCTATTTAAGTTTGAAGATTAGTTTAGATTTGGAACCCCTCTCTTTTGAAGCATTAATTTTTTCTCTAAGCATTTCTTTAAGAACAGCTTTTACTGAGTCATATTTTTATTATTATTCAGCACATAAATTACCAATATTATGAATAAAAAGAGTGGGCTATCAACTGGATGCTACAATAGTTAAATAAATAATGACAACTATATGTGGATATATTCGATAATTTAGATGAAATGGAAATTGTCCTTTAAAGATACAAACTAATACAGTTCACCAATAATAGATAACTTGAATATCTTCATTATTTACTAATGAGATTCAATTTGTAGTTAAAAAAACATCCCAATAAAGAAAACCGTGGGCCCAAAAAGACTGGGCCCAAAAAGCCTCAGTGGTTAATTCTACAAAGAGGAAGTAGAAAAGGTGGAAACAATATCCCACTTATTTTATGAAACCAGAAATACCATGATAAGAAAACTAAACATATTATGAGGACAAATAAATAAAACACTACGGGGATGCCTATTGTCATGGACATTGAGGCAAAAATCATTTAAAAATATTAGCAAATTGAATCAGTGTTATATAAAAAGAATAATATACTACAATCAAATGGCATTTATCCCAGGAATGCAGGTTTGCTTGACATTTGGAAATCAATCAAAATAAATCACTAGATTAACTGACAAAACATTCTGAAAAACAATTTGATCATCCTAACAGACATAGAATGCATGAGATAAAATTCAACATCATTTATGACAAAAACTTCAGAAACTACAAATAGAAGCAAGCTCCCTCACATGGTAGAGAACATCTACAAAAATGCATAGTTCATGTGTTACTTCATGGTGATGGCTGAAAGCTATTGTCTAAGATAGGGTAGTACAAGGATATCCAAACTCACTTATCTATTCAACATTGTATTAGAAGTCTTAGCCAACGCAATAAACTTAAGAAAGTATCGAATACATATAGATTGGAAGAGATGAAGCACAAAGTTTCTGAGTCAGGAGTTTTTCAAATTATAAATGGATCTCAAAATTATCCATTTTCCCTTCTGTTCTTCTCTGTAAAATGCCTTAGAAGTCTTTGACACTAGGTTTTAGATCAAATTAAGCATGCATGTATTTTCTTATTCTCTCTTCATTCCCCTTTTTCTATGACTCCATATTCTAATTGTTTTCATGCTATTTATTATTGTTCCCTTCAATTCTTGTGTTCTATACCTGTCTCCTTTCTCATGATGAATTTTGCCTGCTCCTCAATTGCTAATGTTTCTATATTAATACTTTCTTAATGAAAGCTCCTGGAAATAGCACCATATTGGAAAGAATTGAGTCTAGTAAGAGAATTTCAGTTAACATGAAATCTCTGTACAGGAGACATTTGAAATCTCCCAGGTTTTTCAGGGTATTTCACTTTAAAATGAACAATACTTTCACCTGGTACTTTTTAACACTTGGTGTTTAGTCATTGCCTTCTCCTGGCTAGAAGAAGGATCCTTCTAGACTGAAATTATGTCATGAGGTAAAATGAAGAGAGTTTATTTAATAGAGCATTATCCCTATGATGAACCTGGCTTTCTACATTAACATCCTACACATAGCTCACACACACACACACACACACACACACACACACACACACACATATATATATATACAGGTCTTTGTCTTACACAGAAAAATCGTATTGGTTATCTAACATTATTTAAAAATAATTTATTTTTATTTATTTTTTCCTTTTTTTAAAATAATATTTATTTTGTTATATTAGTCACCATACAGTACATCCCCAGTTCTTGATGCAATGTTCCATGATTCATTACTTGCATATAACACCCAGTGCACCATGCAATATGTGCCCTCCTTAATACCCATCACCAGCCTATTCCAATCCCCCACCCTCTCCCCTCTGAAGCCCTCAGTTTGTTTCCCATAGTTTATTGACTGCATATTGCTTGCAGGTATAGGCACTGACACAGACAAATAAATTTGCTTTCCCCACTGATCCTTTTTTAAAAACTGTATTTCCCATTATCTCTCTTACATTCAGGAATAGTGTATACACAGCCATGAATATTCATAAAAGGGAAAACTCTCCTTTTTACGAATTTATTTAAGCCTGATTTTATTGATATATGTGTTAGAGGATTCAGTGGACTTGAAAAAAAAGCAGATCCAACTTCTAATTTAGCTACCAGTTTTCTAATAAAAAATAATAATTATCTTAATAATAGTAATAGCCACATGATAGCAACAATAGCTACTATTTATTGAACATTTATTATATGACTGTGTTAAGTGTGTACAGTTACATTCACAATAATCCTATGAGACTGGTAAATATTATCGTTATGTTTAAATATAGCCATAAGGAGACAAGATAACTTGCCCAAGTTCACATAGCTACTATGGTCCACATCTGTCTGTCTGAGCTCAAAACCACTCTACAGGAGTTTTATTTACTTGCCATTATTTCCATTCCAATACAGAGCACTAAGTTGAGGGTTTCAGAAAGAAGCTAGTATGGAATCCTTGCATAATGGTTTCATCCTCTGCTGTGACTCAAAAGAATCCAAGACATGGAAATCCATGCTTGTAAATCTAATTTGTAGCATAGATCGATGGAAAGAGACCTCTGTTCCTAAGACACATATATATTATTAATGTTTTTAAAGCGTCCAACCTCTTGTAAACCCCATGTCAGGAATGCAATCAACTTGCATAAATTACTGAAATTTAGTCTGTGAAAAGACAGGTTAGGGACTTAAAAATATTCAGAATACCTTCATCAGGCATACTGTCCCAGGAAATGAAGTTTCAGTACTTATATGCTCATAAGCCTAAGAAATTCATGTAAGACAGTTAAATATTCTATTTCATAAGGGTCTTTATCATTGGCATAGTCAGAGTTGGTAAGAGTTGGAAAAACCTTCAAATTCATTTCACTTAACAGAAAGGAAGCTGACAAATTAAGCAATTTATGCAAGTTTTACCAGTAAGCTGTTGACCTAGCATTAGAAAGTGAGAATGTATGACAACAACTGCTATCTTGCTTAGTGTTTGCAGACAGCATGTTTGCTGCAGAAGAACTGGCTTACACCCAGCTCCTACCCCTCTCCCCTTCACTGGCAACCATTATTCTTGCACATCTTCATTTGAGAAGGCTCCATATCATCCCTGGTAAGAAATAATTGTCACACTCAGCAAAAATGCAGGGGAATGCACAGGGTTGATATTCACATCCTCAAAATAATTTTTCCCCAAATCAGGGTTAAGTCATATTGATTAACAGGCATGAGCTTCAATCTGATATTGCCATTGATTGCCCTGCACTTGCCTGTGGTTTAGGAAAGGATTTCAATTTCCAGGATCTGTGCTCCACTTTTCACAAGTTGAAAAGTTACTCCAACTGGTGAAATAAAAATGACAACAAGGACTTTCCTCATTTCAGTCTCTGATGTGACCCTGAATCTACTACTATGCTTTCTTCAATATCCAACTACATAATCTCATTTCAACTGGGCAGCTAGTCCTGCTGACACAGTATCACTCTCTCCTTCAAATTGAAAGCATTGCAGTTCTCCACTGTGTTTTTGCCTTTCTAATCCATCATGACATTTTCTTTAACTGTATTTTTATTTTACTCAAGTATAAGCGTGATTTAAAGAAAAGCTGCATATATTAAATATTTTCATAGGACAAGCTATACTTATTCAATAAACAGAGAATATGTGCAAATAAGACATTCAGAGATTACAATTCTAAAATGTACTTATAAATCATAGTTGTTCATACATTATTTTCTGGTTAAAGTACCTAGCTAATATTGTGATGCTTCAGTTAAAAAAAAAAGGTAAAAGTTATTTCTACTACTCGCAGTCTGTTCGTCAAACATTTCTTTAGTCTCTAATGTAAACAAGATAACCAATTAACTTATTTTATAGTTCTACCTCAAATCCCCTTGTGGTAGAGTTGCCAGATTTAGCAAATAAAACTATAGGATTACCTACTTAAATATGAATGTCAGCTAAGCAACAAATATTTTTAGTAAAAATCTGTGTGAAATATTGCATAGGATATACTTATACTAAAATTATTTGTTGTTTTTCTGAAATTTAAATGTGAGATCCATACTCTATTTCTGGCAATCCTAGTTTTGAGGAAATTAATGAAAGAATTTGCCAATATATGTAGTAATTCTTTGTTTTCTACTGGACCTTCTCATCATCTTCTATAATCATAACCTTTGTAAGTTAATACTTAAGGATGAATTAACTTGAATTCAAAACGCATTTTCTTCTGTGGCTTTTAGAAATCAATCTTACTTGACACTTATGTGTATATTTTTGTGTACATAACTCAATAGCTATAACTAATTTAGTTTGATTGTCTGATTGTGTAGATTGCACTACCCATCTTTAAAAGAAACCAGGAAGTGGTATTATTGTCCTCTAAACTGCAAACAATCTGATTCTTTGATTTCTGTTTTTGTTGTTATTTTGGGTGTTTTTATAAGCGGAGGTTTGATGTTTTTGGACTTCAAATATAAGTACTTGACTAGTTAGGAAGATCACTTAACTAAATTTCTAAAAAGGAGGAAAGGCACACCAGCATTGTTCTTTGGGGTTTGAGAGGGTGGCATCACTCTGAAATTATTAAGAGAACACTATTATAAAGAAGGTCTTGCAACTTGCAGTTGCTAGGTTACTGCATAGAAAAAAAAGTGAATGACACCTGCATGTGCATATAGGAGAGAATTAGAGCAATCAAATGGTTTATAAGACAGCAAGCACAGGACTACCATTAATAACTAATTTTATGAATTAGGAAAACAGAAATGACCATGAAACTTAGAGTTTTATAATTTTGTTGGATAGAGGTGATTTAAGAAATTTGTGAATTAAGACTGATTTGAGGTAAGATTAAGTATAACATGAAACAAAATTATTTTTCTGTTTTATCTTCTAAAATAGTGTAGAAATCTGTATAGACTTTTATTAGAACAATATTGCAATACAGTTTAAATGCAGCAAGCTAAAGGAAAGATTTAGCAGGGAACAAAATGAATCTTTACTGGGAAGAAAATTACAAAGAGAGTAGGGACTAGTCAAAGGATAATCTCTTATCCTTACTTTTTGCTACATTTTTTTTTTTTTGGATAATTTCAGTTTGTTTATCTGTTCCAATTCCTCTTAATGTTTTATTGCTATCTTTATAGTGTTGCATTGAACACTATTTCCCCAGACATTTATCTGCCATTCTGATAAATCTGGTTAATTCTCCTCATCAGTCCATGGTTCAAGTTTTTCAGTTCCATATCTTGAGGTTAATGTTGTCTTAAAGCAATTCTAAATTTAGAGATATTGATGGTTTGGAATATATTGTTGCTCAATTTGTTAGTTCAACTAAAGCACAGTTAGTATTTAAAATTCAGGGGCGCCTGGGTGGCTTAGTTGTTAAGCGTCTGCCTTTGGCTCAGGGCGTGATCCCGACATTCTGAGATCAAGCCCCACATCAGGCTCCTCCGCTGGGAGCCTGCTTCTTCCTCTCCCACTCCCCCTACTTGTGTTCCCTCTCTTGCTGGCTGTCTCTCTCTCTCTCTGTCAAATAAATAAATAAAATCTTATAAAAAAAATAAAAAAAATAAAATTCAGAAATTAAGCTATTCTCACAGATATACAGTACCTGCATTAGTTAGCCCAAAGGAGAGCCATCTGGTACTGGAATTTCTGTTTTTGATCTTCCCTCAAATATAGCTAGCAACTAAAACCAAAATCACTCACAATAAATACATAATCCATTAACACTTAAAAAAAGGTAATCTTTTATGTTTAATTCTAAGAAAAAGAGAATCCTTCTTGCATTTAATAGCTTTTTATTTATTGTTACTGATTAAATGTTTGCATCTTCCCTAATTCATATGTTGAAATCCTAATCCCCAGTGTGTTTATATTTGGAAATAGGGCCTGTGAGGAAGTGATGAAGGTTAAATGAGATCATAAAGTGGGGCCCTAATTCATTAGGGTTAATATCCTTATAAAAAGAGGAAGAAACACAGAGCTCCCCCCCATTATGTTGAGAACATAGTGAGAAGGCCACATTCTGCCAGCCAGAAAGACAGCTCTTACCAAAAACTGACCTTGGCACCTTGATCTTGGATTTTCCAGCCTCCAGAACTGTGATGAAATTTTTTTTTTGTTTTTTAAGTCCCTCATGTATAGTATTTGTTAGCCAACCCAAGCTGACTAAGACACTTATTATGACATTTTTTTCTAATAGGTATTTTATAAATATTTTCCTAGAGATTTTCCAAAATATGCCCTGAGTTGCTATTATGGTATAATTATGGGCAAACTAGAGTAAAGACATGTCACAATCTGTGGCAAGAAATGAGGTCGAATAAGAAGGGCCCTAAAATATGGCATCTTGAGAGCAGTATAAATCTTTTATTTCCTAAATCATCTAGCCCAGAACCTCTCACAAAGTGGGTGGCCAACTTAATTCTTACTGAATTAAACTAAATGGATCAGTATGCCAAATTTGGATTGAGTCACTATTGCAGTTACTGAAAATGAGACTCCCAGTGATGTTATCTGCTGCAGTGGCAACCTGAAGTATCTAGTACTGTCACTTCCACAACCCAGGTCTTTGCCATTGAACTGATTCCTATTAAATAGGAGAAAGCATTAAGACTAGAACCTGGGGAGAGAAGACATTGTTTTTTTTGGGGGGGAGGTATTTTATTTTTTTTATTTTTAATTTATTTTTAATTTTTTATTATGTTATGTTAGCCACCATACAGTACATCATTAGTTTTTGATGTAGTGTTCCATGATTCATTGTTTGTGTAGAACACCCAGTGCTCCATGCAATACATGCCTTCCTTAATACTCATCACCAGCCTATCCCAATACCCCACCCCTCTCCCGCTGAAGCCCTCAGTTTGTTTCCCAGAGTCCATAGTTTCTAGTGGTTCATTCCCCCTTCTCTTTACCCCCCCTTCATTCTTCCCTTCCTTCTCCTACCGATCTCCCTGCTATTTCTTATGTTCCATAAATGAGTGAAACCATATGATAATTGTCTTTCTCTGCTGAGAGAAGACATTGTTATTCCCTCTCCACACACCCAGCAAAAGATGATTTGTCTTCACTGTTGAACATGGTTAATGCATGCTTTAATTGAGGATTGTGTTATTTCAGTTGTAGAGAGATTGGTCCCATTATTGACCTTGTGCTGTTATATTTAGAAGTTTCTTCTATTGAGTACATCTCTTCCTTTAGCAAGAAGGAAAACAGCCCTATGATTGGGGACCACTTCAGTGGGTCAATGACTTTCTTGTTTAAACATGTTAGCTCCGATAATTACAGTGCTTTTATTAGTTCATGTGTAAACAAGCCCAAGTATATCTACAAGGACACCAATGAGGTCACTTTAAATCATATATTCGAATAATTTCAGACTGGCACCAATGCATACAGATGTTAAAAATAACACTGCCTCATAAATTAGAACAGAGAAACATATTGAGGAGCAACATGTCTAGAGCCAGATTCATGGGCTGAATCCATCACCTATGAGCTCTGTGATATTAGGTAATTTCCTAAACTTTCTGTGCCTCAGTTTCCATACATGTAAAACAGGGATGGTCTTTGTACCTACATCATAAGATTGTTATGAGTTCATAGGAGTTAATATTTATAAAGTGCTTAGAACTGAGTCTGAAACATAAGAAATAGCTTTGAAGTATTTGTTAGACTGTTGAAGTATTTTCCCAACATAAATTAATGGTATTTGCCCAATTTTAACTTAAATTCTATAAAATTATTACAAGTGTGATTGCATTTTTCTTATCAATAGTCCTTGCAAGAAAAAAATTAAGATGTGCCTTGTCTCTTCATATAAATGCATAATAATGATTATTATAAGTTACTGAATGTAACTAAATTAGATATCATAAAACTTTCTCTCAAAGGTAAAAATATATCCATAATATTTTATAAGGCAGGGCACTACTGTAATGGAACTAATAATTCTACTAATCTAAGAATATTTCCAGTCATATGAGGTTCCCTGGGAGGGATATCTATTATAGAAATTCAATATAATATGTATTAAGTATAAGAGAAGAGGTGTTATTTATCTTTTCCCCACTACAGAGGCTTGACCAATTTGATTACACAGGAAACCTAAAAATACTTACTGAATGCTTCAATGACAGTATCTTTGTGAACTACTATGAATGCAAAAAAAGAAATATTCTAACTGTCTTTTAAACTTAGCTTCTAAATTGGTAAATTATGAAATATTTTTAGCTTTTTATAAAGTTTCATTACTATTAAATATATAATAGACTTCATATACCCAGTATTTAAACATAAAATGTCATTTTTATATATTTGCCTCATATTTTTAAATAAACTATAAAATATTATGGAGCTAGTTAAAGCTTCTGCCTTATCTCACTCTTTTCTCCTCTGTTTGAACCATTTTCCAGAAGTTATTTATTCTCTCTATGCCTGATTATATTTTTCACCACCTATTTATGTCCCCTAAAATATATAGTACTATTCTGTGTGTTTATAAAATTTACATAATTGCTATCATACTGTAAATATTCTTTTGCAATTTGCTACTTTCACTCAGCATTATGTTTTTGAGATTAGCCATCTTGATACTTATAGATGTACTTCATTCTTGGTAACTGTTTTATAGAATACTACTATATGAATATACCGGAGTTTATTACTTACTGAAAGACATTTAAATTTTTTCCAAGTTTTTCCTAGTACAAACAATGCTGCAATAAAAGAGCTGCACTTGTCTCCTGTATACATGTATGAGAGTTACTCTAAAATCTAGGATTAGAATTTTTGGATAAATAAAATGCACATATTTAACTCTTCTAAATATTGCTTTCTAAGTGGTCATTCCAATTTTTAAAAAAGTTTTTAAAGATTTTATTTATTTATTTGAGAGAGTGAGAGCAAGAGAGAGAGACAGATTGTGAGGCGAGTGGGAGGAGGGGCAGAGGGAGAAGCAGACTCCCTGTGGGGTAGGGAGCCTGACAAAGGACTCAATCCCAGGACCGTGGTATCAGGACCTGAGCCGAAGGCAGATGCTTAACTGACTGAGTCACCCAGGTGCCCCAGTGATTCCAATTTTTACTTCTATGAGCAGTGCATACATTCTCACTTACAGCTAATATTAACATGTTTGTCAGTCTGATAGATATGAAATGGTAACTTACTAGTTAAGCTTTCCTTATCCTTATTACTATTGAGTTGAGCACATATATGTATATATATTTCATATATTTATTAACCATTATGGTTCTGCTTCTGGGACTTGCTTGTATATCATTTACCCATGTTCCATTGAGTTCATTGTCTTTACTCACTGAACTGTGAAAATTTTATTTAATTTTTAATAAATTAATTTAAATGAATTCCACATAGGAAACTATTACAAAAAGTTCTCCCTAAATTTCCACAAATTTTAATTTTTAATATTTTGAAATAAATCAATATTTTCCTGTCTTATTTATGCATTTAATCCTTGGTTAAGAAATCCTTCCTTATAAGGGTCAGAAATACATTGTGCTCTATATTCTATTAAGTTGTTTAAGTTTTGCTGTTTACATTTTCATCTTTAATCCATCTGGACATAATTTTCAGAATGACATAGGGAATCCATTTCCTTCTATCCAGATGGCATCCGCTTCCACCAGTACAATTTACCAATGGGTCCTGAAGGTGCCAAATGTGAAGTGTCGGTAGTAGTATCATCATCAAAATTCTTTGAAAACCTTTCTATAAAGGACACTGCATTCAATTCTGAATATACAACATGAGAATAGACCCTAAACTAAAAATACTGTGATCACTACTTGAGGAGAAAAGACAAATATACACATATGTAAAAATATATTAGCCAAACTACTGAGTAATCACCCAAGTTTGATCAATCAAAATATTGTTCATGAAGGATGTTAAAATCAAAGCAAGTCTTGCACGAAGAGCAGAATTTTGATAGTCAGAAGATACTAGAGAATATCTTTCAGGAAGAAACCAGCAGGTAAAACTATGGAAGGAAAATACGTTTGGCAAGTATTGTGTGAAAAATGAATGCACCATTATTTTTTGTTGATTAGAGAGTTTCTCTCCATATGTACTATAGATTTGGATAAATATTTTGATAAGGCAACTTATGTACAGCCTTGTTAAGGTATTTGATCTTATTCTAGTGGAAAGAGCAGTGATTACTGAACAGGGAAATGATAAACTATTATTTTTCCTTCAAAAATATTAATCTGAAAGTTGTATATGTGTCTGAGAGGAAGAAATTTAATAAATCTTAATTTTATTTAACAAACGCTTTGTATTGATTCCCATCTGTTTGATACTGTTATAAGGATTATTCACAAATTAGCTTATTAACCATTTAATTCTCATAAGATCCCATAAGATAATATGAGTCTACCAATATTTTTAGATGAGGAAATAAAGATTATAAAGTTGAGAGATTCATATATGCACTCTGGTGAACTCTGTGTATCAACCTATGGATATATCAATGATATTTAGGCTTTGTTTTCTTTATTTTAAAGCCAATATGAGATGCAGATATATAATTCTAGGCTATGAAGTTGAAAGTACTTTTTGTAGTATAAAACAAGCTTAATAGTTTGCAGGCAATAGAGCCAAAATTATCTTATTAGTAGTAATAAGTATCTTATTAGTTTCTTATGTAAAGAAGGGAGTAGATAGTGGTGCTGAAATTTTATTTAGCTATACAGTGGCAGCATTCTTCAAATTTCATTGATAGGTATACTGGATTCATGATTTTTCCTAACAATGTTTTTCACCAGAATTAACAAGTACCTGATATTTGCCTACTTATTAACTTATATTTTAGATTTTTTAAAGTATACACTTAAATAAAAAATACTTTATATCATTAAAAACAATGGAAAATGAGAATCCCTTGCCCTCAGCAAAGACTATCTTTAAGCCTTGGTTATACAAATTATACAGTGTCCTTGTTCTTATCCCACAGGTAAGCTCCCTCCACACCATCACAGGACCTTCAGCAGTCCCCAACCAGCTCAGCTCAAACTCCTAGCATGCCATGAAGTCATGTATTAAAGTGGTGAATGTGCAGTACTTCAAACTGATGCTTGTGAATGGGATAAAGAGCCTTCTTAGTACAGAGGAGCACAGGCACCTAGGCTGGCATTTGAGGTTGGTATTAGAAGACAATCCTTGTGAGGAAGAGCTCCAACATATACTCTTCTCTCACTGACAGTATTAGAGGCCATCCCATCCCCTTTGTCCGGGAGCCAAGGAACTGTAGCATAAAGGACTACTTAGTCTGGATTGAGATGTTCAAACAATGCCATCAGGAATTTGTCTTTCTGCACAATTTCTCTGGTAATCTTTTCTCTATGTTGGCTTCATTCCCATGTGCATTATTTCCTTCTATTGCATGCATTCCTTCTATTGGCATTTATTCCCCATACTTCATATTATAATATATCCTCTCCAATTCCCAATGGGATGACATATGGGAGAAATACTTTCTTACTATCTCCACATTGTATTAACTTTTTCCACAGGGGAAGAGGGACTTCTGTTCCATCAAGAAGGAATTGAATATGCCTAACCCAGTAAACTGTCTTTCATATCTGTCTACCACAGAAAAGGTTCACTCTAGTTTTTCTTATTTTGTCATTATTTCATTGTGGCAGTCTCTGGTCTTTCATGGAAGGCCTGCAACTTAGTTGTACAAAGGTGCCAATACCTGGGCAGGTAAATCTAATTGTGAGAAAGTACTACAAGCCTATTTGACTGTAGTGCTGAAGTCACATTCTCCAAACAGGCTTATCAGTACTAAATTTGGAATACTGATCTTTACTTCAATGTATCTAATGTCTTGTTTCTCATTTAATTCTGAAAGCTGAGGGAAGAAATTATATTTTATTTATTGACCCTTAACGTTTTTCATAAGTTCTAGAGTTACAATATGCTATCTGGGATGACTCTAGTGAAAAGGGAATACCTCTTTTGAATAGTTCCAATAAAACAGGGAAAGAGGTGATAAATATAGTTTTAATTTTCCCTACTAGAACTACATTATCTGTCCAATTTGATTAAGCATTATAATAGGCACTGTCTAAAATGTGATGAGCAATGGGTAAGCATCAGTTCTATATGAACCAAATGAGTGTGTACTTTGAGAAGTGTCTTTAGAAGAAAGGGAGTAAAGACATAGGGTGGGTGCATATGTAAGAAATACACGGCATAGATGGAAGGGCTTGACAATTGGACAGTGAATGAAAGACAGAATGGATTTAGGGAGCATTTATCTCGGATGACTATGTAAATTGTGGAGTCATCATGAGATTTATATAGAAAATGACAAAGAATTAGTGTGGGATGGGATGCCAATAAATTCAAATTTTAAATAATTTTTATTGAGGCATAATAACATATAATAAAATTTAACTATTTCAAAAGTTTCCTCCTGCCAGTTTACAGTCAATTTCCCTCAACTTCTTAGCCCCAGGTGAGTACTGATCTATATTCTGTTACTATAGATTAGATTAATAATTTCAAGAATTTCTTATAAAGGGAATCATTCAGTCTGCACTATTTGTGTCTACCTGTTTTTCTCTTTCCATATGTATTCAATATTCAGTCATATATTTGAGGGTATCAATTGTGTGTTCCTTCTTTATGACTTAGCAGTATTCCATTGTGTAGATATACTACAATTTGTTAATCCATTTATCTATTGGTATGTATTTGAGTTATTTCCAGCTTTTGGATTACAAGTAAAGTTGTTTTGTATATCTGTGTATAAATCTTTGTGTGGACATCTCTGTGCTCTTGGGTAATAATTTAGAATAGTAACTACAAGGTCATTTAATTAGTATATGTTTAAATTTATAACAATATACCAGAAGTTTTCCAAAGTGGTTGTAGCATATGATATTTCCACCAGCATATTAGAGTTGCAGAGCTCCTTATCTACCAATGCTTTTAAAGATTTTATTTGTTTTATTTGACAGACAGAGACACAGAACACAAGCGGGGGAACAGGAGAGGGAGAGGGAGAAGCAGGCTCCCCACTGAGCAGAGAGCCCCATGTGGGGCTCAATCTCAGGACCCTGGGATCACTCCTGAGCCAAAGAAAGATGCTTAATTGACTGAGCCACCCAGGTGACCCCGGTATTTTTATTTTTGGCCAATACATTAAATTTTAAAGTAGGAGCTTTTGAAAAATAACATGGGAGAGAATTAGATATTCAATTCTGAAACTCAAGGGAGAGGTGTGATCTGGGATCATAAATTTAGAAATGACAAGGATATGAAAAATAATTAAAATAATGAGAGTAGATGAAATGATTCATATCATGCTTGAATAGAGGCTCCTGGAAAACACAAATATTTAACAGAAGATTAGGGGTTTAACAGGCAGGCAAAGAAAGTATAAAGATGGCACGGAGACCTACAAGCATACAGAAAAATCAAGTGCAGAGAGAATATAAGTAGAAGGGATCAACAGTGTCATGTGCATTGGAGAGATCTAGTAAAGGACTAATATTTCCCCCATTTACTATTGCAACTAGGATGTTATTGTAACTGCAACAAAAACTATTTCTCTTCTGTCCTTAAGTTGGCAATCAGATCACAGTATCACAGTGAGTTACCTGTGAGTGAGCAGAGATGAAGAGGTTGCAAAGAAAAGGTGACTGACTTCAGCATTTTGCTGAGGAGGGGGAAAAGAGACTGAATGAGTCACAGACATCAAATTGAGATCCAGTCTGTATAACCCTTGATACAATGTCTGGTATATAGAAAGAAACCAGTAATCATAACATTATTTATTTTAACTGAGAGAGTAGGATAAGAGTTTTAATTTTTCTTTCAAGATTGCTCCAGATGTCAAAAACCAACCTGCCTGTAGGTATTGCAGGGTCTGTAACACTCAAAGCAGTTCCTCTTAACGTTCCATAATCCCAAGTTTTATGAAGGTAAATTTAGCTTAATATTTACATCAAGAACATTCATAAAAGAGAAAATGAGGGTAAGAAATAAATTTTCATATATGCATGTAATAATCTGGAAATATCTCTTTGGTGACTATATGGAAGGCTCATGAATTAATAGTACTTAGTCTCAAGAAGTTTTTTCTTTTTATTGGTTTATAAAATTTTAATTTTAGAAACCGCTAGCAGGGGGCGCCTGAGTAGCTCAGTGAGTAAGCATCTGCCTTCAGCTCAGGTCATGATCCAGGGTCTTGAGATCGAGCCCCAGCCAAGCTCCCTGCTCAGTGGGGAGCTTGCTTCTCCCTCTCCCCACTGCTTGTGCTCACTCTCTTGCTATCTCTCTCTCTCTCAAATAAATAAATAAAATTTTAAAAAAAGAAAATAAAAAGAAACTGCTAGCAGAACCCCTCTTTCTCCAAAAAAACTCCTTGAATATGTTTTTCCAATTCAGACTCAAAGGACCAGTTTCTAGTTTAAACTATTCATCACAGCTTACATATGTTTATGCACACAAATGTTGTTAGCCTGCTAAAAAGAATGCCTTATGTTGAATGAAACGATTAATTCAAGGCTTTGCAAATTCTTTTGGTTATTTTACAAATATTACTGTTTTTGTTAATATGGTAGAAAATTGGAGAAGTTTAAAGGCCTCAAAAGAATAGAACTCAAAGACCTTTTCAAAAGTATTTTTCTAACATAGTGTTATTTAAATGCTAATCTTAGGCATTTAAAATATATCTATATTTCTTTTCTAGATTTTAGAGCTTACTAGGGTCCAATTTCCTAATGCCAGTTAGCCAGACTTGAAACTTAGATATGTGTGTAATTACTATCATGACCAATTAAATTACTCTTCAAATTTAAAGAACAGGGCACTTATTTCTGAAATCAGATAAAAAATTTCAGAAAATATTTTAAAGATTTAAACAAAGAACTATGATGATAGAATAAATCTTATAAAAGTGAAAAATTATGGATTGATAAAAATTCACCTTACATAGTTATAAAAATATGCTTATAGTAACAGATCTGAACAGAACATATTACATGCAAGTAATATGCATGTTTCTAAAATATATCTAAGCTTAACAGGGTTGATGGAAATTTTATATGTAGAAAGAAGAGCTGGGAGAATATTGTAATATCTTACCTACTATTAAAAAAAATAAGACATATACACAAATACATCAGTAATCAAAGAAAAATAATGTGAGACTGAATGCATAAACTATTTAGTCAACGTTTCTCTTTTTTTCTGTTTTTCTTTGATAGCAATGTGTCATAGGTATAAGACTCAAATTATCAGCATACTGATAAAAACGTTGGTTTCTTTAGAATTGCGTGAACAAAACCTTTTAATAATCGACAATGATGAAGATAATGATGACTATTAAAATAAGCTACACTAAATTGCTTCTTTGTGACAGGACCTATGTTAAGCTATTCACCCATTTGTTCCTCATATTAATATTATCAGGTTCATTGTGGTAGCTCAATTATCTAGTCTTTCTTTCTTCCATTTTAATAGAACTTGTAAATGTTTGCTGGAAACATTGTTGCCCAAAATAAGAACTGCATTTCCCAGACTCATTTACAGCTAAGGTATGACCAAGTGACAAAATTTTGAACAATGTGATGAAAATAGTATAGTGTGAATCTTTCTTATACAACAGCCAGAGTGAGCCTTTGCCCCTCTTCTTTGTTTTTTCCCCTCTCTCTGCACAGGGTATATTCATGATGGTTTAATTTGGAGAACTCCTCTTAGCCCATAAATGTTCTTGTGAATGGAAGCCAGTGTAATGTAAGAATAAGAGAAAGAAACATGAGAGTACTTTATGGGTCACATTTGCCATAGGTGCCCCAAAATACTGATTTGCTGACATTTATATTAGAGATAACATTGTACCTTTTTAAAGCCATTGCTTTTTGTATATTGATTATAAACTTGATATATATATGTGTGTATACACACACACACACACACACACACATATATATATACACACACACACATACACACACACACATATATACACACACACTAATACAAGTATCTTATATCTCACGTTAGTATTACGATTTAAAATATATACAATAAATATCTATATATATATTATTCCAATTTTATTAATGAGGAAACTAAGGTTTAAATTCTGTGACTCTTCAAGTTTACAAAATTACTAAATAATAGAGTTTATCAGATGCAATAAAGCTGAGATTCATTGCTTTGCAGACAAAGAGTCATTATTATGGATATTTGGGGAACTAAATCTCATCTCCTTTTCTTTTCCCTTTGGGTTCCAACCTATATAGGAAACATAAGGATTAGTGTGAAAATTAGATCCAAAGTACTGTCTTTATTAATGACTAGCTAATTTCTTTTTTTAAAAAAAGATTTTGTTTGAGAGAGAGAGAGAATGAAGGAGCATGGGGCCAGGGGGGTGGGGGAGAGGCAGAGGGAGAAACAGACTCCCCATTGAGCAGGGAGCCTGACTCGGATCTCGATCCCAGGACCCTGAGATCATGACCTGAGCTGAAGGCAGATGCTTAACTGACTGAGCCACCCAGGCACCCCAATGATTAGCTAATTTCTTGATAACTTCCCAAACTCAGACAATTAGGAAAACATGTTGGAGAGCATGGCTTAGACATAGGGCTCCATTCATTCCCTAAAACCCACCCTAAATTGAAGTTTAACTGGAATGCAGGAAGAAAATATGGAACAGCAGAAAAGTAAGGGAAATCGTTCTTATCTTTCAATACAGTCATTACTTAGATCCCTTGTAAAAATGATGCCCTGCTGTAAAAACTTACAGTGTACCTGTAAGAACATATTCCCTTGGCCTTATTTCAGTACAGATGTGGTTGACAGTTCTGTGCTACTGCCAGCATCCAAAAGAGTCTAAACAGTCTCTGCTTTGCTGCCTCAGGACTACATGTAAGGCCCACCATAGAATTGTGGGGAGAAATCCTCTGGGAGCAAGCTCTGAAGGATAAATGCCATCCTTTCCGTCTTCTAGTAGAACAATTTATGAAGTGCATTTTACAAGATTCTTCAGAGATTTCTCTTCAGGCTCAAGGCTCAGTTCCCCACAGCTGCCACGAGCTTATTAATATAAACCTTATTAGCTTTTCTTCCTTACCGGTGGAACTTTCCTTACTATCTAACTTCTTTGTCCTGAGAACACCTCTCAAGTAAACTCCCTGCACTCAAATCCTTGTCAGGCTTTGTCTGAGGAAAGATCTAAACTGAAACAGGTCAACGGCTTTTACCTTTCTGATTAGCAACATTTTCCTCCTCTCTTAGAAGAGAATAAATAAGAAAAGGAGAAAGAAGCAAGGTTTTTTTTCCTTCTAATCTTCCTAAGTGAACCTTGTTATATATCCACAGTAAAGGAAAAACAGAGAAGTTTCCCTGCCTTCAATATTGTAAACTGAAGCAGGTAAGAGATTTCCCCTAAAATAAGGTCAGCCATTATGTCTGACAATTGTAATGAGAACTTTAAAATCTACTCCCATAGCAACTTCCAAAGACACAATGCAATATTGTTAACTATAGTCCTCATGCGGTACGTTAATTACACCCTAGAACTTATTCATATATAACTGGGAATTTATACCTTTTGACCACATTTACCCAATTCCCTCATTCCCAATCCCTTGCCTATGGAAACCACCAATCTGCTCTCAGTTTCTATGAGTTTGGCTTTTTCTTTTAGATTCCACAGGTAAGTGAGATCATACAGCATTTGTCTTTCTCTGTCTAGCTGATTCCACTTAGCATAATGACTTCAAGGTCCATCCGTATTATTGCAAATGGCACAGTTTCTTCTTTTCTTTCTTTTTAACTTTTTACATGGATAAATAGAATCTCATGTCTTCAATGATTACAACTGAGTAAACATATACAGTAAATTTAATTTCTTTATGGGAAAATAATACACCAGTGAGAATCATTACTCATAATATCAAGAAATCAATGGAAAACAATACTAAGATCTCAAGTCTTCCTTCAAGGGTGCCCACACCTATAAATGCTTTGAATTAAAAACATTTCACTCAGCTATTCTTCTTACCCAGTTTATTTTCAATTTTAACATGATTATTTCTATGCAATATCAGCAGCTTGAATCTTGGACAAAAGACCTATATGCTAGAAACCAATGCACTACTGTGTGTGAACATATATAACTTCATTTTACTAATAAACCAGTAGGACATGCGCTGTAATTTGGTAGAACGTGTATTGTTATGTCTGTTTTACAAGTTAAATAGCTAACATAATGAGTTATGATTTGGCAAAGCCACAAAGCTAGTTAGCTACACAACTCATGTGTAAATATATATCTTTTGACATCTTATCTAGTTTTCTTTCATTTAGATGGAATTATTAAGAACTTACTGCTAGGTGAGCCTCCTTTCCTCTGACCTCATGTTTCCAAGGGAGAAGGTCCAAAATAATAGATTCTTCCACTACAAATGTACTCCTCCCCTGTGAGTAAATTTCTAATAAGGAACTGATGCTGTTCAGCTCAAGTCTTTCTACGCTTATTTTCAAGTCTATTGGCCCACAGAAAGTGCAAAGCCTGGGTCAACACTCCACCAAACAGTAAGAAGAACAGGACTGATTCTCATCCTGTGGGAAAATCCTGCGGCTGTTCAGCTGTTTAGGAAACGAGAAAGCACCTCTGTATAATTAAAAGTCTCATTGACCATGCATTTAAAACCATATTCTCTAACACATTTTATCCTTAAATCTAACATTTCAATCCCCATCTACTTGTTACTTTGATTCTTATTTTTGACCTTGAGAGAAAAATGAGGTTTTATTGTCTGCCTCACCTGTGAAAATACAATAATTACCTAAAACTTAAAGGCATCTCAAAAGTTTCATTTTTAATGCGTGTGGTAGTTAGTTAGAACTGAGTAAATTAGAAGTTTCTGGGAAGGTGGTGGAAGAGTAGGGAACCCTCATTTCATCTGGTCCCTTCAATTCAGCTAGATATCTATCAAATAATTTTGAACACCTGTCAATTCAACCTGAGATCTAAGAAAAGAACTGCTGCAATTCTACAAATAGGAAAGCAGCCACTTTTTGCAAGGTAGGTGGTGTGGAGAAGTGAATTTGAGGGGTTACATTGGAAGATAAATGATGGGGGGAAGGATCCTCCATAAGGCGGCTACTGGAAAGTGATATAGCAGCAAATAGCAAAATCAGAACTTTTAGAAGTCTGCTCCTGTAAGGGATGTCCCTGCATGAAAGGTGCTCAGGTGGTGAAGGTGGGCAGAATCCTAGGTGGGACAGTGTGGTTTCAGGATCCCCAGGGTCACAGAAAGAACATGGATGTCTAAGTGCATCAGAGTTCCCAAGCATTGGAGAGGGAAAGCAGGCTACAATCAGCGAGGCTGGGTGTGGGCTCTTGGCTGGGTGTTGCCATAAAGTGGAACATTGGCACAATTTGGCAACCGCTTTCCAAGCAGGGGCCCGGCAAGGAACGGAACCACGGCAAGCCTCCTCCCTCCCCCTAGGAAGACTGGTGCAGGTGCACACCATAGAAGTCTGCAGAGTTTGGTGCACACAAATTTGACTGCCTTTTCCTGAGGGTGCACAAAAGAGTGGGGGCCAAGATCGTTCAGTGCCAAGGCTGGAGATTGGGGTGCCACCATTTTTTTTCCATCCTCTAAAGCCACATGGAAAGCCTTCAGGGAAAAAAAAGCCACATACAGCAACCTGAAGCAGCTTACACTGAACAGGCAAGGATACCTGAGAATCAGTGCAACAGGCCCCACTCCCAGAAGACCAGCAGGAACTTCAGGCTAATACCAAGTTTATAGATCACACAGAATTGAAAAACTCCTGTGCTAGGGGAAAACAGTATATAGAATTAGAGGGTTTTTTTTCGTAAGTCTTCAGTCTTTAAAATTTTCTCTTTCTTTTTTTCTTTTATTTTCCTTTTCAACTAGTTTTCTATTTTAAAAATTTTATTTATTTATTTGAGCAAGAGAGAGCACAAGTGGTGGGTAGGGAGAGGGAGAGGAAGAAGCAGACTCCCCACTGAGCAGGGAGCCCAATGTGGGGCTCGATCTAATGAGCCTGGGATCATGCTCTGAGCCAAAGGCAGATGCTTAATGGACTGAACCACCCAGGTACCCCTAGTTTCTTATTTTATCAACTCTTTTAATTTTTATTTTTACATTTACATTTTATAGATATAATCTTCATTTTTGGCTTCCTTTCACTGTATTCAGTTTTATGTTTGTATATAAGTTTTTTTCTTTACAATTTTGGGATTTAGTGTCATCTACCAAACAGACCAAAATACACCCAGGACCAAGTGTATCACCCTGATTTGTCCCCTTGTGGGATTATATTCTCTCTTTCCTCCCCCTTTTTTAAATTTCTTTTTTGGTTTCGGATCTCTTCGGATTTGTTTAGTATATATTTCAGTGGGGTTGTGGTTGGTATTTTTTATTTTGTTCTCTTGTTCACCTATTCTCTGGACTGAGAAATTCACAATAAAAGAAAGAATCAGAGGTAATACTGCCATATTTAATCAATTTGGATATATGTAAAATGTTGGACCTCGAATTCAGAAAAATGATTATAAAGATACTAGCTGGGCTTTAAAAAAGCATAAAAGACACTACAGAATCCCTTAGTGCAGAAATAAAAGAACTAAAATCTAATCAAGCTGAAATTAAAAATGCTTTAATTGAGATGCACTCTAAAATGGACTCTAATGCTAGCATAAATGAGGCAGAAGAGAGAGTCAGTGACATAGAAGACAAAATGATGGAAAGTAAGGAAGCTGAGAAAAAGAGAGAAAAACAGCTAATGGATCATGAGGGGAGGCTTTGAGAAATGAGCAATACCACAAAGCAAAACAATATTAGAATTATTGGGGTTCCAGAAGAAGAAGAAAGAAGAGAGAGGGACAGAATGATTTGAGCAAATCATAGCTGAGATTTCCCAAATCTTGGGAATGAAACAGGCATTCAAGTCCAGGAGACACAGAGAACTGTCCTCAAAATCAATAAAAATAGATCAACACCTAGACATATAATAGTGAAGTATGCAAATCTCAGAGACAAAGAAAAAGTCCTGAAAGCAACTGGAGACAAGAGGTCCTTAATATACATGGGTAGAAATATTAAACTGGTAGCAGACCTATCCACAGACACCTGGCAGGCTAGAAAGGGCTGGCATGATATACTGAGGGTACTAAATGAGTAGAAAAGGCAGCCAAGAATACTTTATCCAGCAAGGCTGTCATTCAGAATGGAAGAGCTTCTAGGACAGACAGAAACTGAAAGAATATGTGACCATCAATCCAGCCCTACAGGAAATAATAAGGGGGGTACTGTAAGTGAAGAGAGAGCTCAAGAGTAACATAGACCAGAAAGAAACAGAGACAATTTACAGAAACAGGGAGTTTACAGGTAATACAATGGCACTAAATTCCTATGTTTCAATAGCTACTCTGAATGTCAATGGGCTAAACACTCCAATCAAAAGACAGAGGGTATCAGGATGGATAAAAAAGCAAGACCAATTAATATGCTGTCTGCAAGAGACTCACTTTAGAACTAAAGACACTTCCAGACTGAAAGTGGCGGGGGGAGTGGAGAACCATTTACCATGATAATGGAGTAAGAGATGAAGAGAGACACTACATCATATTTAAAGTGTGTACCCAAAAGAAGATCGAACAATAATAAATACCGATGCCCCTAACTTGGGAGCAGCCAATTATATCAACCAATTAATAACAAAATTAAAGAAATACATCAATAATAACACAATAATAGTAGGGGACTTTAACACCCCACTCACATCAGTGGACAGATCATTTAAGCAGAAGATAAACAAGGAAACAAGGGCTTTGAATGACACACAGGACCAGATGGACTTCACAGATATATAGAGAGCATTCCATCCTAAAGCAATAGAATACACGTTCTTCTTGAGTGCACATGGAACCTTCTCCAGAATAGATTACATACTGGGTCACAAATCAGGTCTCAACCAGTACCAAAAGATTGGGATTTTTCCCTGTATATTTTCAAACCACAACGCTTTGAAACTTGAACCTAAGCACAAGAGGAAATTTGGAAGGAACTCAAACACTTGGAGGTTAAAGAGCATCTCACTAAAGAATGAATAAGTCAACCAGGAAATTAAAGAAGAATTAAAAAAAAATTCATGAAAACAAATGAAAATGAAAACAAAACTGTTCAAAACCTTTGGGATACAGCAAAGGCAGTCCTACAAGGGAAATACATAGCAATACCAGCCTTTCTCAAGAAACTAGAAAAGTCTCAAATAAACAAGCTAACCTTACACCTAAAAGAGCTGGAAAAACAACAGCAAATGAAGCACAAACCAAGCAGGAGACAAGAAATAATAAAGATCAGAGCAGAAATCAATGATATAGAAACTAAAAGAACAGTAGGACAGATCAATGAAACTAGAAGCTGGTTCTTTGAAAGAATTATAAGATCGATAAACTTCTAGCCAGACTTATCAAAAAGAAAAGAGAAAGGGGGCGCCTGGGTGGCACAGCGGTTAGGCGTCTGCCTTCGGCTCAGGGAGTGATCCCGGCGTTATGGGATCGAGCCCCACATCAGGCTCCTCTGCTGGGAGCCTGCTTCTTCCTTTCCCACTCCCCCTGCTTGTGTTCCCTCTCTCACTGGCTGTCTCTCTCTCTGTCAAATAAATAAATAAAAATCTTAAAAAAAAAAAAAAAGAAAAAAAAAAAAAGAGAAAGGACCCAAATTAATAAAATCATGAATAAAAGAGGAGAGATCACAACCAACACCAAGGAAATACAAACAATTTTAAGGACATATTATGACATATATGCCAACAAATTAGGCAATCTGGAAGAAATGGATGCATTCCTAGACATTTATAAACTACCTAAACTGAAACAGAAAGAAATTGAAAACCTGAACAGACCCACAGCAAGGAAACTGAATCAGTAATAAAAATCTCCCAAAAAATAAAAGAGTCCAGAGCCACATGGCTTCCCAGGGGAATTCTACCAAAATTTATTTATTTTTTTAAGATTAAAAAAATTTTTTTTGAAGATTTTTAAAAAATTTATTTGACAGAGAGAGAGAGAAAGAGAACAAGCAGCGGGAGCTGCGGAATGAGAGGGAGAAGCAGTCTTCCCACAGTGCAGGGAGCCTAACCCAGGAGCCTGGGATCATGACCTGAGCCAAAGCCAGATGTTCAACCAGCTGAGCCACTCAGGTGTCCCTCTACCAAACATTTAAAGAAGAAATAATACCTATTCTACTGAAGCTGTTTCAAAAAACAGAAATGGAAGGAAAACTTCCAAACTCATTCTATGAGGCCAGCATTACCTTAATCCCATAGCCAAAGACCTCACCCAAAAGAAGAATTAACAGACTAATATCCCTGACAAATGTGGATGCCAAAATTCTCACCAGGTACTAGCCAATAGGATCCAACAGTATATTAAAAGCATTATTTACCACGACCAACTGCGATGTATTCCTGGGCTGCAAGGGTGGCTCAACATACACACATCAATCAACATGATACATCACATTAATAAAAGAAAGGACAAGAACCATGTGATTCTTTCAATTGACACAGAAAAAGCATTTGACAAAATACACCATCCTTTCCTGATTAAAACTCTCCACAGTGTAGAAATAGAGGGAACACACTTAATATCATAAAAGCCATCTATCTATGAAAAGACCACAGTGAATATCATTCTCAATGGGGAAAAATGAGAGCTTTTCCCCAAGGTCAGGAATATGACAGGGATGTCCACTTTCACCACTGTTGTTCAACATAGTACTAGAAGTCATAACCTCAGCAATCAGACAGCAAAAAGAAATAAAAGACATTCAAATTGGCAAAGAAGAAGTCAAACTCTCATTCTTTGCAGATAACATGATGCTTTCTGTGGAAAACCTAAAAAACTCCACCCCAAAATGTCCACCATATATATAATGGACCATTACTCAGTCATAAAAAAGAATGAAATCTTACCATTTGCAACTATGTGGATGAAGCTAGAGTGTATTATGCTAAGTGAAATAAGTCAGAGAACTACAAATACCATATGATTTCACTCATATGTGGAATTTAGGAAACAAACAGATGAACATATGGGAAGGGGAAAAAAGAGCGAGAGAGAGGAAATGAACCATAAAAGACTTTTAATGACAGAGAACAAACTGAAGGTTGGTGGACGTAGGCAGGTAGGGGATGGGCTAGATGGGTTATGGGCATTAAGGAAGACACTTGCTGTATTGTGTGCTGAGTGTTATATGTAAGTAATGAATCACTGAATTCTCCTGAAACTAGTATTGTACTGTAAGTTAACTAGCTAGAATTTAAGTAAAAATTGGGGGAAAAAAAAAAAGAATGGGAAGGAGAGACATGGCTTTGAATTAGTACAGTAATCTCATGGGATGATTTGAGGTAAGTCCATGGCAATTAATAGAGGATATTTTCACCAAATATTATGGTCAACTGGAAAATAAAAAGTCCTCCACTTTATTACATGATAATGGGAAAGAACTGGAGAAGGAGTTGCAGGCCAAGTACCCAGAAGTAGGTTGAAGACAGTTATCCAAATGGTGTTCTGATAGTTGCTATCTCTCTTCTGCATGGGAATACTTCCTTTTCAAAGTGGGCTGGTAGAAGTTTCTGCCATCTTTAAGATAAGTTATATAGATGTGAATCCACACTGAGCATGAAAGGAAGGAAATTCATTACTGCTATACCTAGGAATAATATGAATCATTTGAATTTTGGCAGGTTTTCTTGGGAGGTAAGAAGGTGGAGTGTGTATTATTTTATTAAGAAAAAAAGCAAAATCTGGGCCATTTTACAAACTCAACTCCTTCTGTAATCTATCTTGAGGAGGGTAGGAACTCAAACTTTTATAAATATGTTGGAGTCTTTTATGAATCAGTAGCTAGAGGATGGGGGATTTTTGTTGCTTTGTTGTTGTTGTTCCTCTTTCATTGAGATAGGTAGCCTTTCAAGGATCTGGGCTGTATTTGGTTACTCAATTTTAACTTCCCACCTTGTATGTTTCCAAGGCCTTGCCTATATTTGCTACATTTACCATTAAAACACTAGCATCTTGGTTACCAAAAGTGTCAACTATACTCAGGGCAGCTGTAATACTTATCTCGGTTTATCATTTTGGCTTACAAACCCCACTCTCCTTTTTTTTTTTTGTAGGCTACTGATAATACACCTCAATTACTTGTGAGCCCAGCTACATGTGTAGAACGATTTTGCTTTATTTTATTCATTAATCCTTGGTATTTTATACTAGAATTTATATCACAATATATGCTCTAATTGACCAAATGTCTAAAATATACATTTTTTAAAAAACATTCTTCTGTTCTGTAAAACCAGATTGGTGATTTGGTAGAAGTTTTAGAGTCAAGGAAAGCAAAATGAAATTTAGACTTCGAGTAAAAATAAAATCTGTGAGGAAAAGGATTACCGATGCATAAGCTGTTGTTTGTCTACTCACCTAGATACATAATACTAGATGAGGTACTCAGGACTAATCATTGCTGGTAAAATTAGACAATTTGCAGTAATGTTAAGTACAATAACATTTTTAAGGTAAAATTCATTTTGTTGAATCCATCACTTGCCTCCATAGTACCATTATAGTCATAATTATGATACCATTGATCAATTCCTTTAGAGACTGGTATTATCTGTTATATACAAAGTAGGTCATCTCTTTCAACTTGTTATTAAATCTTCCACAGTACAGGGCTCTTAAAGAGCATTTTTATGAAAACCCAATATTTTTAGATTCTGAGAAAATTAAAAAATTTATCCATTCACATACTTCTTTTCCAAAATCTCCCAGTCACTTATGATAATACTTCTAAGTCTGGGATATCTTGCCAAACATAATTAGTATAGCTCCTCACTTCAAGCTTATATCTGTTTAAAGGCATTGTGAAAAATGAGATGTCCTGCTTGAAGACACCTATGTGAAATCCTTTGTTTTCTCTTCTATTTTAAAAAAGACACCTAAATTCTGCATCTGATTTCTAATGGCTAGTGTAAGATTATTGAGCAATTAGAAAATTATCTAGGTTTGGCATTCTGAGACTGTGAATACTCTATTCATTTAACTTACATTTTATTCAAGGTTTACTTGGTGTGATCTGCTAGATACCAAGTCCAGTTAATGAAGGAGTCATAAAAAAAACTTTGTGGCTAAGTGACAAAATAACTCTGAGACCATCTTTATTTTGTTCTATTTTTTGAGACTATCTTTATTTTTATTTTCATCTGGTGTTCTCTAATTTTAGTCTCTACCAACAAGAAGTAA
This sequence comes from Ursus maritimus, assembly GCF_017311325.1. Taxonomy (NCBI): domain Eukaryota; kingdom Metazoa; phylum Chordata; class Mammalia; order Carnivora; family Ursidae; genus Ursus; species Ursus maritimus. The sequence continues at coordinate 22,753,368 of NW_024426663.1, forward strand.
AAACCCGAAGTATGTTTGTCAAAAGGAGAATTGTTATTTTCCAAAGAGGAAATATCTTTGCTCTAAAACCATAGGGCCTCCGCAGTAAGTTTCCTATTAGAGTGTATCATAATTTCAATTATCAAAATGTCCAAGTGACAGAATGGTCTTACATGTAGTCTAAAAAGTTGGAAATATTTTTTTTTCCTTTGCTCTGGATCTGTTCAAAGTCAGAAGATTCTGTATTACCCAGTAGAAAAATCAAAGTAGTACAATCAAGTATAAAAAATTCATCAAGGAGAGAGACAGTCTGACTTCTTCTTTGCTGATTTGGATATCTTTTATCCCTTTTTGTTGTCTGATTGCTGTTGCAAGGACTTCTAGTACTATGTTGAATAATAGTGGCGAGAGTGGGCATCCTTGTCGTGTTCCTGATCTTAAGGGAAAGGCTTCCAGATTTTCCCCATTGAGAATGATATTTGCTATAGGCTTTTCATAGGTGGTTTTTATGAGATTGAGGAATGTACCCTCTATCCCTACACTCTGAAGCGTTTTAATCAGGAAAGGATGCTGTATTCTGTCAAACGCTTTTTCTGCATCTATTGAGAGGATCATATGATTTTCACTTTTTTCTTGTTGATATAATCTATAGATTTGCGAATGTTGAACCACCCTTGCATTCCAGGGATGAATCCCACTTGGTCATGATGTATAATCCTTTTAATGTACTGTTGGATCCTATTAGCTAGGATCTTGTTGAGAATTTTGGCATCCATATTCATCAGGGAAATCAGTCTGTAATTCTTCTTTTTGATGGAGTCTTTGCCTGGTTTGGGGATCAAGGTAATACTGGCCTCATAGAATGAGTTTGATAGTTTTCCTTCTGTTTCTATTTTTTGAAACAGCTTTAGGAGAATAGGTATTAATTCTTCTTTGAATGTTTGGTAGGGCTTCAGAGGGGAGGGGGTGGGGGAATGGGATAGGCTGGTGATGGGTAGTAAGGAGGCACGTATTGCATGGTGCACTGGGCGTTATACGCAATTAATGAATCATGGAACTTTACATCAAAAACCAGGGATGTACTGTATGGTGACTAACATAATATAATAAGAATATTATTATAAAAACAAACAAACAAAAATAAATCCAGAAATGCATTAAAAAAATTCATCAAGGACTGCACTACTTTCCTAATGGTAGAGGGTGCAGTTTCTAATAACCATCACTTTGGAATGGTATCTTGACATACCCCAAGCTATTAGAATGCATAATCGTTATTGAGATGACAGGACCCTGACTATCTCTGGGATTTATTTCACATATTCTGAAATGCATTCATCTCACCAAGGTGTATAGCTATTTCTTGCTCCTCATATAAATGGTATCATATAAATGATACCATTAATGTAGAAAATTAGCATTCAGTCATGAGGATGGTGAGATGGTCAATTTCCTTGATGTATTTAATTTTGGTACAGAGCCAGATAATTTATATATCCCAGGAGGCAAGACAGTCAATATAAACTAAAGTTCTTGTCAGATAAAAGCTATGGTATCTTTTGCTTATCGTGATAGAGAATAAAAAAATATTTACCAGATGAATAAATGTACAGCAGGTATCAGAATATCCATTTACTGCAGTAAAAAAAACCATATTTAGAAGGGTTCCTGCAAATGGACTATTAACCATCTGTATTTTTTGTTTCTGGCAAAAATGCATAATTCGATGGAGCTGTGAGAGGAATAAAGATTCCTGTGCTTTCTAGTGTTTATCTAATACAATCTATGATTTTACACTTGAGGAAGAAAATGTTCCAGGCGCTTCCCCATTGGCTCTTTCTATGATTATAGCTTTCAATCTACAACATTTTGTCAGATATTCTGGGACATTATTCGAACTATACACTCAGGAACCAGGAGCCAGACCTATTTTGTGTGTTCATAGATGATTTTGGGTCAAAGTTCTAGTTAAGTTACGCTCTTTTGCCACCCCCAGATCCTTCAGTGATATTGTGTAACCTTAAATTTTGATATCCAGATAAGCCAATATGTGTATGTTGTTATACTTAAACACTATAATTTCAAGTGTTTTGTTTGAATTGGTCAGTTATGCTAATCAGAAAATTAGAATGATGGTAGAGAGGGAGGTTTATGGAATTGCCTATCCAGTTGATGGTAAAAGGAGCTGAATCTTTTCTGTTTTCATGTTGGATATTCTATGGTGGTCATAAAAATATTTCCATTTATCAGATATTCCATCCGATTCAACAATAATCTATTTGTATTAATAAGAAGGAAACAGAATTTGGCTCTATTACAATTGCAGCTTTAGGGTTTTATTATTTGAATTCATGATGTTTTTCTATACTAAGCCATTTTTAAAACTTTTTGTCATATATCATAATCTGCTATTTACATATCAATTTTCTTATCTCTTCAATAAACAGACAGCTAGTTTTTAGACTTTCTTGAGGCTAGGAACCTTCCCTTATTAACATCATAAATTCTTGCTACTAACATGTAATACCTTAAGAAATTAAGTGTTATAAAAATTCTGTTGTTCTAGAATAACAAAAAGTAGAAAGTGTCCTGATTTATTTAACTCAAAGCATAACCTATATGGTTAGTTATAATATTTTCTGAACAATTAATAATAAAATTAATAATTTAAGGTATTTTACTAACCTCTTACATATTTCTTCTTATTTTTCCCCACAATTCTGTACTAAATAATAGTACAATTTTACTAAAGTATTAAGAATATTTATACTAAAATTCTATTATAATCAATATTTTATAGATAAGGAATTCTAGACACAGAAAAATTGTGAATAATGGTGGTTGTTTTACATTTGCTATTGAAGTTGGGATTTTAACCTAGGCAGTCTGACTCTGGAGACCATTCATTTAACAATTGTAATATACTGTAGGTATGATATTAAAACCTAGATTTGATACTAAAAACAGAGCATAAATAAAATTAAGTATTAACTATTTAAAACTATATTTGCTAAGATTCTAAGCGGACTACTAAAAATACAATCAAATACCATATTATTATTTTTATTACAATACTCTATTGCAATATTTCAACCACCATTTAATATTAAGAAACTTACAAAAAGAATTTAAACAATAACTATACATATGTCAATAGGTATCAAAAAGAAAATGGATAAAATTGTGAGTAAAAATTCATAGCTGCAAAACTTCAGCTTCTACTCAATTACCCAATCCTCTTCAACTGTATTTATATTTCCTTTGCAGCCACTTCAAAAAACTCTTCATATTTTAATATGGTTCCTTCATAGACCTCTTTATTATAAGTTATTTGAAGGAGCACCTTGATCTGCCATTGCTACCAGTACTTTCCACAATAAACTGCCAAGAACTCCATTTATTCTTTATGTCTCATAAGACTTTTCATGAAAAATGGCCTATGCCACTAGGTCTTCAGCCTTTCTCTTGATTAAAGCTAAAATCTACTCTTCTGTTCGGCTGGAGAACAGAAGCATTCAGAGTTCACTCTTCTCTTTTTCGCTTGTAATTTTTAGATTCATCACCCTCCCTTTCTTTTTCAAATAAGTGCGTCATCCCCTAGAATAATAAGCAGTCATCATCTTTTATAAAATCACAAAGAAGTATCTTTCATATTATAGCTCTTCATGTGTAAAAGCAATTTGGCATATTAAATATCTTCCCTTGTGAACATGACATATCTTCTAAACTGGTCAACTTTACTGATGAATATGAAACTAATGTATCTTATGAACCGATATCAAATGTTGGAATCCCTGCTAGGCAGGTAGTTTTACTTGGCTATTTGGTGTTGAATGGAACATTCATTTATCGTGACACTAAGAAGCAACTAGTTCTCTGTGAATGTCACATTAAAGCCAGGAGTGTAGAAAGACAAAAGGTTGAGAACTATATCATATAATCTACAAATAGGTCTATATATATGTAATATGTATTATTATATAAAACATATAGTGAGTTAATATATAGAGAATATATATTAGCGATTATCTAGTACTCAATTTTAGAGTTGTAAGGATAACTGTATTTTCAAGGACACAGTGGGAAGTAGTCTGGAGCAAACTTTAATTAAGACAACCAGTTTATTGGCATTTCTAATTCATCAAAATGCTATTAAAATTCATCTTAAATTTCTCACTTATCCTATAGATTCACTGAGAATCTGGAATTGATCAGCAAATCAGTTATTTCTATTTTTTTTTTTACTGCTTTAAACTTTTTAAGTTTTTATTTATTTATTTGAGAGAGACAGCACAAGAGAGCAGCAGAGGGAGAAGGAGAAGCAGACTCCTCACTGAGCAGGGAGCCTGATGCAGGACCCTGGGATCAGGACCTGAGCCGAAGGCAGAGGTTTAACTGACTGAGCCACCCAGGTGCCCCAGTTATGTCTATTTTAAAGCCTCAGTGGTGATGTGACTAAGATATCACACATTATTTGCAATTTTTTTGGAAGGAATGCATTAAACACGATGTCCAAAAAATCCTACAGTTGATTTTCTTGGGTACTTTTTTCACAGTGCAGTGATTTTTCTTGCCTCTGTAGTTAGAAAAAACCTAAATGCAACTTCCCTAACACAAAACATAAAAATAATTGCTATGGACCTTATCACATAGTCAATGACATATTTCAGAAATAATACTATACTGGATTGGTTTACTAATTGTCAACATGGTCTGTTTGTAGGAAACCAACGTAAATTAAACAGATATACTAAATTCAAACTTGGTAAAATCTACAAACTTGGTGAGATCTACATCTACATATTTGTTATTTTCTATATTGTTATACATTTTTTTTCAACTTGGTAGTAACAGCAAAAAAAAAAAAATCCAGCTTAAAATGGATGTATCCTTTTTGCTACCCTGCTACCTTTATTATCTCTCTCTCTCTATTTATCACTTGTTGATAATCCTAATTCTAGAATGTCAGAGTTGAAAGAGAGACTCGGTATAGGATAAAGGTTATTTATCAAGCAAAGTCCCAGAAAATGCAAAGATAAGATCAAGATCACAGGTACTGAAGGTTTTTGGAGGGAATATGTGACTTTTTAAAAGGTAAATGGGAGGCTAATGTACAAATTTAGATTTTTTTCCCCAGTAGAGGATAACTAATAGTCTTTTTATTTATTTATTCATTTATTTTTTTTAAGATTCTTATTTATTTATTTGACAGAGAGAGACAGCCAGTGAGAGAGGAGAGAGGGAACACAAGCAGGGGGAGTGGGAGAGGAAGAAGCAGGCTCCCAGCAGAGGAGCCTGATGTGGGGCTTGATCCCATAACGCCGGGATCAAGCCCTGAGCTGAAGGCAGACCCTTAACGACTGAGCCACCCAGGCACCCCAAGGATAACTGATAGTCTTGATTATGTTTGTGAAGTGAACTTGCTGAGATTGGGGCTGGAGGAATGAGTGGAGAGACAGCAGTTTGAAACTACAAAACATAAGATGTTAACATATCAGTACCATTCACAAGTGATTAATATTAGTGTTGACCACTAACACATTTTTCATTTTATATAAGTATTTGACATAGTGTGGCTTTGGGCACCTAAAATTTCATGCCCCCAATCCTTCCAACACAGTTTTAATCGTGAGTGAAAAACCATGAAACTGAGCTGAACAGGACCTCATTTCAACTTTAGTTGCTTACGTACTAAGAATATCTTGGGAGCATTTACGGCAAAGAATGAACAGAAAAAAATTTTTTTTGAACAACAAGATATAAATACAAAAATTAACAGTCATGAGGTTGCCAGTATTGGATAACACTGTCCTCTTAGACTACTTGTCACATATAATTCCTCTCCCGTAACAATGTCTTTGGACATGAACTCATATGATTAAGAAATTGCTGATATTATATAAATCATAAATCAATAAAGCCATGTTGAAAGACTTGAAAACAGCACAGTAATAGCAGTTACTTTACTTACAATAAAAAGTGTATTTGAGCTGAATAAAGAACGACTGAGAGGTCAACAGGACCCTTGCTATGCCATAAGCTCCATGAGTAAGAGATGGCCAGCCTTGTCAACAACAGGGTCTGGCACACAGTGGGTTTCAATGAATATTTACTTAACAAATGAAGAAATGTTACTTTCTCTAGGCATTTTTCATAGCTATTATTTTATAAGGTTTAATACTATTCATTCATTAATTTTCATTCCATTACTGAGAAAATAAACTTGCTCATTGATTTGGTAAGATTTCAGGAAAGGGACCTGTGGAGAATATCAAGGACATTTTGATTCACTGATTTCTGTTTTTTGTTATTAGGTACATCCATCTGGGAACTGGCATTTTGGGGCATGTTGCTCTTAAACAAGTACATGCCTGGAATATAGTTCTGGAAATCAGCATACGAAGCAACACAGACTGGATACTGAACTGGGATTTCATTGCAGGGGAGCTATAGAAACAAGAGCACTTTGAGGAGTGACAAAGTAAACATAGCAGTGTCCATCAATCCAACCGTATCTGCTGCCAGACCACGTGGCTGCAGAATGGTTACCTGCTGTTAGAATATGTCACAGCTCTGAAATAATTGAAGGTTTTTCTAGTTTAATTAAAAGCCTAAGAAAAGTCTGGGATATGTAGAGTGAAGAGAGTCTTCATATCATTACTTTAAAGACAATGTTTCATCCATTATTAATCTTTTGCTAATGCTAATAAACATTACTATTATTAAAACTTTGCTATTAGGATTTAGAGGATATGCACAAAATTATAAAAAATAGTTGGGACACTATATAACAGTATTTGTGTCCCTTACATTTTAATGTGAACATTTTCTTTAGCATCATTTCATTGTTATCTCATTTGTATTCATTGTAATAGCACTAATCATAATGAATTCATTTGGAATTAATGTGGATGTCACACATACTTTCATAAGAATTCTATAGCAATTCAACATTAATTTAATGTTCTATTCAAATAAAGTGTAACTGTTTTAAGTCATGTAATAATACCATTGTGTGGAGCTATAAAAATTATAACAGTATAGATTTTCTCCAGAGAGATGTCATAATTTCAGAAGCAGCATTTCTAGCTTCCATATGCAGCCTAATGGCTATGATCACGGGCCACTAATAGCTCTCTCAATGATATGTGGGGTCCTCCAGTGGGCTACAGTTCAGCTACAGAGCAGGAGAAATTATGTCAGATTAAGGATACAGCCTCAGAGTGAACTGTTATTTATGTGGTCTTCTGAGTTTGCCTGATAGATATGAGCTGTTTGAATTCACTTGTTACTAGCAATTACAATAGTTCAAATGATCAACATCCTTAACACTTTGTTCAAGTAAAAAAAAAAAAAAACAGGCAAATATAGAAACCACTACTGTTTTGAAGTGAAACTAATAGTTTTCATCTGTTGACTTATCTGTTCATTGCTGAGTGAACAGCACTGTTTAGAAGAACAAGCTATTTATTCAGAAGGTAACAAGATAATAAGATTAGTTAGTAAAAATAAAAATGTTTTCAATTAACAAATTTAGTAACTAGCATAGAGATTTATATGAAGAGACAAAGAGGGAGAGAGAAAGAGAGAGAAAGTGAGCAGATAAAAATGTAATTTATGTACAGAATATTTTGTTACTCTATCTATCAGTTGTGTGAATAGGATACCTAGAAAGAAGCTAGAGATGGAAGAGAGTTAACTTTTTGGTAAAGGCTAAATAACAGATGAGCCATTACCAGTTGCTCAGGTGCCAAAGTCCTCATCTTATAATGTTAATATGGCAATAAAAATCACATGCAAATGAAGGAAACAGTGTTTAGAAGCAGTTTTTCCTCTCTAGTCTATCAAGTGTCAACAACCCTGATGGGAATTAACAAAGCTTTGTTCAACAAAAGATAAAACACAAGACTAGACACTCAAGAGTTTTTGGAGGTGCAATGCATCCCCATTGCTTCTCCCAATGTTTTATTCACACCCAGTGTCACAAAATCGGTAATTTGCATATCCATATGGTCTCACATATTTTTCCCAGCAACAACATAATATGAGAATTTGAATTTTAAATATGGCAAATCAGTGATAAAGTATGCTTATGAGAATGTGCTATAGCAGTGTAAAAATTGAAAAGTGATATGGTCCACAACATTCACAAAACTTAAAAAGGAACACCATTTATAATAATGCTAAATTCCATAAATAAAGTTAATGATACTGATAATCCAGCAAGTTTCTTTGTCTAACTTTTCCATGAACAACTTCTATTGGTATAATGTAGGATATTTGAAAGCACAGAACACAACATTTGTCAAAATGCACAGAACATAAAGGATCTAGAACTTATATAAATCTTGTTGTCTCTACTATACATACCCATATTAATTTTGAAATAGCATCTGAGAAAATCTTGCTGGTTGCTCTTGGGGAAAATTCTGCTAAATGTAGTTTCTTGTTGAAAATTCAACTCACATAGCTGGAATGATATGGCAAATTTTAAAGGTCTCAGTTATTACTAGTCAGTCTCTTTTACTATCCTGAAATAGTTAGCAATTTTTTTTTTCAGGAAGAGATGTAATCTCATATTCTTATTATTACTAAATTATACTACTGCAAATTTTACCCAAAGGAATTGTAATAGTGTTTTTAACAAAAAATTTCATCCAATTCTTAAACTTTTTTTGCACTTAATATTGTCAAGAGACATGAAAACAATCATAATTTTGTCAAAGTTGTGACATACCGGTAATTAAAAAATACCTGCTAAATGAAAGTATAAACTTTTTTTTTTTAATATTATGAAGGAAAACTGAATTCATCCTTTACCATGTTTGGAATTTTAATAAGATATTTTCATTTCTCCATTAAAAAAAGAGAGAGAGAGAAAACTCAACCTTACGCTTGAAACTCTTTTTTTTTTTTTTTAAGATTTTATTTATTTATTAGAGAGAGAGACACACACAATTGGAGTTGCGGCAGAGGGAGAGGCAGAAGCAGACTTCTGGTTAGGCACAGAGCCAGACTGAAGCTTGAAGTGGGGCTCAACACAGGGCTCCATCCCAGGACCCTGAGATCATGACCTGAGCTGAAATCCGACTCCTAACTGGCTGAGCCACCCAGCCACCCCTGAAACTCTTAATCATAAACACCATTACCATGTTCAGCAAAAAGAATCTACAACTGAACTGGGATGGAAGTCTTTAAAGTTACATTCTGTTGATTACCAAATTTTTATTTTAAAAGTAAGCATTTAAATGGCAAAACCCACTTTTTTTTTCTTGTTTATTACATTTACATCATGATCAGTACATGGTAAGCAACATAAGCCCACCCTTTGGAGTGGTGTAGGAGCTAACAGTGTTTTTTTGTGCTCATTGCTTGGATTTTATGTTGTATTTGAAGTAAGCTCCAAAGATATATTGGATTGATTTTTAATTGTGATTGATCAAAACTCCTTTCCTTAATGTGCACTTCCAGAAGACAGAGTAAACGTACTTTTTCCTATTTATCTCATTAAGTACAGCTAAAATCTTTAGACATTATACATATAACAAACATAAGACTCTGAAAAGTGAAGAGAAGAAGGCAGACTATCAAAGAATGACACAGTGGTGAGTTCTCTAGGTTTTCTTTTTGCTTCATTTATCCTTAGATGGAGTAGAAGAAACTAGACAATGAAACACCAACAGTGTTGATAAAATTACTCCAACAAAAGCTTGCTCTCTCTGGAAATAACCCAGACTACTTCAAAGGGTGAGTGGTTATATAAGCTGAAGAACTATTATCATGGATTGCAACTCAGCAGTAAAAATGAACTAACTGAAGTACAGAATAGGGAATGTAGTCAGTAATATAGTAACAATATTATATGTTGGTGACTTCACTTATTATAGTGACCACCGAGTAACATTTAGAGTTGTCCAATTGATATGTTGGTACACCTGAAACTAACATAACATTGTATGTCAACTACACTTCAATAATAAATAAAAATTAAAAAAATAAAAAGATATTTCACTGGATTTGGAAAAAAAAAAGGGAACAAACTATCAATACATGAAACATTCTGAATAATCCTCCAGAAATTTATGTTGAGTGAAAAATCCAGTCCCAAAAACTCACTCTTTGACTCTGTTTGTAGAACACTCTTGAAATGACAAAATTACAGAAATGATTGCCAGGGATGAAGAAGGGGCTGGGGACTAGAGAGAAGTGTGAGTGTGTGGCTATAAAAGTGCAACATAAGAGATTGTTGTGGTAAGGAAAATGTTCTGTTATCTACTGTATCAATGGTTGTGACATTATACCATAGTTTTGCAAGATGATACCATTGGGGGAAACATGGTAAAGGGTACATGGACTCTCTATTATTCTTTTTACAACTGTACGTGAGTCTTACCTCAAAATGAAAAACTTAATGAAAATATTCTGATTGAGTGATCATGTCTACTAGAAATTCATTTATAATATTTAGAATTTGCAAATTGATTCCTATCTAAAGGCTCAGGGAAGACATCTATGACAAAAATGGATGATTTCAGGTTATTCTGAATCTCTTGTAGTATATTTCATAATTTTTATTTCTTCATGCTCATATTTCAAACTTTTTATTTTTAGTTACCAAATTCTAGGAAAAAATATGATAGATTATATATTTGTATGAAAATAGAGAGTGTGTGTGTGAGAGAGAGAGAGAGACAGAGAGAGAGAGAGGATCAGAAGGACGAAGTGGAGGGAGGGAAAGGAGAGAGTAGGGGGAAAAAAACCCATAAAGTTTTATATGGCATCAAACTCTTAAAAAGTTTGTTTCTAAGAGTGAGTTGTGATATTTGGAGCATGCTGACTACCCGAGAGAAGCTAAGCATTCCAGTTTGTTGCTTTGGTTAGACTAGAACTTTCTATGTGGCCTCTGGCATTAGCACCATTACATCAGCAGTAACAGACTTGTTCACTAGGATTAAACTGCAACATAATGCCACCAGAGACCCCAAATACAGAAAAAAATACTAACTTTTTAAGCACTATACCTCATAAATACAAATCATATAATATTGCTTTCTCTGGCAACCCAATGCATATTGATGGATAATTTTGCATTAATTGTGTTTGATGAAATCCTATGACAGCATGGAATTTGAACTTTCCTCCTTGAAACATTAAGTAATGTTGATGTTCCTCAACAAGAGAATCCATGTGTATCTTGTGGTTTTGATTATCTCCTGACTCAGAATCTTGTAGCTCACTAAGGCACAAGTAGCTCTGCTTAAGAACATGGGAAATGTTTTGAGTTCCATTTCTGATGGTGGTAATGAATGCAGCTTGATTCCTTCTGTACTGCCTTACCTTGGTAATTTTTATAGTCAAAATATATGTTTACAATAACTATGCAACTAAAACAAACCAGGCTTAATCCATAAATGGTTATAATTTATATTAGTTTATTATGTGGTTAAACCACATTGATGAGTAGGCCACAAAAAACAAGTTGCATTCTTTTTCATGGCCTAGTAGATGCTACCTACCTTGCTACACAACTAGATGGTCCTTGAGGGAATGGTAAAGTAACAACCAGTATCACCACATATATCTGCTCTACACCAACCAACACAAAGAAATGACCTACTAGGAAGTGTGAAATTAGATTTCATCCTACTCTCCAAACAATGAACTCTGGCAGTACAACACTAGCCTTGAAGGAAGCAGCACTTCATCTAATTGTCTTCCCAGAGACCTCACCTTTTTCTAACTGAAACAAAGGTTCATTCTCTGCTCTTCTGTGTCCTAGTGATAACCAATACTTTAACAAATACTCACTGGGTTCCAACATCATATCACTAGCCCAGCATACACTGAGTGTAAAAATAAATGACACAGGATCTGAGAATATCATCAAGTAATTCATAATCTAATTTAAATGCTGATATGTACAAACACATAACTATATTATCAGTGTACAGAGAAAGAAGGAAAAAATCTGATGTACCTCTGGGGTCTTAAAAAGAAAGCAAATAAATATTTTATAGCATACATTTCCTGGTATACACAATTATTCTTTATTTTTCTCCTTTTTAATATATATTTTTTAATATTTTTGATACGATTTTTATTTGTTTGGTTTTTTTTTTTTTAAAAGATTTTATTTATTTATTCGACAGAGATAGAGACAGCCAGTGAGAGAGGGAACACAAGCAGGGGGAGTGGGAGAGGAAGAAACAGGCTCATAGCAGAGGAGCCTGATGTGGGGCTCGATCCCAGAACGCCGGGATCATGCCCTGAGCCGAAGGCAGACGCTTTAACCGCTGTGCCACCCAGGCGCCCCTATTTGTTTGGTTTTAAGCAATGAAAAATGACATTATCATGGCTATAAGGGCTGATGATTATAAAAATGGTAACAATACTTACAATAGTCCTAATATTAGAGTATAGAAAGTATTGCATGTTCATTATTCCATCTGATCCTCACAAAAACTATGCAAAAATGAGCAGGTTAATTTTATGTATCAACTTGACTGACTGGTCACAGGATATCCAAATATTTACTTTTGGAGGAAACTAGCATTTGAATTGGTGGAATAATTAAAACGGATGGTCATCCCCTGTGTGTGTGGGCATCATCTAACCCACTGAAGGCCTGAACAGAACAAAGAGGAGGAGGTGGGGAGAATTCACTTTTTTTGCTTGAGCGTGAGCTGGGATATCCATCTTCTTCTGTGCTCAGACTGAAAGTTACACTACCAGCCTCCCCTATTCTCTGTCCTTTGGACCTGGACTAGAATTTACACCATCAGTTCTTCTAGTTCTCAGGCCTTTAGACTGACAGCAGAACTACACCACTGATATTCCCAGGTCCTCAGTTTAAGATAGCAGATTGTGTAACTTCTGAGTCTCCATCATTGTGTGAGCCAAGTCGTCATTAAAAACCTCTTTTTAGGGGCACCTGGGTGGCTCAGTCGGTTTACTGTCCAGCTCTTGATTTTGGCTCAGGTCATGGTCTCAGGGTTGTAAAATCAAGCCCTGTGTGGGGCTGTGCACTGAGTGTGGAGCCTGCTTAAGATTCTCTCTCTCCCTCTCCATTTGCCCATCCTCCCCACTCATGTTCTCTAGTTCTCTGTAATAAACCAAAACCAACAACAAAAACCCTCTATTTAAATATATATTATAAGGATGCCTGGGTGGCTCAGTAGATTAACATCTGCCTTTGGCTCAGGTCATGATACCAGGGTCCTGGGATCGAGTCCCGCATCAGGCTCCTTGCTTGGCAGGGAGTCTGCTTCTCCCTCTGCCTGCTCTGTGTGGTTTTGCTGTGCTCTCTCTCTCTTTCTCACACAAATAAAAAAAATCTTTAAATATATATTATATATAACATATATTTATCAAAATAAAATGTTAATAGAAGTTTACCTATATTAATATATATTTCCTATTGGTTCTAATTCTCTGGAGAACCCTAATGCATGTTGTAAATATTATTAGAGAATTCACTTATGTGAATAATTATTCCTCTTAAAATTGGTTGATGGGGGTAGCGGTATAAAAATATCAGGTCTCTTTTAATATGAAAAAGGTCTAATGAACTTAAAAGAATAAGTTAAATAGAATCTATGTAGGGTTTTCCCACATAAATATATTATGACTAGCCATGGATAACTAATGTGGAAATATGATGTGTGAAGATTTTTTCTTCTAGGAAAACCTTTGGAGAAAACTATTAATTAGCCATATTTGATTGGCCAGTTTCTTTCTTCTTCTCTGGGTAATTCAACATTTTCTACAGAGTTTAAATGGCATAACTCATAATTGTAAGGGGAAGTTTGGAATAAAGGTTCAAGATACATTTTGAAAATTATCAATGTTGTTAACTTTTAACTCCTTAAACTGATGTTTAGTCTCAGGGTGATTTATGTTTATGTCCAATGAAACAGTCTGTTTACAGTCACTGATGAAACCTATTTTTAGTAACTTTTAGGCTCTCATGGAATGGATCACTGGTACTTGAAAAATAAAAATCAAGTGTAGGTAGCTTATGTTATAGATGCAACGGGAATCTCACTCAAAAGGGTGGCCAGAAGAACAGCTGACAAGCTTATTTCTCAACATCTCCACTTTCAAAAATAGCTTTCTCTGCCCTTGTTCACATTTTAAATGGAATTTCTGCTCAGATTCATCTCTGAAAGAGACAAACACTTACTGGGCCATTAGTGTATACTGCACTTGTAATAGAGAGCCACAGGCCAAGAGCACTACTTTCAGCATTTTTGCCTCCACACAAATCATTATTAAATACAAGCTTCACTGGTAAGAGTCTTGTCACACATTTAAAATGCATACTTCCATTTTTAAGTGAGCCAATTAAACCAGATTGAATTATAAAATTACCATAGCACAAGTCTTTAAAGGTTCAAAAAAATTCAAGAAAACAGAAGAACACAATGAACCAGAAGGAAGCTTTGCTCTTTTACTTTTAAGGAATTGGTTAAAGTTAATTTTCCTTGGAGTGTAAGAGTGTCAGAATTAGGCACAGGAGAGGAAATCCACGCTCTTACCAAGCAAAGAATGTTTGTATGTATATATATTTTTTCAGCATGTATGTATATGTATGTATATATATTCAATATATGTGTGTGTATATAATGTATATATATGTATATAAATTCACTGTATGTATATATTCAATATATACATGAATACATTGTGGATATATATACAGGACATATATTTCAATAACCAGGAGCTAAATTCTCTTTGCAAAACACCAATGTCCCTATCTAAAACAATTATTTCACACAAAGAATACTGGTAACATTTCTTTCAGAAGGAAATAAGTTCAGGTTTGACTTTCAGCAATGAGAATTAAGATTATGGTCATAGGCCATTTTTATCTTCAGAGTTCAAGTAGAAATTAAACTAATGCTTCTTTGGTGTATACCCTGATACCTAAATGACATTTGAGAATCTGACTATCCAAGAGGAAACTCAAAAAGTGGTAATGTTAGCTGACGGCCTCTTTATTAACTTCTGCCTCCTAACAATCAACACATTGGCCTACCACTGAACCACAGTAAGCAACCATAAAGCTTATAGTCAAGAAAATAAAATGTAAAACCTCCATGTCAGAGTTATCACAATCATGTCAAAGGCAAGTGTGAAATTGTTTCACATGTGTCCCATAAGACATTAATGCACATTGCTACAACTATCCTGAGTGGTACCAGTGCCATTTCAAGACATTTGTCATATTACCAAGTCACTTACGAGACACTTATTCCTAAATAACTGCAAATCCTTTGTCCTGCATCAGTAATTTTCCTGGCTAGGTTAGCAATAAACTCTAAAAGCATATTAAGGAAGATGTCATCTTCCAAATATAAAATTTTAACTGAGACAAAAACACACAAAATAACAAAGCTCTCCCTCCTTTTCTCCCACTCTCAAAATTTTGATCACTTATTAATGTGGGTCAAAGTTTAATTATTTGTCTCAGAGTCAAAAATATACACATTGAGTAATTACCATATACACAGTTTACTGGGCTCCAAATGCAGCTATGCATAGCTGAGACTCAAAAAAATGGAAAGGACCATTTTATATAATTCTATGAAAGATACTGCCTAGAATTGTGAAGTGTACAGCTTGGGGAGCCTTAAGTGGTCCTGTAATTTATAATTCCATTTAAAGGACATTTTATTTTATTTTTAATTTAAATTTAATTAATTAACATATAATTTATTATTGGTTTCAGAGGTAGAGGTCAGTGATTCATCAGTCTTAAATAATACCCAGTGCTCATTACAACATGTGCCCTTCTTAATGTCCATCGTCCAGTTACCCCATCCCTCCACACCTCTCCCCTCCAGCAACCCTCAGTTTGTTTCCTATAATCAAGAGTTTCGGGGCGCCTGGGTGGCACAGCGGTTAAGCGTCTGCCTTCGGCTCAGGGCGTGATCCCGGCGTTCTGGGATCGAGCCCCACATCAGGGTCTTCCGCTATGGGCCTGCTTCTTCCTCTTCCACTTCCCCTGCTTGTGTTCCCTCTCTCGCTGGCTGTCTCTATCTCTGTCAAATAAATAAATAAAATCTTAAAAAAAAAAAGTCTCCTATGGTTTTCTTCCACTCTGATTTCATCTTGTTTTATTTTTTCCTCTCTTCCTCTATGATCCACTGTTTTGTTTCTTAAATTCCACATATAAGTGAGATCATATGATAACTGTCTTTCTCCGTTTGACCTATTTCGCTTAACATAATACCCTCTAGTTCCATCCACGTCATTGCAAATGGTAAGATTTCATTTTTTTTTTTCCTATGGCGGAGTAGTGTTCTTTATCCATTCCACATCTTTTTTATCCATTTATTCATTTATCCACATCTTCTTTATCCATTCATCTGTCAATGGACATCTGGGCTCTTTCCATAGTTTGGTTATTGTGGACATTGCTGCTATAAACATTGGGGTGCAGGTGCCCCTGTGGATCACTACATTTGTATCTTCGGGGTAAATACCCAGTAGTGAAATTGCTAGGTTGTAGGGTAGCTCTATTTTCAACTTTTAAAGGGCATTTTAAAGCTGAATATGATCAATGTACAAGCAAACAAGTAAGTGCTATCAAGAGCTTGCAAACATATGTAGCTAGATGATGAGAGAAGCAACCGATGCTTCATTTATATCATCTTATTTAATGTGCACAAGTTAAAGATAAGGAAACTGAAAATCCTAGAGGTAACGAAGGGTGGATATGGTCTCAAAGACGGGTTTGGCTGACTCTAAAATCATTATTTGTACCATACCTTGTTCTCTTTCACAAATACTTCAGTCAATACTAATAATGAAAAGTTGGCCAAGTGGCTAAAACAACATAAGGATTTTAAGACACAGTAGTGCGATTCCTCCTTCTTCATTCAAGTTAAATTGTTTCAGGGGCAAAACAGTTGGGGATATTTTTGGAAAGCTAGCTTGAAATCAGATAGCAACTGGATGTCTGGCCAATATGTTTGTATTTGGCTTTTAAATCTTTGTTTCCAAGAAGTGTGACTCAAGGGCTGTCGTAATATCACAGACATGCTTCTAGAAAGATCCCTTGAATGTGCACGCCTGCCTGCTGCTGCTTTAAGCAACATTATGAATCAGTCTTGATTAGCATCAGGGAACCCAGCAGTTAGGCCACAGATAATGTGAATTCTTCCATTCGACTGTCCTGTCCTTTCAGCCAGGTTGTAGTCAGGAAGAGTCTCCACTGAGGGGGCTGGCACAACCTCTACCGTGAGTTGGGGGTTGAGCCAGCCCTTAGTGGAGACCCTTCCTGCTACTCTTGTAACTTATGCTTTGGTAATAAATTGTTTCATTGGAAAAAAAAAAAATCTTTGTTTCCCAGGGTGTTTGGCAGGCTCAGCTGGTAGAGCATGTGACTCTTGATCTTGGGGTTCTGAGTTCGAGCCCCATGATGGGTACAGAGATTACTTAAAAAAAATTAAATCTTTTAAAAAATGTTTTCTTCCTCATAATAGATATGTATAAAAATCATTTATTTTAATCCAAATATACAACGATGGATCCTGGCTGAGACTTCCTAAATCAGAATCTCTGGTACCAATGCCATAGTTTACAAATTATGGGGAAAAAAACAAAGTAGTGATTCTCTGAATGAGCACAATTATACTACCAGTCATTAAAAATATGATATAACAAGAGATTGGCATGATAAAGGGTTAAAGGGCTTAGAGAAGATAATCTGTTGTAACTGCCTTGAAGTGGAGAAGAGACTGGTCCATAACCAGCCATAAAGTCATATGAGCCTTGACCACAATTTTCCTATGATAATGTAAAAGACGTTTTTAAAGTTTTTGTTCATACATACTGTACTTGCTTTTGATCCCCAAAGGTGATAATGATGGGTAAGTTGCAACCAAATATACAGAATTTACTCCAGGAGTGAACTACTTTTCTGAATCATTTCTGGTGAACCATTCTAAACCACAGAGAAGGAGATCTAAAAATTATTTTCATTTTTCTTCCTTAAGCAAATTTAAGTGCTGATCAGCCCCTTTCCTGTTTCCTCACATCTGGAACACTTCCCTTCTTTATTTTTCTCTTCAGTATTTAGCATTCATTGTCTTTATTATAGACTAGTAGAAGAAAATGCTATTCTTAAATCAGCAGTGTAATTAATACTAAGATAGAAATCTGGACAAAATGTGAAAAGTCTAAGGAGGCAGTGCTAAATTTTATCAGCATGGCCACAAAAAGTATTATAGAAGACATATGTTGGACTTAAACACTGAAATTTGAGAAGTTTCTTTATATGAAAACAGGGATGTGGGTATACTCTTGCCTAACAGAATAATGTGAAAAAAATCATAAGGCTATATAACAGGATGATTCAGAAGTTATGAATACACATCTAAGACTGAGATATGACTTGACATGGACGTGGGAGAGGTTAGAAATATATACTAAAGCCTATGCTTAGAGGGACAGGTACACATGCTAGCTGATCAATTGTATATTGGATCAAGGAAATTATGCTTAATCCTATAAGCAATGAGGAGCAAATATATGATTTATGATTAGATTTTGGTTTGGGGAGAATCAGTTAGAATACATACAATACTCCAAATGACAGATAGGAAACATGCACTTCCAGCAGCACCAATGATATTGAGAGGTATTATCCCTAAAATCTTCATTCTCTGAGGTAATCATCCACTTTACAATGATATTTGCCTTACATTAAAAGGGGAAAATATCTCACTTATGTTTTATTTATTCTTCATCAGTCTCATTTCAATTTAATTTTCAGGGAATAAAATTTGCCCGGTTTCTTTTTCAGGAAATTTATTTTTTCTATTTTGCCATCATATATTACCTTTTCAATGAGTATATGAAGAATTGTAATTATTTTATTATTTTTGGCTAGTTAAGTCATTTTTGGTTTGTATTCACCCTTCAAAAATGCATACTTTATAGTATCTTATCTTAAAAGAAAAGAAGACAAGCAAACCAAATGCACTGTCCTCAAAGTGTTTTTTTTTTTTAAACTTCACCCAGAGTCAACATGCAAATACAATCAGCAGTTAAGAACAATGAGTTGTCATGGTGGCAGTCTGGCTATTCCCTGTGATTGGTATTATCAAAATAACCCTTCCAACCTACTGGAATGTAGACACAGGACCAAGGACAATGAAATATGTCTTCACTGAGCTGCTCTAATGTTTAGCAAATAAATGCCATTAACAAAATCTTTGAAATTCTTTAAAGGATTGAGTTAGATTTTTATTATTCATACTTATGAGAACTAAACAGCTACATCTGACCATGATTTCATCTACAAAGCAAACATTAAATATTTGTTGAATGCATTCCAGTAAGTTAGTTACTTTTGAAAATTCCTATAAAGAGAAAACACAAAGGAACGTTGATATTCCAGGGTAGTAATCACATCCCCTTGGGTATTATACTTTGTCTTCTGTGGAGGTTAATAGTGATCACTAACTTGCTATCTGTTGATGAGAGTCTTTTCTTTTTCATTTATTTTTGAGTAGTCAGTTCATTTTATAGCTAATTTTGCATAATTGCATTAACAGCTACAGTTTTGAAACTGAATCAATCTATAACTAATTGCTAAAACTCTCAATTTTCCTTAAGGCTAATAAAAGGAATTTTACTGTGACATAAAGTTATTTAATAAACTAATAAACGTGGGAAAGAGGGAAATGCACAAGAAACCTTATTTCTTGAAAACTCTGTTGCATACATCTATCTTGTATAATTACCACTTGGTGTAATTAATATCATCCTGCATACATTTATCTTTTCAGCACAGAGAGACTATTATTCTCTTACTAGGATGTTTTTCGCCCATGGCAGTCAATTAAAGGAAGATTTAAGGAAAAAATGCACATAGAAACAGAGTACTTTGCAGTGTGATTCTTTGCATTTATATGCGGTTTGAAACGATTTACAAGTATTCTTGTATTAGACTACCATTTGACAGTGGTGGAGCACAGATACTAGATATACTGGAAGGGGAAACTCTGGCTTATGTACTGTATACAACTGAGAGTATATCAAAAACTGAATACCTCTAAAACCTTCATTCTGAACCCACTAAAACAGAATATTTTTTCAGAGGCTAGATTATACTGTGCTCTGATTAATGTAAAACATGTAAGGAGGATCTGAAAAACTGCATTAACTTTCAGTTACTGGATTGCTAGGAAGATTATTTTCTTTTACCATTCTCTACCTTTTGGTCCTGTACTTTCTTATACAACAGCCTCCAGACAAAAACTTCTCTTATTTTAGAAAAAACAAGTGACCAAAGAAAGCATCAAGATATTAAAAGAAAAATTCTTTCTGGGAGAAATGTATTTTTAATTCTTCAGATAACATGAACAAAATTTTTATGTCATATGGCTTTCTTATTGTGTACATATTAAGGCCTTAAGGGAAAGTAAGAGCAGATGTCTCTGTGCCACCCTTCGCTTTCAAACAGATTAAAATTTTTATTACTATTTATAGGATTCTGTGTTCAGCTTGTTAGCCTGTGATTTCCCCAGTACTTTTCAAGCAATACTTTATCTCAGATTTAAATAAAGAAATCTATTATTAAATTACTATATCAAATCGTTTGAGATTGTTTTATTGGACAGAATTTAGTCATTTTACTTGATAGGAAAGTACTTTCATAAAACCTTCAATGAATCAAACCCACAATTTTGCCATTTAGTGACTTTGCTGTATATGTTTGTTTTTTTGATCATATTGATCGAGTTGTTTAATGAGTAATTATGCAAATAATCCTCTCGAAAATTTTCCATCTCACACAAAGAAATACTTGGTGCCTTGTAAAAAGGTTATACCTTCCCTAGAACTCAAAGTCTCCTCTTAAACGCAGATCATTAAAGAACTTGTGGAAATGAAACATATCTCATATCATCTCATTCCATCACTACTATGTACTCTGTTGTTGTTCTGCATATAATATACCCACTATCTTCTTCAGTTCCATTTAATAAAAGATGCTGTAAGGTTTCTGGATTTATAAGTCTTACTACTTATTTTCTACTAAATTTCATGTTTTGAGACTGGCTATAATGGCATTTACAGGTTGCTTTAGTTCCAGAAATATACTGAATATGTAAGCAAAACATATCTCATTATTTCCTTTACTCCAGATATTTTTCCAAGTCACATAAGTCCACAGAAATATTAAATTACAGATATTTTTAAATTTTCATCCATTACTTTCTGTATACTTCAGCATTCCATGGATGATATGGATATGAAATGAATAATCAGGTTCTCCTTTTCATTCCTTTCTTCAAACTTTGAATATAGCTTTGACCAATTAAATCATATATATGTTTATATATATATATATATATATATATATA
>NW_024426663.1:22774736-22930088 GCF_017311325.1 Ursus maritimus
TCATATATATGTTTATATATATATATATATATATATATATATAAACTACATCTTAACTTTAATACATGTTTCTTCTCATTAGAAAGACAAATAAGCAAGTCAAACTAAATTACAGTCCTGGCTCATGAATATATGCATACTCATTTAATTAGATCAGAAAGCAATATGGTTAAGGCAGGATACATTTACATTTTGACCATGTGCTAATGAGAGTAAAAATAGAGCATTTTAAATGATATGTTTTGAACAATGCTGTATTTCCTTAGACATTGAGCTGATTACATTGAAAAATTTCTAAATAGAGACTTAATACAACTGCTATTCGAGAGAAAACCTTCAAGTCCACCTTTTCTCTTTGAATATAGCTGTTCTAGTACCTAATACCCAGAATAGGAGTGTCAGGCTTTTCCAAGCACTGCCTTATGTTCGTTCATTTCTTTGCTGCAGATGAAATACACATATGAAAGGCACGGGAACATATGAGGGCATTTGGAGTTCATAAAACGTCAAAGAACTTTAAAAAAACGAGTGATTTTTTTCTTTAATTTTGATATCTATCCTTGTCTCAAAGTAAATTGGATTTATATATTCCTGCTTCTATGCTTTAGCTATCAAACATTATTTGACAAAGTTCAGCTGATCCACACAAGCTTTCTGAGTACTCTTATATCCCCCTCAAAAGTTTTATTTGAGTCAGAAAATTGTTATTCTCATGACCAGATGACCTATAAGCCAGAAATTGTTATAGAAGATAAATTTATATCCCACAGGTTTGAGCTCATTTGAACTTAATAAAATACATTTTCAGTGAGATGAGTTTCTCTAATGAAAGCACAAGTAAGTCACTGCTGGCCATATTCACCTTTTAGCTCATGAAGTTATTACCCTTAGATTCAAGTGTATTTACAATACTTACACAAACATAAGGATTAAAAAAAGTTTTAGAATGAGACACTACTTCCAAATCTAGGTTTTTTAAGCTCCTATTCTTTCATAAGTGGAGATATCTTCCAATTTAGGAATAATATCTAGGAGTGATATAATCAAGATGGCAACATAGGTAATTACTGACTTCAGTTCCCAACTAGCAACAATCCATAGACGAGGCAGCACTGCGAAGATCCTAGAACATGGGGTGAGGCTGAAGCACCTCCCTGGACCACAGAGACCAAGAGGGACCCCCTTGGTATGGCTTCTCCAGTGGGAAAAAGATAGCTCAAGGTAGACATCAAGCTCCCTCAACACTGTGGGTCATTTCCCAGGAGGCCTACTCAGGTCTGGCCTTGTGAGGATATCTGCAAGCCTTGAACCGAAGATTATATTGTGATGGAGAAGGGGAATGGAACCAGTAGCAACTAACACTCAGGTCTTGGAAGATTGAGTTCCTACTAGAAACAGTACCCAAATAGAAATCTCAATCAGTGGTTTTGCTTATCCACAGAGCAAAGATGGCAGCATCATCTGACCAGGGAATTTGGTATGCAGTTCAGTCTGATTTGGGATCCCAAAATGGTGAGCCTTTTCAGTCTTGGAGCCTGTTTAATTGCCCCACCCAGGTAGGGAAACTGATTCATAGCCCTGCCTATTGGTGAATGTAAACCTCAGCTCTGTCCAACCAGGAAACTTAATCAGGGCACTCAGGAGGCTGTGGAGCCCATCTTGCAGCCCTGCTTACAGTGACACATGAGAAGCCCAGCCCGTGGCTCTGCCAGTGGCCCCATCTGGCCAGAGAACTCAGTGTACAATTCTGCTTGATCGGGGTCCCCAAACAATGAGGCCATATTGGCCATGGGGTCTGTTCTGCCAGTCTGACTAGCCAGTGAAGCTAATTCATAGCCTGGTCCACGGCTGAGTATAGTCTCCAGTCGCTTCTAACTAGAAAGTCTGACCAGAGAATTCAGGTAACTGCAGAGCCCATCCTACAGAGCAATCAGGCAAGGGGAGATAAGTAAAAGACATCAGAATTGTAAAGAAAGAAGTAAAACTGCCTCTAATTTCAGAATACATGATTTTACATATAGAAAATCCTAAAGACCACTAAAAACTGTTAGATATAATCAGCGAATTCAGTAAAGTTGCTGCATACAAAAATTAACATACAAAAATCAGTAGTGAGTCATCTGAAAAGAAACAGAACGATTCCATTTACAATAGCATTAAAAACTATAGAATACTTAGGAATAAGTTTTACCAGGGAGGTGAAAGATTTCTACACTGAGAACTGTAAGACTTCAATGGAAGAAATTAAAATAGACACAAATAAGTGGAAAGATATCCCATGTTTAAAGATTGGAGGAATTAATATTGTTATAATGCTCATACTATTCAAAGTCCTCTACAGATTCAACGCAATCTCTATCAAGATTCCACCGGCAATTTTTTTCAGAAAAAGAAAAAAAAAATTCTGAAATTTGTATGGAACCACAAAAGACCCCTAATAGCCAAAGCAATCCTGAGAAAGAAGAATAAAGCTGGAGGCATCACATTTCCTGATTTCAAAATATATTACAAAGCTACATTAACCAAAATGTGTGGCACTGGCCTAAAAACAGACACATATGTCAGTGGAAGAAAATTTAGAGCTTAGGAATAAACCCATGCATATATAGTTAACTAATATTGCACAAGAGTGCCAAGAATACTCAATGGAGAACATATAGTCTCTTATAAATAGTGCTGGGAAAGTGGATACTCACATGCAAAAGAATGTAACTGGACCCTTTTCTTATACCCTTCATAAAAATTAACTGAAAATGGATTAAAGATTTAAATGTAATACTTGAAACCATAAAGCTTCTAAAAACAAAGCATAAGGGAAAGCTTCTTGACATGGGTCTGGGCAATGATATTTTGGATATAACACCGAAAGCACAAACAACAAAAGCAAAAATAAACAAGTGGGACTATGTCACATTAAAAAGCATCTGCAAAGCAAAAGAAATAATCAACAAAATGAAAAGATAATCTACAGAATGGGAGAAAATATTTGCAAACCACACATCTGATAAAAGAGTAATATCTAAAATATATAAGGAACTCATATAACTCAATGGAAAAACAAAACAAAACAACAAATAATCCAATTAGAAACAGGCAATTGTCCTAAATAGGCATTATGCAAGGAAGGTTTCAGATGGCCAACAGGTACATGAAAAGGTGTTCAACATCAGTAATTAGCAGGGAAAAAATGCGAATCATAACTGTAACGAGATATCAATTTAAACCGTCAGAATGGCTAGAATCTTTCTGAATTCCAAAACGAGACTAATAAAAACTGGTGAGTCTATCATTTCCTAGGGTGGAGCTGTTATAACAAAGTACCACAAACCGGGTTACTTAAAACAGGAAATTATTACCTCACAGTTCTGAAATCTAGAAGATTAAAATCAAAGTGTGGGGAGGGCCTTGCTCTTCCTCATGGCTTTAGGGGAGAAATCCTTCTTTGACTCTTCCTAACTTCCAGCTCTCCTTGGCAATCCTTGCTGTTTCATGGTTTGGAAATGCATCACTCCAATCTCTGCCTTAGTCTTTCCCTTGCATGTCTGGCTCTGTGTTCCGATTTTCTCTTTTCACAAGGACATGGGTCATACTGAATTAGGGCAGGCCCTAATGACCTCATTTTAATTTGATTAAATCTGTAAAAACTATACTTCCAAATGCGTCACATTCACAATAGCCAGGGGTTAGGACTTCAGCATATTATTAATGGAGACAAAATTCAACCCATAACAGTGTGTATCTGCCTTCTGCTATAACTCAAAAACACAGAAGTGTGCCTTCTTTTTCTAATATTTCATTTTTATGAAAATCATACATGTATGATTTTATAGAAAGGAAATGCCAGATGCACAGTGAAGGAAAAGAGACATCAAATTAGTTTTTTGAGAATAATTTATTCACAAAAGGAATTTAAGAGATCATTTAGTACTTTATAAATGAGGATAATTATGTCCCAGATAGGTTATGTGACTTGCCTTGAAAGTGACTCCACAGACAAACAATATACTTTGAATACAGCAATAACTAGACTATTTATAGACACTGTGAGACTGAGTTATATTCTTGCAGCAATTGTACTGTAGTTATTGCTCACTTGTCTAGTGGTGCTTTGGGTTATTTAATCCCTTCAAATATGGTGTCTAAATTTTAGCATTTTTTAAAAGATTTCATTTATTTATTTGAGAGAGACAGAGTGTGATAGCACGAGCTGGGCGGGGAGGGGCAGAGGGAGAGGGAGAAGCAAACTCCCTGCTAAGCAGGGAGCCCAACCTGGGGGCTCCATCCCAGGATCCAGGGATCATGACCCGAACCAAAGGCAGATGCTTCACTGACTCCTGGGCACCCCTAAATTTTAGCATTTAAAAGTAGGCTTGAAGCATAAACAGACTGAGAACTATTACTCTAAAAATTTCTGCAATTATAAAGTGATCCTTATCTTCACATTTGTCAAATTTTGCCTACCAGCTGTGGAACTACAGTTTTTATTTTAAGTTAATATTTGTAAACTCAATTATGTTTTAAAGGTTCTATATAAAAAGAAAACAACGAATATGGAAACATTCGATGGGTAAATTTTTGCTTAGCATATCATCAATAATTAAAAACTTGAAGGAAAAAGTAATATAATTCTTGTATCATAAAAGGAAAAAAATGTACATGCTATATTGCAGTGTGACTCATACTTTTCTCTCAGAAACAGATGGAGTGTTTCGCACTTTGCAGAGTATAAATCAAGACACTCACAGGGCCTTGCTGTTTGCATCAACCACACTTATGCAAGCCAATAAAGAATGGTCTAAAAGGAACTGCAAGCAGTTTCAGGTCTTTTGATTAGAACAATGTTGAAACATTTCTTTAAAAACATTTCTGGACAAATTATTAAGCTTTTTACCTAAAAGTGGTTATTATTTTTCATAATTACAAATGTTGTATGAAGTAGGGTTAAAACCAACTAGAAATATCACTTATGCTGTTTGTAAAACAAATCAAGGGCTGATAGAACTTCAAATTCTGAAAGCATACAGCTACAGGAATTCAGTATCAATTTTAAGACTATAATAAGAGAAATGCAGAAGTATTATTCAAGATGGACCTCAAAAAATATAACAAATGTTTTGATACATTTACCCACTTTATTTTTATAGCAAATAATGGGAGATGAATTAAATATTCAACTATTTTGGTAAGCCTTCATTGATGGTTTTGAATTTTTGGGAAAAACTCCATAAAGTACCTAAGCTATTGTTCCTTCAAACAATGAAAAGAAGACCAATTGCCAAGATTTGAAGAAGAAGGGCATGCCTGGAGGGGGCGGGGGAGAAGGAAAGAAGGAAAAGGAAGCAAGGTATGCCATTTTGGAGGGTAAGAGAAAGCTGGGAAGTTTTATTATCACTATTATTATTTAACTTTAATGAGATCAATTTATATGAAAAAAATGCATCATTTAAGTCTGTTTTATCAGTCTTTGAAAAAAACATATACGTGTGTAACTACTTGTATAACTACAAAATCAGAATATGAAACATTTCCATCACTTATAAAAATTCCCATCATTTCAATCTCTCCTTCCCCATCTCAGAAAACCACTGATTTACATATCATTATAGATTAGTTTTGCCATTTCTGTGGTTTCCTACAAATATAATCATACATTCTTCTATTTCTGACTTCATTTGCTCAGTGTAATGTTTTTGCTCAATGTAATGTTTTTGAGATTCATCCACATTGCTGTATTATCAATAATTTTTTGAAAAAAAAAAAAAGACTGGTGTTCTATTACACTAATATATCACTGTTTGTTTATCCATTCACTCCCTGATGGATGCTTGAGTTGTTTCTAGTGTGGGGCTGTAAACAAATAAAGCTGCTATAAGCACCCAGGTACAATTTTTGTGTAAGTATATGTGTTCATTTCTCTTGAGTGATACTCAAGAATGGGAATTGCTGAGTCATGTGGCATGTATTTAATACTATAAGAAAATGTCAAACTGTTTCCCCAAGTAGTTGTATTATTTTTAATTTTTTATTTCTACAGTAGTACATAAGAGCTCCACCTGCTTCAAATCCTTAGAAGTATTGCCAAGCTTGGGGCACCTGGGTGACTCAGTCAAGTGTCTGCCTTTAGCTCAGGTCTTGATCCCAGAGGCCCCACCATCAGGCTCCCTGCTCAGCAGGAAAGTCTGCTTCTCCCTCTCCCTCTGCCCCTTTCCCTGCTTGTGCTCACTCTCTCTCTCAAATAAATAAATAAATAAAATCTTAAAAAAAAAAAGAGAGAGAGAAGTATTGCCAATCTTTTTAATTTAGCTATTTTAGGGGATACAGAGTATTATCTGCATAAGTAACTCATGATAAAGTTGAGTATCATTTCATGTGCTTATATGACATTCTAATAACTTAACTGGGTAAGTGCATGCTCATTTTTTCTTCCCACTTTTTGACTGGATTTGTTTGCCTATTAATGACATAACAGTATTGATATACCAGTCCTTTACATATATATGCATATATATTCTTCTGCTCTATATCATGTATTTTTATTTTTAAGCACATGTTTTAATGACTTAAATATTTAATTTTTCATTTTATCAATTTTAAGCTGAATATCATTTTTTTTCTTTTATTATTCATGCTTTTGTGTCCTATCAGAACCAAGAAATAACCAAACAAAAAAGAAATAAATGAACTTGGCTTATTTCAAGATTGTGACTCTCTTCTCTTTTTTCACATAAATTCTATAATTTTAGCTCTTAAATTTATGTCTCTGATCCATTTTAGGTTTTTTTTTTGTATTTAGTATATAAGTGTGTGTATATATATACACACATGCACATGTATAACATACTTATATATATGCTTAATGTATACATATACACTTAGACATGTATGTATTAACCCATATATACACACATATTTATAACTGTTTCTATATTTATCTATTTGAACATGAATTAAGCTAAAGTTCATACTGATATCTCTGATAGTAATTCAGTACCACAGTATTCATTCTAGCTTTCCTTTCTTTCTTATCTTTAACTTCCCTCTTTGAGAAGAGAAACCTGGAAAACCTGGTTGCCACCATCCAACAACCATTTACTTACTTGTTCAATGCAAGTATGCATGTAAAGCAGTTTCATAATTTTTTAACCAGTACTTAAGAAACATATTAACAAATGTGACGTGTGCCTTGTTTTAATATGGATTTATACAAATAGTGAAAGAAATATATATATGAGAAAGTTTGATCACTGATGAGATATTTCATGCTAGTAAAGTATTATTGTGGTTTTTCTTCTTTTTGTGATACTGTGGTGATATTTGTAAAATGAGGCTTTTTATAGAGAGTATCTGAGGTAACTGTTAGTTCTTATATTTATCTTTCCTCTTTTTATGGATTTTTCTATAATGAAAGGTAAAATTATATATGACATTCATATAAATAAATAGTATGTATATGTTTGTATACAACAGACGTACTTCATATACTTATTGCAAGAAAGAAATTATAGCAGCTGGACAGTAATTCAATCACTATCTTTATTGGGAAGACACTCCCAAGGAAGCAAAAAGAAGTGAGGTAAGCAGGTCTAGTCTTCATGTCAATCAGATCTCTGGGAAAACATATTAACAGTATTTGCAAAAAAAAAAAAAATTGCTCTGAGTAAGAGATAGTATCTGTAGAATGTCCCTGGCAATATATAGTTGGCTAATAGGCTGAACAATTGTCTTAGTTTATCCAGAACTGTTTTGGTTTTAGCACTGAAGTCCACTGTCACAGTATATTCTATTCCCTCACTGGGATTTTAAAAGGTACAACTTGGGAGGATGGGTACAGAGAGTTAAGGGGAAGGTATAAAACAAAATACAGTAGCCAAACAAATAGGGACTGAAAGAAACACTATTAGTATCAAATAGATAGGGCATAGATTATCCACCTTCCATAGTCACTGTTGCTGTTTTGAGCCATAGCAAATTGTGTTGCTGGCAATCACGATTTGTGGCTCACAATAACGGATCATTATCATGGGCATCACTCTGAGCAATGTGACTAAGTGCACAACTTAAGTAAATTGTTATCATGAGTGTTAACAGTCCTTTGATTTTGCCTGTAATTAAATGTTATGTTATCGAGGTAGTACTAGTTCAGTATTTTTAATATTGTGACCATGTTTCATAAGAGTTCATTCAGGTAACGAAAATGAGAAAAAATACCAATGCCAGCATGACACAGACATTACCACAAATGAAGTCTAAACAATCTGTTACTTTTATGAAAGGTCGCATGCTACTGAGTTAGAAAGGTATAATCAAGATAGATTGTATTGCACAATATGCAGAAATGAGAGTGGGTATGGTAATAAAAGCAGATATGGAAGTACACACGAATACTGAATCTCACAGATCTAGGATGATTCAGGCATGTACTTCCAAACCAAGCAAAGGTTTCTGTCTACCAAACAGACACTCATGCTCAGTCACAAATAATTCCTGCTGAATTAATTTGGATGTACCACACAAACACACATTATCCTGATGTTTCCTTGACTGCTCTATAAATCTGAGTAAAGTAACATTTCCCAATTCAGTGGTTGAAACTAAAGAAGGGAAATTTTTGATAAATGTATTGGTTTCTTCCAACATGAAGTTGATTATGTGATTTTATTAATGATTATACTTTCTACAACATATCACGTGATGTGTTGGATCATAGCAACAGCACAACTGGTCTCAGCTCTTACATATTTTGGTTTGAAAAATGCACTTTCATATCATCTATTCATATGAAAATTTTAATAAAACTACAGAAAACATAAAAAGATTGTTAATATTGTATCCAAATACAGACTAAACTTGCCAATCAATCTGCATGTTCAATACATAGTTTCATTCAATTATAGAGTTCTTAATAAAGAAAATAAAAAGGTCCTACTTACTAAATATCTTCCAAACTTTACAGCCTAACCTGCAAAAAAAGGAGTGTAGTTTGTGTACCTGTAATATTGACAATGTCATACTAACATTTTTGGTTTCCTCAAAATTTGCAGACTCATTGATTGAGATTTTTTACATTATAAAAATGTAGGGTGATAAATTTCTAGACATGTGCTTACAGGCTTGATTGATAGCATTGCGGCTTAACATAGAGAAGATGTTACAATGATGGCCTGGTATGGAATCCCATTTTCAAAGTGTGCGGCAAGAAGAATATCCTTCTGTAATTTGGAAACACACTGAGAATGACAGTGGAGAAAAAAGATCTCTGCAAAACACACATTTATATGCTACTTCTTCAAAACTACTCGATGATCTTTGAAGTGGCCATAAAGAGCATAGAAAAGGATGAATTGATTGCACCTGAGTGTCTGATGTTAGTGTAGGTCACAACAAAACTCATACACACACACACACACACACACACACACACACACAAAGGCTCGTTTCTTGGAAAATAAGACTTCAGAACACACACTCATTACTAGAAAAGGGCAGCCAAGTTAAACAGGATTTTCTCAACTTCTTTATTAAAATTGTAACTTACTTAGAATTGTAACTTCATTTTCAAGAGTTCAAATTACTTCTCTGCTTCAAAACAAATTTCACTGAAAAAGAGAAGTTTAGCTTATGAAAACATCCAATATGCTGCATAGTGTGTGAAAATAATGGGCATTTAAAACAGAATAGTCTATTATGAATAGAAACAAAGAGCATGATTAACAAACAGCTGATCTACCATAACAAGCCAGTAGATACTATGTAGATAGACATTCTCAGAGAGATGGGAAGTGATTCCTGTAAGCCTAACCGGGTGTTGCTGGTAAGTAAAATCCTAAGTATTCCATTCTCAAATGATTTTGCTGAGAGAGTATTTAGTTTGAAATCATCACATTGGACCGACACCAGGAATCAATGTACCAAGCTCATGAGCTTGGTAAAAGCAGAGCTACAAGTCAAAATGAATTTTACATTTGAGTGAATTCAGGTTTACCATTATATAAGAGAAAACTGTCCTAAATGTTTCAGGTAGTTTAGAGAAGTATTATAAAAGGAAACAGAAGGAACAAAAACAGCCTGCTATATTATAGGACATAAAGAAATATGTCACTGTCATTTGATATTAAATATAGCTAATATTTGTTTAGTCTTACAGTATTTACATTCTTTTTAGTTTTTAATAGAATTTACTTCTTTTTTAAGAGCAGTTTTAGGTTCACAGCAAAATTGGGAAGAAGGTACAGAGAATTCCCACAAACCCCTTGTCCCCACACATTCACAGCCTCTCCCACTGTTAACACCTGCCACTACAGCGGTATGTTTGTTACAACTGATGAATCTACAGCGACACATCATTATCAACCAAAGTCCCTTAGTTTACATTAGGATTCATTCTTGGTGCTGTACATTCTATGGGTTTGGAAAAATACCTCCTTGCATGTTTTCACCATTTTATTGTGCAGAACTGTTTCAGTGCCTTATTATTTGGTGCCTTGCCTTACTGTTCTGTGACTTAATAATCTGTGTTCCACCTATACATCCCCCCTTCCACCCAGATACCTGGCAACCACTGATCTTTATCCCCCCCCCCAGGTTTTTATTATTATCATTACTGTTAGTTTCTTATTTTAAAAGTTTTTTTAAATGCAGATTTAGATTTACGAAAAAATTCAGAGGGAAGCACAGAGATTTCCCATAAACTCCTGCCCCAGCACATGTATACCCACTCCCATTTATCAACATATCCCAGCACAATAATGCATTTTTTATCATATATGAACCCACACTGACAGGTCATAATCACCAAAGTCCACAGTTTACCAGAAGTTCACTGTTGATATTATACATCCTGTTGGTTTGAACAAATGCATAATGACAGTTATCTATCATTATAGTATCATATAGGGTTATTTTTTTTCCCCACTACCCTAAAAATTTTCTGTGTTCTACCTATTCGTCTCCTTTCACCAGGCCCTGACAACTGCTTATTTTGTACTGTCTCCATAGTGTTTCCTTTTCTAGAATGTCATATAGTTGGAATCACATAGTACGCAGCCTTTCAGATTGGCTTATTTCACTTAGTAATATGCTTTTAAGTTTCATTTGTATCTTTTCATGGCTTGACAGCTTAGTTCTTCTTACACATGAATAATATCCCATTGTCTGGCTCTACCACAGTCTATTTACCCATTTACCTACTGAAGGATATCTTGGTTGATTCTAAGTTTTAGCAATTAGGAATAAAACCGCTATAAACATACTTGTGCAGGGTTTTGTATGGACATGTTTTGAACTCCTCTGGCTAAACACCAGGAAGTGCAATTGCTAGATCATATTGTAAGAGTATGTTTGGTTTTGTGGAAACTGCCAAACTGCCTTCCACAGTGGCTATATCATTTTACATTTTCCCACTAGCAATGCATGGATCTTTAAAAAGTTCATTACTTTAGCTAGAAAAAAAAAAGATACTTAATAGTAAAACAAACTAGGATCTATGGATCTGTGAATCAGAGAGCTCCCTAGAGAACACTGAGTAACCTCTAGACTCTTTATAAGATGTTTCATAACTGAAATTCTTCCTGCTGCGTGAGATAAGCCTGTTTACCTCACATATCTCCTGTACTCTTTGAGCTCAAAACATGTCCTATGCAGAAAGGAAGGACCTGGGGAGCTTCCCTATTGCCTTTAACTTCTCTGCATCACTTGAGTGTCTACATGCTGAAATAATTGAAAAATATTAAAAATGCAGAATATCTCACTTGCATGGGTTTTACAATACAATCTTGTTAAGTCAATTTTTATATAATTGTATTATACATACGATATATAAGTAGGCATTTATATTATTATAAATTATATATGTAAATTGTATATAATCATATATTTATGTACATAAAATAAACTATATCTTATTTCATATTAAAAATCTACTTAATGATTGTTTTCTTACATAGCATACTGAAATTTTCTATCCATCAAATAACGGATGATTACAGGGATTATTTAGAATCTTGTCAACAATAACTCGCAGCATAATAAAAATGAAAAACAATGAATATAATTTTTCTTAGTATAGTGTAAATGTAATACAATGGCTTTGCATCAGACAAAGTGGAATTTCAATTCTGAATCTGCCATCTTGAACTTCGTCCATTAATGACTTAACCTGTTTGCCTGATTGACCCTTGAATGTAAGATGGAAATAATACTACTACTTAAGTATAAATTTGGTGTGATCATTAAATTACATAATTAAAAGTACTTAGAACAGAGATTAAAACATAGTAATAAGTTTTGGTATTATCTATGTTTTGTTAGTTAGACGTGAGCAACATGAAAATCCTTAAGTTTGTAAAACTGTAAAAGCCAATGTGTGATTCATGACCCCAATGGCCATTGTAATTGTGGTAGTATGTGTGATTGAACTCTCTCACTGAGTTTCTGGGTGAACAAGCTGAGCAAAGCTCCCTGTCAGCCAGCAGTGGATATACAGTATGACACAAAAATCAAACTGGAAACTCTGAACCTGTCCAGGTCCAATTTCAACTTCTAAAGCACTTGTGTGTGTCATCAGAGCCTTGATTTATAGTGGCCTCACAAAGAAACCTCATTAATCAGGAGTCACCTAGTCCTTTAGAAAGCTTATTTACTCAAGTGTACTTCACTTCCTTGTATTTGTGTGGAAAATAGATTGTAACACTATACTTAAATATCTGTTGGTTACTACAGAGCGAGCCGAGCAAAGAGGGATTAGAAACTTTTTATGAAGCACATTGAAACACTCTGGTGCATAATATAAAATATACTGGGAGGTCATAACTGCAGATGAAACCATTTGTCCTATTGTAATTGGATTTGGAGTTTATTTTTAGGAAAAAAAAATACCTGTAAGAATATAAGGTAGAAGCAGTACTTTATTTATTTATTTATTTATTTATTTATTATTATTATTTAAAGATTTTATTTATTTATTTGACAGAGAGAGAGACAGCCAGAGAGAGAGGGAACACAAGCAGGGGGAGTGGGAGAGGAAGAAGCAGGCTCTTAGTGGAGGAGCCTGATGTGGGGCTCGATCCCATAACGCCGGGCTCACGCCCTGAGCCGAAGGCAGATGCTTAATGACTGTGCTACCCAGGCGCCCCAGAAGCAGCACTTTAGAGTGTAAAAGACTTCTGTGATGATGTTATCAACATAAAATGGAAGAAGGTCCTTAGAGACCAATAAAATGTGAGTACAATACGCAGGTGGAGGTGTTACCATGAAAGGAAAGATGCCTCAAATCTTCCGTTAAGTTTAGAAAAAAAGTTAATGGTAGTGATGCTCACATAAAGATCTGTCTTGATAGGTCACTGGCAGCCCAGTAATTTATCATACATGCTGACCTTGTATTTGCCCCTGAAAGAGGAAGAAGTGGACTCAGAGTTAGAGGAAAGGGCCTGGGGTCAATAAAGTCCCCTGAAAACCTTGGTAATTTTTAGAAAATCGACTAA
This sequence comes from Ursus maritimus, assembly GCF_017311325.1. Lineage (NCBI taxonomy): Eukaryota > Metazoa > Chordata > Mammalia > Carnivora > Ursidae > Ursus > Ursus maritimus. The sequence goes on from NW_024426663.1 coordinate 22,788,215, forward strand.
AAAATTAGAGTACAAACAGTAAAGAAATGATAAGTGCTAGAGATATTTTGAAGAAAATTTAATGTACTTGCTGACCAATGCAATATAGAGAATGTAGAAGCTCTAAATTGATACTCTTCTTTCTTTAAAAATTCCAGGTATTTTTAGTCATCATAAAGTTGTTCGTTACTCCTATGAGACTGTTGGTAGTGTTTTTCTCTTTTCTCCCTGTGAATCAATCCATTCCTGACTTTTAAGTCTTTCCTAACACATCAATGATCACTCTCATCATTAATCCAGCATGTCTCCACACTCTACACTTGCAGTGTTCCCAGCTTCAGACCACCCACCTGTGTAAGTACAGCTTTCTGCTGTCAAGTTTCTCCCCAACACTGAGGAAAACACACAAGAATTTATTTATTTACTTTAGATTTTTTTTTTAAATTAAGGAATTTCTACAGCCAACTTGGGGGGGGTCAAACTCACCACCTTGAGATCAAGAGTCTCATACTCTACTGGCTGAGCCAACCAGGTGCCCCCAGAAACACACAAGCATTTAAAGAAGCAACACTTATTTCCAGTTTCAGTTGTCATTCACTACTACCTCCCAATCAGTTTTAGGAGTCCTGGTCAGCAATTTTTCATCCAGCCAATTTTTCATAATCACACTAAACTCGCTTTTAGCAGGTCGTCTTTGTTTCTTCACATACTCTCTCCCTCATTCTCTTTCTTCCCTACCCCTGCCCTCTAACAAATTAATACCATCATTCAGGAATTCCCTCTATTTTCCTGCTCAAAGAAAATATCCTGCACCCACACTTTGGCTTTTGTCTCTTTTTTTGCGAGTATAGTTGTTTAAAACAGACAACCTCATATGTATAGGATTCATGACTTTCCTGTTTCTCAGTCACTTAGAGCTATTAGTAATCACAGATTTCTGCTAATCCTCACAACATAATTTTGCTCTGTCTCCTTAAATACAGATATTATACATACTATTGCTATAGATAGATTTTTTTCAATTATTCTTTACCTTTGCTAGCTCAGTTTTCATGAGCTACGTTGCCTTTGCATGCCATCCTTATGATAATCACTTTGGTTTTCTTTTCCCCTCTGTTTGCCTCCCCTCTCTTTATTACAATTATCTTCCCTAGGTTAACTCATCCATGTTTATGATTTCCACCAATAATTAAGTCCTGACAATACTCACATTTTATAAGCATGCTAAATTTCTCTTCAAGTTTTCAGAAAATTATAGCCAATTGTTCACTAAAAATCAGTTACCTTCAATTTAACAATCTCATATTGAACCCAAAATATCTAGCCTCCTTGCTTAGGTGTCAAGTAATATATTTGAATTTCCTTTTATTATCTCTACTGTCACACCCCATTCATGTCTGTGTTTTATTGATACTGCAACCTGAATATTTTTCAATCTCTTCTTTCTGCTCTCTGTCTCTGATCACACCTACCTGCCTTCTTCTCTTTCTCTCTGCCTCTAGGTTACTCTAAGAGTTTCTTACCTAATCTCGAGGTAAGAAATCTTTTCTCCATTTATGTGTTTATGTAATACATTTTAAGTGTTTAGTCAGATTTTTCTTCTTATAAAACATAAATCTGGGCATATTATTTTTTTGTTGTTGTTGTTTAAACCTTCAGTGACTCCCCATATTCTTCAGAATTAAGGTAAAATCCCACAGCAGAAACACCCCATTCCCACACCCACTTTCAGTCTTATTTCATGCCTGTCATACCTACAAGTAGTTATGCAAAACAAAACAAAACAAAACAAAAACCCAAACCTACAAAAACTCCACTGCTTTCTTGAGCCTCTTGTTTCTTAAATACCCTCTCCCATTTTCCAGAACTATCATTTCTACTCTCTCACAGTCTTATTCTTATTTTCTCAAAACTTCTTCAGAAAAAAAAAAAAAAAAAAAGAGAGAGAGAGAGAGACATTAAAAAAAAATTAGATGTCTTTCTTCTGGTGCCAGATTTCATACTTCTCTAATATCCAGTGCTACATAACAAGGTCTCTATTAAACACTGCTTTTATTTTCTGTATTCCAAACTTGTCTGAATTCAGAAACTATACTTTAGCTATCTTTCATTCCTAAAGCTTGATATATTTATGGTACCTTATTTACATCCAGTAAGATCTAATCAAATGAATGAATGACAGAAAAGACTTAGGTAAGTAAGGGAAGGGTAGCAACATTTAAAAGATGAACAGAAAAAAAAAGTGGTATGAAAGTAGAAAAATTATAACTGGGTCAGAACAGCCTCCATAAACCCTCAATTGCCAAAAGTGTATTACAAAGGGAAAAAATGAATAACAAAAAAGAGATTTTATAGTTATCAATTCTACTGTATTTTTAACGTGAATATCTACTTAAGTGAGAAAACTGAAAATCAGTGGTTTTTATAAAGCATAAAATAATGGGTCTTTTTATATGGTAAGTTCCTATGAATATTTGAGAGATTGTTATCTATTATATTCCTTTAGTCTTTTTACATTAATTTACATAATTCTTACCAACCTATTTTGTTGTTTGGAATTTCCCATTTTAAATGAATAGCAACTGCTTTCTTGTGTCATTAAAAAAAGTACTATATCTGAAATTTTTCACATCAAACTGTCTAATAAGAGGGGATTGAAAATAAAATTACTGTTAAAGAGTTGAATCAGTTCACTGAAGACTAAGTTGACTACTGTCTAGAGTTTAACAACTCTCAATATGTACTTTCCCAAAACTGTAAATAACTGAAATTACTCTTTATTTAGTATCTAATATGTAATTTTTATTCATATAGTATTTTTTTCTGATTATTCCATTTGATGCTATAAAGTAGACTAGAATAGAAATTCATAGGATGTTATATTTAGAAGACCTTTTTAAGATCATCTGTTTATCTTGTAAGCATAAATTGAATATATAATATATAATAGAATTATGCAAGATCCAAAAGTAATTTAATCCAAACTGCTTTTTTATCTCATTCATTCATTTTTTAAAATCAACATTTATCAAGTTTCAGATATTATTTTAGGCATGAGAGATTCAATAGTAATAAAAAACAAGAAAAAGCAAACAAACAAATAAAACCCAAAGTAGTTTCTGCCTTCATGGAACTGTACAATTTAGTGTCTGTAAAATTAATTTCCTTATACAATGTTAAGAACATACATTCTAAAAAAAAAAGAGTCTTTTACTCTATGCAGGTAACAATGGGAAGTTCACTCACTATTTCATTTCATTATTGTATTACTTTGATAAAAAGTTGTAGAGATCCACAATCTGTGTACCATTTCTTTTTTTTTTTTTTTAAGATTTTATTTATTTGACAGAGAGAGACACAGCAAGAGAGGGAACACAAGCAGGGGGAGTGGGAGAGGGAGAAACAGACTTCCTGCTGAGCAAGGAGCCCGATGCGGGGCTCGATCCCAGGACCCTGGGATCATGACCTGAGCCAAAGGCAGACACTTAGGCACCGCATGATTGTATACCATTTCTATCAAGTGCCCTTATTTTCAATGTTTAGGAGACACAAGGCATAAACATATTCCTATTACACATTACAATCGTTTAAATGTTTGAAGACAAAACCAGTATTACTCCCTGTAGAATCAGATTTCGGTTCACCTTAACTTTTTATCAAAGTAATACAATGGTAAAATTAAATAGTGATTTTTCCATCAGCTCTACTCTAATTTAAATGCAGAGCTTAAATATGTATTTCTCTAATATCCTGTCATTCATCTGATTTAGTATGCCAACCTGCCAAAACTATTTTGAATCATGGTTGTATAAATTATCAAATTAGTTATAATTTTGTTCTGTATTTCTATGAACTAGACGTCTGAATTGCTATTTTATGTTTTAAGATACTCTAGATGACAAGAGGCATAATTCTACATATTATTTCTTACTTTTTTGTCTGTTGGAATTGTATGCCTCCTTGAAGACTTTACTCAAATACCATAATTTTGGCTGCTTTTTTTTTGCACATTTTGTTTCATTTTTTTATTTCATTTTACACCTTTTATTATTTTGGGGACATCTGAGAAAAATACATACACACATTTGCACGTACACACACACACACACACACACACATAAATATATGCAGATTTAATTCCTCTAGTTTCAGTTTTTTCTTTAAAGTCTTATTTCATATATAATGCCAAAAGAATATTTGGCTGATCTTATGTCTAGTTACCACAAATTGCAAATTATTGAAAGACTAAGTGACTGTAATTCTAATGCATTTCCACATCAGCTTTTGTGTTATTCATTACTTATCACTCTATTTCTTCTCTTTGAAAGCTTAAATTTTGGAAGTAAATTAATTTCAATATTTTACTATTGGTACCAGAGCCAAAATTAAACCATAGAGTAAACAGGAAGATTTCAAATTATAATCATTGCTAACTCTTGAAATTCCCAGTAAGTAAGCATATGTAATTGATATTATCTAACTCATTAGGTGATTTTCTGGCTAATAAATATGTTCTTTTGCTTCTGCCTGGAAGGAAAATAATATCATGATATAAATTTAATGACTACTATTTAAAAAAGGATGTTTTTCCATTAAATGAATATCATCCAAATTTCTGGTATTTCTGCTGCTACTAAAAGAAGGTAGTGTCCAATGTAATATTCATTGCCAGGTGCATGCTTATTCCCATGTCCTTGACCCTGACTGTGATGCAGCTGTTTGCTTTCAGGGATTGTGAATGCACCTGTCCTCACTTTGTGTTCAGATTGTGACTGGTTTTGAGATGAGATGAACACACATTGTTTCATCTTTTTCTATGCTATAGATGAATTCCTTTGCAGAGCAAACAATTGACTAATCTCTCCATGCATGTTCAGTAAGGCAAGGGAACACTTCTACATTTCTGTAGAGGCCTGTTCATACTTTACATTGCACAAAGAGTAGAAATATCTCTATTTCCATTGTGTCATGCTCTAGTATTTAGAGTATTATTCTATTTGTGTGCATTGGGTTTCAATTATCATATCATTAAAATATTTGGGGTCAAAATTTCATTGGGATGATAGGAAATAACTAGAATAAGATTTGTAAAGTTTGGTATTTGGAAGTCAAGTGACATATCCAGATAGGAGTAAAATGTGACTGGCAAAACAGTACTTAACAATAGCTTTAATCTGATTCCAATTCTCTATTTGTCTCTTTGGAAATTATTTTTTTCAATTTTTAATAGAAATATTTCGTAAAGTATAAATGGACCTCTTCTATGTAGACATTTCATAAATGAAACTAAAGAAGCTCGAGATTGATAGGGCTAATCACATTAGTAACTGAGAAGCCTAGTGAGTTGTCAAGTCTAGTGAGTTGTGCCATGGTGGGATGCATTACTATGTAGACATACCATAGAAAGAAGTGAGGGACAATATTATGGTACAGACAATTGTTCTAATGGGGAAATATGTACTGATGTAATAGGAAGCAAAGGCAAAGGAAGTTTTCTTTTTTCTGCTAAAAAATGCAGATATAGTTTTTGGTTTATCCATAAATCAGAAAGAAAAACTGACTTTATAAATTGTGGAAGGGAGATAAAGATCACTAACATTTGTTAGCATATCCAAACTAAAGGTATGTAAACTGACAAGGTATGAAAAATATTGCAAGGTTTGGCATTAATTTGGACTCTCCATGTAATTTAATTTTTGAAATAAGTAAGTAGAAATTGAATTATAAGCTCAATTAATTCACTGGCTATTGTTTCTCCTTAAAATGTCTTTTAACTATACTACTGTTACAACCTCATTTATTAATTTAGTAATGAGCATATTGGTTGTTGTCACTGAACTAGAATAGTGAACAAAAAATAATCATAATTCATACTCATCAATTCTTCAATTTCTTCTTTTCTTAAATCTACAATTTTTAAATCTCCTTACTCTGAGTCCATGCTAGTTCTCCCAACCTATGCATAGAAAAATTCTGCCTATTGTGAAAGGATTTTCAAATCCCAACAGGGGTTATTCAGCTCAGTGTCAGACATGCAGAGTTAAGTCCCCATCAAAAAGAAGCAACAAAAGAATACCACTCTCCTTGGGATACTGGGTAAATGAGTTTGACTGTACATTCTAGTACAGCATTCACTGAGAGTCGTGGAAAATAATCACACAGTATTTCCCCTAAGAATGAGGTTATTAGCACATTGTGGCTCCTTGGAAGTTTATTTTTGTTCTCCTATATAAATGTTTTATACACTCCTCTACTATAACCTATAAAATAAAAAATGATATTTAAAGTTACCAAAATATTTTATTTCCTTTTTGGTACTATTTTTTCAGAGGGTAATAGAGCAAAGTAAAAAATGTCACAATTTTATAAAATATTAAGCACTAATCAAAAAATGGAAATAGGAAGTAATTAACACATATCTTGCAAATTTCAATTTTTGTCTTCACATTAAACATACTCAAATGCTTATTTCCCTTCCTATTGGTTGCCTTAATTATGCGTACTTAAAAAACCTACCCTACTACTTTAGAAAGAAAATGAAAGTAATGTTTCTTTTTATTTCATTTTATTATTTTTGATGAAACATTATTTATTGGCATTGTTAATGGAAATTTCATGCAAATTATATATTTCAGATAAGTGTAGTGTTTTCAGGAGATATTTGTCCATTTAAAAGCAAACAAAGAGGAATAAAAAGTAGGGAAAAAGCACCTTTTACTCCAATTTTAAAGTACTGTTGACCATTGAACAACACAAGTTTGAACTACATGGATATACATTTACTCAGATTTTTTTTACAGTACTATAAATGCATTTGCCTTATGATTATTTATTTTTTCCTTATGATTTTTTAAATTACATTTTCTTTTCTTTAGCTGACTTTACTATAAGAATAGGGTATATGATGCATATAAGCTACAAAGTATGTGTTCACTATGTTATCAGTAAGGCTTCCAGTCAGCAATAGGCTATAAATCCAGTTTTTGGGGAGTCAAAAGTTATATGTGGATTTTTGACCACATGGGGGATCAGTGCTTTTAATGCGCATGTTGTTCAAGGGTCAGCTGTAGTTTCCAAATATTGATGATCTCTCCTTCAAAATGTGCCATAGATTTAACCTTTTCTCTTATAATCTCACACTGAAATTAAGTAGCAGCCTCTTTTTTAGGGGCAGGGGGGAGGAGCAGAGGGAAAGGGAGAATCCTGAGCAGACTCCTGAGCAGTCCCACATGGGGCTGGATCCCACGATCCCGAGATCATGACCCCAACTAAAATCAAGAGTTGAGGCTCAACTGGTTGAATCATCCAGGTGCCCCTAAATAGTAGCCTCTTAAAAAGACCTTTTTGCTTTGATAATTCTCTTTCAAGTTTTTTCAATATTCCTTTTTTTTTTTAACAATGGTTCTTTTTTCTGTGTTAAAGATACTTAAGATCTACTCTCAATGCATTTTTAATTACTGTTGTACAATGTAGTACTTTTGATATTTCAGTCAGGCTAATAGATTCAGCATACTATTTACATCATATAACTCTTCTTCACAAGAACATCTATCTAAGATTCTCTTTTCTTCTAAGTTTTATGTTGTGGATCTCCACAACATGACTGCAACCTCTCAACTCAACCTTATATTTTATTACTTACTAGAACAAATCTATCATTGCAGCTTCATGCATCTCTTTTCACCATATGCTTCCTGTTTAGTCTGTCTTTGCTCAGTTAACTTTCCCAGTCTGGGTTAATTATGTTAGTCACCATACAGTACATCCCCGGTTTTCGATGTAAGGCTCGATGATTCATTAGTTTAAATCACATGTATTCTTTAAAGCTAGCTCAAATCTTAAGTTTTTATTAAATCTTAATTGTCCATTGTAATATATCTATGAAGATATATTGACTCTGAAATATAAATTGTAACGGATTTTAATACAATTCTATATAGCGCAACGTGCTGCCTTAGTTTGTTGTCTTCCTCCTTCTCTCCCTCAACCTTTTCTCCCTCTTTTCTTCCTTCTTTCCTTTTTTTTCTTGCCCTCAAATAAAATTTGAAGTTTTTGAAGATGGAACCAAACATGATTACTGGTCTTTCGTATGTATTTTCTATAAAATAAGTAGTACAAAATTGATAGGTTATTACTAAGTTCTCATTAAGGAAAATGTGGCATTTATTTTTATCAGAAAATATCAACATTTCTGATTAATTCTATATAATACGTATGCTCTCTGAGGCTAGATCTTAATGTTGTTTGGAACTTAGATGATTAGAAGTTGGGAGGGGGGTGCCTCGGTGATTCAGTCAGTTAAGCATCCGACTCTTGGTTTTGGCTCAGGTCATGATCTCATGGATCTTGAGATGAAGCCCTGTATGGGGCTCCGTGCTCAGCAGTGAATCTGCTTGAGATTGTCTCCCTCTGCCTCTCCCCTCACTTGTGTGCACGTTCTCTCTCTCTCTAAATAAATATTTAAAAAAGAAGAAGAAGAAGAAGAAGAAATTGGGAGAATTATACTTTAAAAATTGTAAACATTTTACATCTAATGTAGAAACTTCATTTTACCTTTGGGATCAAAATTATTTATTTTGGGGAGAAATACAGACAAACTAAAAATATTAGGGTCGACCCTTTAGGTATATACACACACTTTTCTGAATTGAAGCTATTTGTATTCATGTGGTGGTTTATTAAGGTTCTGAAGACCTGAACTGTATTCTATACTAACATGCTAACAGGAGAGATATTGCCAGGGTAAGATTTGCATGTCTGCATATCATACTTTCCTGAGAGAAATATTTCTATTCAAACAAATATTCTGAATGTTTTATTTTTCTATATTAGTTTTTAATTTTGAGGACATATGTGAATGTGTGCTTTTCTAAGTATGGGCTTTGTAAGGCCATGGGAATGCTACTGGAATGAATTATCATAGCTGTAGGCACCTGCGGCCTATTAAAAACGGATGCAAATTCTTTTGGCACTCCACCCATAAAGAGTGGTGACTATTTTCTCCAATCTTGCAGTTGGTCTGGCTTATAGCTATTTTGACCAAAGAATGGGATGAAAATGATGTTATGCCTATTCAGGCCCTAAAAAAGACAAGAAGCTTTTATGTTTATCCCTTTAAGTCCCTTGAGTCACCGTATTAGTCTTACTAACGTGCTGGAGAATCTATGTGGAGACACCCTGGCTTACATGGAGAAGGAGAAGGGTTTGATGCTAGCCTTTGCATTTTCCTGCCAGGATGCCAGGCACAAGAGTGAAATGATCTTATATTCTCTAGACAAGTCCAGACACCAAGCTTCATACCACAGAGTGACCCCAGTGAACTCCTCACAGAAAACAGAAATTGGCAAACTAAGCTCTAAGGTGTTCCACAAATCAGATGATATAATAAAAGGTTTGCTTTATAAAGCAACAAAATTTTGGGTAGTTTGTCACACAGAAATAGATAACCCAGAAAATTAACTAAGTCAAAAGAAAGCCAGTTTCTTCAGGGCTGTTGATCCTAGAACAGCAGCAAGTGGTTTGATTAACAGATAACATGGAAACATAATGGATGTGTTCCTACTGCATACATGACACAATATAGTAGACACCTGGAGGGGGCTGATACACGGAAATTACATGGAGACTTGAGCCTTTGGAAATTAGAATATCAATACACATTTTAATGTATTTGATTTTTAATTTCAGTGTGTTAACAATTTATTTAATGAAAACAATGTACCAGTTTGCTCTAAAATAATCTAATGTGTTAATTTTATACTTCTTTTGCTAGGAATTATATAGGAACAGTGTTGGTCTTTTTTAAGCCCTCTGGTTCTTAAAAATTTCAGAGTTATCTTAAGAAAAATACTTTTTTTTTTTTTTTAAATCTAGCTTGTATGTACTAGAATAGTTTTAATTTGAAAGTTAGGTTATCTGGGACTTTGTTATACAAAAGTGATCACCCCAGTTATACATGTTTAATTATATATGAAATATATACACAAATATTTTTGTAGTATCTATTATGTTTATCATCATATATCATATCATTCCATCTGTTATATTCTCTGATTTTTCCCTATTCCATTTATTTATACACACACACACACACACACACACACACACACATATATTAGCTAGTTCTCAGAGATAATTTAGACTATCAAGCTTTACTTAAAACCTGGGAGATTATCCTACCAAATGAAAAGAGAAAGAGAGAAATGGCCCAGAAAGGGTGGTTTGATCATCATTTCAATTTTTTTCTCAAATTTTCATTTTCTGGAGTTATGAATTATCTTAGACTTAAAAATGCTGTGTGATAGTCTTTTTCATACTATATTGAAGGACACTGTTAAAGAAAAGCCTTTCTGTGTCTGTATTTTTGCTTTCTTATATCAAAATGTTTTTAGGAACTATTTTCACTATAGAATAATTTCTCTTTCCTCATAAGTATTTTGAAACTTCTTTCCATTACATAAAGTCAACATATGGCCAATTTTAGAGGACAGTTTTCTGAATCCAGATTTGTTCCTACTTTTAACATAAGACATTAAGTTTATAATCCTTAGCTCAACAGACAACACCTTGTGCAAATTCCTGCCAGTTTCCTCTGTCTGGGTCTTTCTTCTCTTCTATGTGTCTGAAAACACTATATGCCTTTCTGCTTATGAATCTTGACTCATGACATTCATTATCATTGCTTAGAATACTCCATCTTTTATATTATACATCTTGAGAGTGCTTAAGATATATTAGCAAATTGACTGACTTTTTCCAGTTTTCTTCAAAGGAAAGGGAAAAATACATGGTAAAGTGTAGAATTAACCAAAACTCTTGATAGTGCTTTTTGCCTCATGTACAGAATCATATAAAATTCTACTGTAGGGCTTTATTTTTTAGGAAAAATATGTTACCAATTGCATGTTACATTCAGCTCTAATTTATTTATTGTGCTTCTGTCCCCACATCAATTTTGTAATTTATGTTACATAATTTAATACACCATCTAACGCTATAAAATCAGCCTTCTTTTTCAAAGTTTGTAATCAAAAGAACAAATATATTGTTCAAAGCTTAACTGTTAAACTATTATTAACAATAATGAACATACATAACATTTAATGATTAACCTATGTAGTACTGTGCTAAATAGTTTAGTTTGATTATATTTTATAATCTTAAAAATAGCTCTATAAGGTGGGAACTATTTTTCTTCTCATTTTGCAAATGAGAGCTCTGAAGTTTAGGAACTTTGAATTTATTCATTACAATGAGCATGAATAATCTGTCATTGTATCATTGAAAATCATTCTGATGAATAGCAGGCAACTCTTCTTCTGCATCCTCTATTTTTGTTAAGGACATTGCCTTTAGGTGCTCATGTACCAGTTTTATCCAGGAGTTCTTGTAAAAGATACCATAGCAAATTTAGTTGGTGAAACTCAAGCACATTTAATTTTAGAAATTCTGTCCTAATCCTTTGATTACTGCTAAAAACTCTGTTGCATTGTAACATTATATTTCTGGGGCATCAAAACCTATGGAACTCCCATTAAAAAAGGAAGGAAGAAAGAAAAGGAAGGAAGGAGAAAGGAAGCAGGGGAAGAAGAAAGGAAGGAAAAGAGGGAGGAAGGAAGGAAAAGAGGGAGGAAGGAAGGAAGGAAAGGGGGGGAAGGAAGGAAAGGAGGGAAGACAGAAGGAGGGAGTGAAAGAAAAGGAAATACTACAGGCTATTGCATTTTTTTCTGCATTTTCCCTAAAGGACTTCTGCCTTATTTGCAACATACTGTACATCAGTTAACAATGACAAATAAAGGAGAAGTTTTCCTCCATCATGGATCATTGAAACATTAAATTTTAGAGGCTTCAAAATATTAATAATAATGATAACATTTATTTTCTGAATACACTGTTAGCTATGTTGCCACAGGCTTTATATGCATTCTCTCTTTTAATATATAGTAGAAACTTATGAGTTAACAACTGCAATTATAATTATTTCCACTTTATAAATAAACTGAACATTAGAAATACTAAGGAAAACTTTAAAGTCATACCGTCAGAGAAAATGAGAATTATTTTTAAAATACAGGGCTTTCAGATTCCAAAGCTGAGAATCTAGTCATTAATTATGTTTTCTATTGAGTTATGGAAATTTTATGTGTTACTGATGAAATGCAAATCATTGATTATTTAATATGTGATATTTTAACTTAATTCTTAAAAGCAACTAATCTATTAGACTAATGTTAAAATCTATTTCATTACTATTACTCAGTGTCTAAAATGCTTGGTGCTGCACTTCTTAAAAGGTGAGATACAAAAGGCAAAAGATCTAGCTTCTGATCCTAAAAATGTTACAATAATGTTGAGGAGGAGATTTACAAAATAACATTTCAGTCATTCAATACACATTCACTGAGCTTCTGCAATATGCTAGATACAACTAAGTGTTGTAAACAAACCAGAAAAAGCAGTGTCCCCACGGAGCATGCACTGTGGTCCAGATTATGCAGAAAATAATCAAGTAAATAACACTGAAAAATATGTGTTTCCATAGTGGTAAGTGTTACAAAGAAAATAAACACAATTCATGATAGAAAGTGAATAGGAAAAACAAATATGTATTTTAGATGCATTGATTTAGGGAGGCCGTTTTTGGAAAGAGTACATTTGATATAAAATCGTTAATTACCATGATCTCCCCATGCACATATTTGGGAGAGAAGTACAATGGATCTAAACTTGAAGAAAGTTTGACCTGGTAAAGGACAGGGGAGAGTTTTGTGTTTGGATCATAAACAAGCCGTAAGAGGAGATAGATAAAGAGATGAGAGTAGAGAGGCAGGCGGGTGTTAAATCATACAGAACCTGTAGATCCTGGTAATGAGTTTCAATATGCTTTGAACAATGGTTGGAAGCCCTGGGAGGGTTTTTAGCTGTAAGTGATATTGTTATGTAAGAAAGTAAAAGCAGAAACAGAGAAATCAGTGGGTGATTATTTTGTTATGTAACTTTGCTGTAGGTGGTAGGAGGGATATGGAGAGAAATGTTAGGTTTAGGATATTTTCTTGAATTTTCGATTAGACTTTCTGATGTATCAGATTGGCTTGTGAATGGTGTCAACAATTATGAATATGATCTTTGTGAAGCAGGGGAGTTAGGTTCTTGTCTCACGGAGTCGAAGAATGAATCTTGTGGATAAGAGAGAGTAAAGTGATAGAAGTTTATTAAGCACGGATACAGGAAAAAAAGCTCTCAGGAGTGAGAGGGGTAGGACAGGGTTGCCACTGAGGGTTGGTCTTTTATAGAAAGCTAACCAGGGAATTTAAATCCTTTTAATCTCTCTATATCACAATTGAGCAAGGACTAGTGATAACACCTTCAATGGCTTACTTCCTTTTTATGGTCTGGTTATTATTCCTCGTTGGTCACAGGTGATTATCATAAAAAAAAAAAAAAAAAAAAGACACCCACCCCACATGCCTAGGCCAGGTTCCCTTATCTCTGGTTTCTCCACACCTCCACATTTTTGGTATTTCTGTGAGCCAGATCACAGAGCCCCCTATTTATTTCTCCCTACCTAGCCCCGCCTGTCCCTTACCCATGTTAAGTTAATACGTAAAAATAGCATATACTGTATTAGGGAAGACTAGAGGAAAATAGGTTGGATGGAGGTAGGGATTAAAATCATTGCGACTTTTTTGATTTCATCGACGTTTCATTAGACATTCATGTGAACAAAAAAGTAGGACATTACATATACAAATATAGATCATGAGGAAATATTTTAGCCAAAGATATTTTTAGGGATAATTAGTAGTACTGAAAACCTTGGGTGAGGCTATTTGAGAGAACACAAAGACAAAAAGAGCACTAGATTATAAGGCCTTGAGTGATTTACCATTTTAAAGTCAAACTGAGTAGGAAGAACCAGGTTAAAGGGCTCGAAAGGAAGCAACCGGTGAGTAGGAGAAACATCAGAAACATGTGGTGTGGGAGAAACTAAGAAAAGTGTTCTCAGAAGTGTGCCCCTGTTGCTGAGAGGTGGATTAAGACAATTGGCTATCGGTCACTTGACCAGAGCATTTTTAGTCAGGTATAGATGGAGACAGAAATTTGACTAAAACAAATTGAAGAAAGTTACAGGTTAGAAAACGAAGTATGTGTAGACAACATTTTTGAGAGCTCTGCTATAAAGGAAAGCAAATAAATTAGGCTGTACCCGGAAGAAGAACATGGATTGCAGCAGCCCCCGGCCCAGAGCTTATGCTAAGGATATAACAGAAAATCATGTTTGTGACCCCATGGGCTTTAGTGTGACTGTCATAGCAGGAGCAGTTGGGAACGCGCGGCTTGCTCAGGGTGGAACCCTGCCCTTTCGGAAACCCCCTCAGATAATGACAGGCCAAGGGCAGAAGGCTGCCCCAACCGAAACCTGAAACCTGATTGCTCTTGACAATAGCCCGCGGGGTCCATAGAAACATTTTTAAGAATAGGCCTCACTTGCTTAACGTGATATCATCTACTCCTGTGACCTTCCCCATGATGTACTACTATTCACTAGGATGTGCTAGGGATCACGAGACTCCCCTTGATTGTCTTTGATTGTTTATCGCCAATAAATATGCGAGGTTGCAGCTGTTGGGGCGACTGCACTCTTTGCCATTGTCCCCTGCACCCACGCTTTCTTTCACAGCTAACCTGTCTGTGCCCCATCCTCCTCCGAATAGCACAGCTGCTCCGCAGGCAGTGTCATGGCAGCGGATCATGCTAGAATTTTTTCCTCAAATAGTAGATGTAGAAAGAATGGATGATGTGACCACTACTTTTCTTACGAGCCATGTGAGCTTCATGAAGACAAGGACTATATATATATTTGTCTTGTTCAATTCTTTTTTTGTTTTGTTTTGATCAATTCTATGTCTCCACTGCTAGACCAATTTTACTCAACATAATATACCATATGTAAATATTTGTTGAATAACTGAGTAAATAAATGAAAAAACTTATAATTATTTACTTGCTTAGAACACTTTCCTCCTATGTCAACTATCTGCAGAGTTTTGTTTGTGTGTGTGTGTGTTTTCCCCAGGAGTCCAAACCAACAAATTTGCATATTCAATCTTCCTTTCCATTATGGCTTGACAAACATTCTCTCCCCAACTAAAATATCTTTCAATTTTGCTGATTCCATCAAAGAAATATTTCTACCATAACCATTATTTTCATTCTATCACATTCTCTAACCCATTAATTTAGATTTATTATCCATATATATTTTTTTAACATTTCACTAAAGGAACTAAACTCATCATTCGTAGCCAGCCTCCACAATGACTCCCTATTATTCCAGCCTTTGGTATTCACACCATTATATAGCTCCCTCCCACATTGAACTGGGATGATCTGTCTTACTAGTACATTATTGTGAAAATGGCCATGTTTGACTTCTGTGGCTAGGTTAGGCTTTGTTCTTTCCTGGATTACTCACTCCGGGTGAACGCAGCTGCTACGCTGTAAAGATATTCAAGCAGCCTTATAAAAAGTAAATCGGGTAAGCAACAGAGGCCTCTTGTCAACAATAAACACTGCCTTGCCTTAAAAACAGATCCTCTAGCACCAGTCAAGTTAATGATGACTGGAGCCCTAGGAGAAAACTTTATTGCAGTTTCCTGAAAGGCACAGAGCCAGACCTTCCACCTAAGGAATTCTCAGATCCCTTATCCACAAGGGTCTGTTAAAAAATATACATTTTGTTTTAAACCATTAAATTTTAGAACAGTTGCAGAAATAATGTACACCACCACCACCATCTTGATTTACTGTTTGACCAGAATTATCTAAAACTCTAACATCAGAATATTACAGTAATATCCCTTTGATGAGAGAAGCACACTGGAAATTTTGTAGTACAACATGGCAGATGTAGATCTTTAGTAAATACTGAATGAATGAAAGAGGCTGGGAGGCATAAAGAAGGAAAGGAGAGGAAAGGGGAAAGAAAAGATGTAATTAAAATTGGAGCTCAGAGTCAATGAAATGTATAATAGCAGCCTGGATTCTGGATCTGAATCTCTTCATTTACATTCTGATTTGATATGTGCCCATAACAAATACCTTGACATTCATAATCTCAGTACTTCTGTTTCATTACTATGACTTTATATGTATCTTCATGCTATTCACTGAAAAACTTGTCTTGAATGTAGTTCGTCATTAAATTTGCATAATAAAAACAAATCACTTCAGTTTATTAGTGTGAAAAAATCATAAGTTATCAGTTGATTAGGAAAAAAAAATGATGGTAGCTGATTGATATCATTGGAGCAAAGATATTTTTCAAATTTAAATAAACATCAGAAACAAAGGTTTTATGTGATATGGTATGATATAAAAGCTCTTACTGTTTACCCTAAACTTATTTTTATGTGATGCTGACTATAAAATCATACATGAGCAACAAATAAGGCAATAACCAGGGATCCAGTAAAAGTTAAAGCTTCTGCCAGTTCTGCCTTCTTTCTGTCTTGGCCCTCAGAGCTGGAAGAACTAAGAGAGGTGCAGGAACCAAACATATGTTTATGTAGGAAAAGATATTATTGTTCAAAGCCTAGGGTTCGAAGCCAAAAAAAGAATTCTTGAGATGGCTTTGGTGCAAATAGGTGGTCTTATTAAAGCACGGGGACAGGACTCATGGTCAGAAAGAGCTGCACTGGGGTCATGAGGAGTGGCTCATTACATACTTTCAAGTTGGGAGGGGGTTAGGGATAGCCTAAGTCTCTAAGGAATTTGGAAGCAAGGTTTCCAGGACCTTGAGGAGGCTAGCTATTGTTGGGAAAGCATCATTTATTACTGTCTCATAAAACCTGAGTCATGAGAGCCTTCGATGCATATTGGTGGGTTATATTCTCAGGGGATGACTGCCAACATGTATCTTGGCTGCGGGCGGGGTGGGAGGGCAGTAAAAGATAAAGGAGGTTTCCCAAATAATTTTTATATGTTGAAGTAGGCTTTCAGGATCCTTGGGAGGGGCGTGGAAATGGAGGTAGGATTGCCTTTTGTCCTTAGCAAAGTGTCAACAGCGATACAGTTGAGTACCTGGAAGAATGTCACTCTGCCTGTTTCAAGGACTAGTCAAGAGCTGTAGGTAGTAAGGAAATTTAATAATTTCTCTTCTGCCTTTGTTTCCTACATTACTGTCATAGTCGGCTCTCAGTAAGACCTTCCTTTCTGCTCTTATTTCTAGCATGTTAAAGTCTTCTCCTATCTTCACTCAGCCCCATTTCATGTTTAAGGACTCTTTTTCCACCGAAAAATTTCTCTTACTGTCCATTTAGAATCTTTATACTGAGTGAGCATTACTATTTCCCATAATCTGTCCTGAAAAGCCCTGCTCTCTCAGGTCTAGTTTGGAACCTTCTCCCTTATCTCCTAAGTATGAAAAATAAGCATGGAAGATATCCTATTTCCGTTACATTAAAAGAGATCTTTTAGATATTGATAATTATAGCATATTTCTCTCAAAAAGAGATGCTATGAAAATAATATTTAGATGTTATATTTAAAACCTAAACATTTGGATTATATTTGTTGATTTCTGAGCCTACATACTTTTTAAAACATTACCTTGAAGGGAAATTTTGTTCAGATTTCTTAATTACATGAGACTTGAAAACTTTTCCAGCACAACTCATTCTTAATTGAGAGTATTTTGCAATATAATTGATCAGGCAGCTTAAATATACAGTTAAAATGTATGAAACACGAATTTTAAATATTTCAATAATTAGCACAGTGCATCACAGAACAGATATTGAGGTTTAAAACATTCTGAGGGGAGAGAATCACGTATGTAAGATGACCACTTTACTTAAAATCATGAATATTATTCAGGAATATAATCCTACATTTTTGTAGGAAAAAAAGCTTTTCTCACATTTATTTAAAGTGAATTGAGGTTTCAGTAACACAAGAATACAAGTTTTGGCTGGTTCAGTTATTCTATAATATATAAATTTTGAAGTATTCACTAAGATATAACTTTATTTATTAATATTTAAAATTGAAAATTTTAACTTACCTCTAAAGTGTCTGTAAGATATACTGGAAGTGAGATTAAAAGCCTTGCAATTCCAGAAATATTTTATAAAATGAAATACAGGGTACAGTGAAGCTTGTTTCTTTGTTTGCATTTTGTAAGCACTACTCATTTGATAGATTTTGTCCCATCAAAATGTGTTCACTCATTTTATATCTGTATTTCTGAATTACGATTGTTACAGATTATTCTAGTTTTCTGGTAGTTTTTAAGTGCACACAGAGTAAGGAAAAAAACCTTTACATGACATGATATGAGAGAATATTTCAGTTTCTCCCTTCCCTCTTCTTAGACACACAGAACAATAGAGATTAGCATATTTCTATTTGAATGATGGATTCATGGCTTTCAATTTTCTTGAAAAGCGGCTATAACATTCCCATGAGCTGATCAAGGAAGCTTGCCATTTCAGCGATCCTCTAGAGACTCTCATGGGCAGCAGAATCAAAAACAGGTTTACAATTAGTGAAGCAAAAGTATATTGTGAAGAAGAACCTGATGAGTCCCTTTAGCAGCTGTCATGGGCAAAGATTTCCTATTGAATTGGTTAGCCTGGCCCTCATTCAGGTGAAGATTATATAGTGAGATTGTGAGAGAATATTTGAAATGCTGCCATCTGTAAACTTAAAAGAGATGGTGCCCCCAATATATTCCATTTTTTTAAGCTAAATGGGAAGTCACCTTAATATCACATCTAGTACTTTAAATAGTCCCCCATTTTATTAGAAAATAATGATGGTACATTATTCACCTTTTTTTTATTCACAGACCTTATATTCTCCAGGCAGTTTTTCTACCAACTGGCTATTTGTTCAGAGACAATATTTCAAAATTAACACATTCTTTCAATTACTACCTTGAAAGATTCTTGAATCAAATTGGTCCAATGATAATATAATATCGGTAATTTGTCTCATCAAATGCCAAGGGTTATGTAATGAATATAAACTGAAAGAACCTTCCAGGATTACAGTAACATGTTCTAATTTATTTAACAGAAATTTGCTAAGCACTTTGGAGATAACAGTGAATGTGACAGATCTGGTCATTTGTTCCATCATTTTTGTAGTTTAGTGGGTGATATATATAAAATTTTTTTTTTTAACAAACAAAATTGGGAGAAAAAAAAAAATTGTGGGCTTCCAGTTTTCAGCTTGACATGAAAGGAGGTTTGAAGTCATCACTTCCAACCTCACATCAGGAAAGAAGCCGAACAAACTGAAATCAACTATTTTTCTTAGCTCCACTGAAGAACTATGGTGACAAGGCAATCTGCTACTCACAACTGGCAGCTGGAGTATACAAGCTGGTTTTAGGCAAACAGGCTTGAGCAATGGAATACAGACAGGCCCTTTAGGCAACCTACTCAAAATATGCATAGGTCCTAACTGACCAATGGGCTACTTACAACTAGGCACAGCTCCCAAAGAAGGGAGAATTCCACACATGGCCATACCTCCACACCTTTCCACTTAAAAAAAAAAAAAAGCCCCCACCCACGCCCTGGATGCAGACGAAAGCTTCTCCTCTGGTGTCCTGCTTACGGCTCCCTTGTGGTGTATTCAATAAACTTCTATCTCCTTTGTTCTGCCTCGGGAATTCTTTCACCTTCTCATTCCACTGGCTTCCACCCCATAGTCTCCCCACATTTGGGGGCCCCACATTCCCTCTGGCTCTCCAGAGGGACCCTTTCCACCCCCTCTTTTCTCTTTTGGGCCCTTCAGCAGTCCTTAGTATTCCGGAGATAATTGAACGCCTCCCGCCAGGGCGGCTCCCTGGTGTGGTCTGAAGGTCTGTGGGGCAACAGACCGACTGTTCATGCCTGTGAGGGCGAAGGACCCCTTACCTCTGCTTTCTCATGACGTTCGGAGGTCTTCCCCCGAAGTCCGTTGCAGTTGGCAGCTCCCCAGGGCAAATTCCCACACCTTAGGGTCGCAGTTGATGTGCTTTCCTGACCCTGGCTGACTCTCAGCAGCCTCCCCCTTTTGACTTCTGCCCCTTTAACTCTGTTCCCGGGTCCAGCCGCCATCTTGATCTGCTGCAAACGCGCTTCTGCGCCTGAGTGGTAGGTCCTCCCTCTCCTTTTTCCCACGCGGTCTGGCCAAACTGGTGTCCGGCTCTTCTCCGTTGCCAGAGAATGCCCAACAGGAAGTGCCATGCCCTCTGCCCCAATTCTCTCGGTGGGACACCACAGAAGAGTCAGTCACCTGGTGTTTGCTCGGACTCCTCTCCGTGGTGAGACGCCGCCAGAAACGTCCATCGCCGAAAAGTTTTGGTTCTTTTGAAGCGGGAGAGCGAAGTTGTCTCACGGAGCCGAAAAATGAATCTCGAGGACAAAGGAGAGTGAGTAAAGCGATAGAGTTTTATAAAGCAAGGATACAGAAAAAGCTCTCAGGAGTGAGAGGTGTCTGGCCGGAGATTTTGTCTTTTTGGTTTGAGCAAGGACTATTGATAACACTCTTAACTTAATTTTTTGAGGTTTGCTCACTTTCTATGATACATCGTAGCTGCCGAAGAAAAATACTCCCAAGGCTAGGTGGTCTGTTTCCTTCTATTTTGTTCACTCGGTCTTAGAGCTTCTGCTTGCCAGGAATAGTCTCAGAGCATAGCCAGGGGCCCCCTATATTTTGCTGCTTATACCTTAACCCTTTACTTATTCACTTTCTCAGGTCAGAGGGACGCCCTGACTTGTAATACCAACCATGAGTCAGACCTCCATTCCCTTTGGCGGGACACCCCTCTGGGAATCGGCATGTGTTTTTTCCCCACTATGGGACCCCCTGTCTTTAGAGGAAGAAAAGCTGGGACAAATTTGACCCCAAGGCTTGATATTTCTGGGCCTCAGTACAAACTCCCAGATCAAAAGTTAACGGCCCTCCCATGGAACTCTCTTTTGTAATACTGTTTTCCAGCTTTACTTCCTTTGCTAGCATTCCTCCACGTGGTCAGAAGCCCCATACTGGCTTGCTTGGTTTCATGACCCTAAATCAGGACCCTGACAAAAGAGCCTCTTGGCAGAATGTGTTTGGGCAATAACCAGCCACCTCCCAACATTTTGGACGCTGACTCTCTCACTGTTCTTCCTCCTACTTTGTGAGGGCTTCTCTTTCATTTCCCGGGTTAATAGCTATGATCATTGGAACCAACTATGGTTAGTCAGCCTCTGGATGGGGACTTTAAGGATTATTCCCCAGCAGTTGAGAACACTCTCTTTGTTTTGGGGAGGTTCCCTGTCGTCTCTGCCTGATGTGGACTGCTTATTCCCTCGTGTTGGGTGAAAAAATGTAGTGTCTGCTCATATGTCTGAGTTGACGAACCAAGCATTAGAACCTGGAGTCCTTTTTCTCTGTCTTCTGGCAGTGTTGCAAGGTTGCAGGTTCTTGTCTCACAGACACGAAGAATGAATCTTGTGGACACAAAAGGGAGAAGTGAACTGAAAGTTTACTATATGAAGGCGAGAACAGAAAGGAAAGAAAGAAAGCTCTCTAGAGTGAGAGGGGTCCTAAATGGGTTGTCACTGAGGGCTTTCATGGTTGGTCTTTTATAGAACACTGAGGAGGGAATTTAAATCTTGATGTCACTGCTGATAGTACTATGATTACATCTCTTCGCTGATGTTTAAGACAAAGGAGGTGGTCTGTTTCTATTCCCTTATCTCTGATTTCCTAATGACTCAGCATTTCTGGGATTTCTGTGAGTCTGATCACTTGGCACCCTACCTGCCTCTCCCTGCCTACCCCCGCTTGTCCTTTACTCAGCAGCGCTTCACCTCTTCTGCCTCTCCCTCTTCCTCTAGTCTCTGCACCAACTTGGGTTGCAGCCAACATAGAGCACCCACTTCAGATTTTCACACTGGTACCCCAGGTAAAAACTGACAATGGGAACAAATTGATTGACTTTTAAGTGGACCCAGGTGGAACCTAATTTGGTATTTAAACATTGAAACTTTTATTCTACCAAGGATGACTGAAGATCAGGGAAGCTCCTGCTATCTCTGTTGCAGTTTGTCAGCAAAAGATGACTTAAGATGATGGTTAATTTTGTCTGTCTCAAAGTTTTCATAGATAATTAAGATAGTTTTCAAAGTGTTTGGTAACCTGAAACTTTATAGTTTTGCTTGGATGATAAGTTGTATTGAAGTCATTGGACATCTAAGTCTTTTCCAAATAAAAGAAAATACTAAAGCATTGATAACTGAACGCAGGTTTACAAAGAAACTAGGGATATTTGGGTCTGTCGGAAAACATGCTTTGTGCTTAATTGATTCATAAATTTGCCATCTAATGAGTTCTGGTATAATCATTCACAATTAGTTATTCATTTTCAGTGGAGACCAAGATTTCTACGAGTTAAAATTCTGCTAAATATAATTAAGACTGATGGAAATAAGGGAAGTAACACTGAATGTGTAAGAAAGATCTAAAGAACCGAATACATTTTTTGTTGAAGGTAAAAGAAAGTAATTTTGTCCTAAAATGACACTGGTTGTTTGGAGAGAAATGACTTGGGATAAAATCTGAATGCAGAGGAAAGTTGTAGAAGGTTTGTGAAGGGAAATCTTTGGAAAGGAAAAATTTTTTTATTATGATATGTTAGTCGCGATACAATACATTGTTAGTTTTTGATGTAGTGTTCCATGATTCATTGTTTGCATATAACACCCAGTGCTCCATGCCATACATGACCTCCTTAATATCCTTCACTGGGCTAGCCCACCCCACCCCCTCTAAAACCCTCACTTTGTTTCCTGGATCCCATAGTCTCTCATGGTTCATTTCCCACTGTTTATCCCCCCCCCTTCATTTTTCCCTTCCTTTTCCTAACGATCTCCCTGCTATTCCTTATGTTCCACAAATGAGTGAAACCATATGATAATTATCTTTCTCTGCTTGACTTAGAATTTTATGTGTGATCAGGATGGACTCAGATTGAAAAGAATGTTTTTTAAATTCTGCTTTCTCTTTGTTAAAAAGACAAGTTTTCTTGAATTTTGGTCTGCTCTTGATAAGAAAATGTAAACAAAGTTGTTTTCTGTTTCTTTGTCTGCCGAGAAAAAACAGTTTCTGTGTTTTGTCTTTATCAGCTCTTCCATGACCCCAAAATCCTATTCAGGCATGCGCTTTAAAACTTTCTAAGGTGTTTTTTTGGGGGGCAGGTGCATACTCCATTTATTTATTTATTTATTCATTCATTATTTTTTTTTGTTATGTTCAGTTAGCCACTATATAGTACATCATTAGTTTTTTATGTAGTGTTCAATGACTCATTAGGTTTTAACAAACTTTCCCAAGATTTAAATTGTAAATGAAATCTCTGACTAATTAGGCTTGTTTATTTGATATATTATGTTCTGGTAAGGTAGTCGCTTGATATTCTGATTATTGAAGTGTTCAGTGTCACAGCAATAATAGCATTTCCTTGTCAATTGCATCATAATGAATTCTCAGATCGTTAACAATCTCCATTTCTATGTTTTTCTCATTTTAATTGTTCTTATTCTCTTGCAAAATGAGTGTCATCTTCAAGGAGATTCATAAAAAGGACTTTTAAGACAAATACTGTTATTCAGTATCTTGAAGATCATAAAACTGACATAGGTAAGAATTTCCAGAACTAACTAGAGCTGCATTGAAATTGAACAAAGAATTCATAACATGGGACTATATAAATTGAGGAAAATGACCGTAGTTTTTGTAACTCTTGTTTTGAAACATTGCTGGTTCTCTAATGTTTACTCTTCCAGATTAAAGAAACTTTCTCTTAAGATATCTGTGACTCACAGAAATATGATAAAGTATTCATTTATAAACGAATTCAAGCATTTAACTTTTCTCTCTACCTGAACACTCTGAAATTCAAAAGGTCTCAGTAACTGTTCTTTCTTCCATGGCAATCATAGTCATTTGCATAAGTTCAATAAGAGTCTGTTTTCCTTGTAACAGGACACTATTAAAAACATTGGTTATTTTACCAAGGCTTTGACTGGAATGTCATATTTGAGAGAGATGCATAGACTCAGATGTGACTGCACAGCTTTAAGGAATTGAGGTTGACTTTAGGAAACATGGAGCCATAAAGCCCCTTGGAAATGTTGGCCTGGTACCTTGCTTACAGAGTAAGCAGCCTTACCAGATGAGTAAAGAATGTCACTTCCTGGCAGGTGCAGGTACTTCAGGATACTTTGGGGACCTTGTGAAGACAAATTCACCCAAATCTGCAGGTATTACAGGCATGTCTGATGGCAAGTACTTGGCTTGACTTCTGACGTGAGAGGCTACTGAAAGTTCAATCTAGATCCCTTAGAAAGTTCCAGCAAAGCAGATTTTAAAATATCTATCTGGCCAATAGCTATTCTTGCTGAGTTTATGTAAATCATTAGGCCAAGTTTGTTAAAATTGGTCTTGTTTTACAAACAAATTGGTCTTAATTTGGCTATCTCTGGAAATAAGGGTGATTTTAGAGAGGAAAATTGTGTTTCAGTAACACATCTTTGTAGATATTAAATTCTAGCTATGATTGTCCTTGAATGTTTGCCATGAGGTAGACAATTTGAGGTAAACTTCAGAGAAATTGCCACAGTAATTCATATATGGCCATCTTCATGCTTGCGGTTCTGTGGGGATAATAACAGGACCCATAGGCATATGATTAATTGAACAGCTGGAAAATGGGATTGATTCCCCAGCAATTGTATAACTCAGTTAGCACCTTGGCCAATTCTCTGTGGCTAGAATGACAAAATCATTCCCTAAAAGTCAGGGTGTACCCCCATTCAATGGAGTTAATTATGGACTTGTGAAGAAAATGGATGGCCCCACTTTCCCTATAATTGGATTAGGTAATGCACTTGGGAATGCTCTTATCTCTTGCGACAAGTCTTCTCCCACTTGTCAGCGATTCCTCATAATTAGGATATTGTTAAGGCTAGACATGAAGCACACAATGAGGGCTTCTTGATGGTTATATTTCTTAGCCACATTTGTTCCAGGAACTACCTCTATTGATATAAAACTGCAAATAGAGGCTTTAGCCAAACATACATCAGCCACCTTTTACTAAGCTCAACATGTAGTCACCCACAAATTCAAAAGATGGTCCTCCAATACCCAATGACTGCAGATCAAGGAGGAATCTGTGCCTTATTAAAACAGTGTTATGAATATACTCTGGATTACCACAAAAATGTGACCAGATTACTAGAAGACATGAATACTCAAAATGACACTTTAACTGATCCCTTTCTTTCCTATAATTATTGGTTAAAGTCCTGGACTGGAGAAAGATTTTTGTCAGCTATCAAAGGATATCCCTAGGGTAGGCTGTCCCCACCATTAATGACCACCAAACCTACTGCAATCTAAAACCTGACCCCTCTTTCTTAGGTATCATATATCCTAAACTTATATCTGGGGATAGGGTATACCTTACGACTCTTTGTAGGACAAAAGCCACTCAGACCTGTCTCGATTGGGCCCTATGAGGTTCTCTTGACCACTCTAACAGTGGTAAACCTTCACCACTTCTCCCGTGGATCCATCTTTCCAAAATCAAGACCATTCTGGTCCCAGATGAGGAGCCCTCTGTCAAGTACATCTGCAAGTGGGTTGGAGATAAGCAGCTGTTATTCAAACAAGACTTGGGATATACACACACAAAGGCCTAGAGGCACATGAATCCATCCCTTTGCCAATCCCTACTCACATATACTCATTCTATGATATTATCTTAGAAAAACTCCCTAAATACTTTCCTCCTGAGACTCCTTCCAATTTTTCCTTCCTAGTTCCAAGACTTCAATTTCCACCTTTTCTTTCATGGTAACTTACCAAATTTACTTGGTCAGAAATCATAACTTACCTGGAGCTGTCTCCCCTTGATGTCCTGCTCTCATATTACAATCATCACCCCTTTTGGGGCCACACTTTGTCTTTCTAATCTTAACCTTTTAGTTTCTTCCTTCTGGGACCATACAACACGTGGATGGTTTTCCTGGTGAAAAACCTGTTCGTGGCTATCCTGACTTCTTCCCTTCTTAGGAGCCCCTGGCCTCAATACTCATACTCCTAATTATTAGTCTGCCTCTCTTTAACCTCTTTATTAAATTTGTCTCTTCTAGAATCCAACAATTCCATGTATGAATGATGGTTCAACAGGGATTCTGGTCCATACCATTGGAGGGTCCCCTCCCCAAAATCCCATGGACTTGACCACCAAGGAATTTCCCTCAAATCACTTATTATCATGTTAATCTAATACCATGCTCTAGTCTATAACTGCACAGAACCCTTGAAGGACTGACAAGTTTAGGTAGGGACATCTCTATGCCCCTCATTCAGTAGGAAGAATCTATTGAAGAGGAGACCTTCGCCCAAATGTCAAAGATTTGTCATTGTTGATTTGTCATGGTAATGTAGAGGTGGCTTTTAGGCCAATAGTCTTGAGCAATCGAGTACAGACAGACCCATCAGGCAACCCACCTTAAAATATCCATAGGCCCTAAATGACCAATGGGCTACTTAAAACTAGGCCCAATTACCAAAAAAGGAAAATTCCATATGCCATATTTCCTCATCTTCCCCCTTTAAAAACAGCTCCCACTCATTACATCGATGTAGACAGCCTCTCCTCTGCTGTCCTGCCCAAACTCCCTTGTATATTCAATTTGTCTCCTTTAAATAATTTAAAAAAAAAGAATGAAATATAGTGTAATGTATTTGGATTATCTTTGGCACCCTTGACGTCACTGATGTATTATTCTACCTTTTAAGATTTGAGATAGAGGAAGTATCTGTGTGTGTGTGTGTGTGTTTTAGAGGAGTCCTCAAAAAGTAAGATATTACATGATAGAATGTCTCTTAATTTCCAGCCATTTCAGATATAATTTGACATTTTTAATAATATACAAAGACTATGTAACTTTAATGCTTAGTTGGAATATCAGTTTTATAATTCTGCATATTCTATCTATAACCTATATTTCAGAACCATAAATCTCAGTCTACAAATGTAGGTTTGTAAGAATAGTATTTTTCTTATATTTAATGACCCTAAACCTGTCACTAAGCCCCACACCTCATTTGTGGAGGTAGGGTAAGTTTATTGGGTCTTACATATAGTGCCAAGACCTAAAGAATATTCCTCTTATTATAGATTATCTGTTCACACTCCTTACCTGCATACCCTTTTACTCCTATGATACCAGACTGTATGATTCTCAGGCTCAGCATCTGTGCTGCTAAAATGCTACTCAGGGTTCAGAAGATTTTTGTGCTGAAGTCTGGCCCCTGACATGCATCATCATGCCTCACCAGCCCTTGAAGCGTGGGTGGAGTCCTGCTAGACAGAAATTAATATTTGGATCCTTTATGCTTGCAGCAACAGAACACTCTATTTCCTCCTCAGCTTCAAGAAATCCCTCTTAAGTATCTTGTTGGTCGTCAAAGGCACTTTCCACTAATTTCTCCCTCTCTGGGGCATCTAATAACATCTGAAGAGGTGAAGGCATTTACAAAAGAAGAAAGGCCAGTGTTAACTCAGTAACTTCTGCTTTGGGGCTTGAATCAGAAATAGTACCCAGAACAAGAAAGAAAAAACCCCAAAACAACAAAACAGTGGAAAGGGCGTGGGATTAGGGAGTGGTAGTTCCTGAATATCTATTTGCTATTTGAGAAATATTTAATATTATAAATTATTTTATCTAGTAGTACTTATTATTTTAATGATTCAATTATATGATGAAATGATACTTTTTCTTTGGTATTTAATTATTTAAAGTATAGCCTAGTTCACTGTGGCAACATTAATAGATTTGGAACAAATCTGCGCTGACAGACAAAAAAATACATACACGTGTGTACACACACACATTTTGGAAGCTGTAAAATCTTATAATTTTTTTTTATCTTCCTTTTATTCCCTCTGCATGCTTGTATTTATTTGGCATTTAGAACATCCTGTGAATTAAAATTAATTAGAGTTTCAGAATGTCATTTTACTTCTTGAGGTAAACAGAGGCACTCAATTTCTGGATCACTTCTGTGAACTTCTTTATAATTATCGTATGTGTCTCCTTTTAGTTGGAATATTCTGGCGTTACGAAATCTGCTATTCAAGAGACAGCAGAAATGGGGGAGAACAGCTCAGGGTTTGATATAAGGTAAAACTGAGCTTGAATTCTGTCTGTAATATTTTATTTAAATTCTCAATTGGGCGAATTACTTAAATTCTCAGCCTCAGTGTTCTCATTATCAATCTACCTTTAATTGCAAGGTAAAGGAGATATATTCAAATTACTTAGAACAAGTCCTTGCACTTAGTACAATTCCTGGCACAGAGTAGGTCCATGTCTTTAGTATAAGTTATTCTATGAGAAACTAATTTGAAAGAAAAAAAAGAACTTTTAAAGGATGCCTTGCTCTTCCTTTATGTCTGATGTCTGGTTTCCATTATTCTCATGAGCATGCTGTTTTTAGGTAAACAATGAATAGAAAAGTCATTTGATTTTTCAGTATTTATTCATGGAGTCAGTTTGGTGGTAATAAAAATTTACCAGGCCTAACTATTCTCTGTTCAAGTCTGTATGTGAATCTTTTATACAGTCTTCTCCTTTCTTTTACATCTTTATCTTCTATCAGTTTTTATCTCCTACTTGCTATTTGTTGTCATTCAGGCATATCAGAGAGAGGCTATTCTAAACAGTTTTAAGACATTCATTCAAGCTGTCACACGATTTGGTTCCTCTTTTTCTGAATCAGAAAATTCAGTTGGACGGCACCTGGGTGGCTCAGTCCTTAAGTGTCTGCCTTTGGCACAGGGGGTGGTCTGGGGTCCTGGGATCGAGCCCTGCGTCTGGCTCCTCTCCTGGGAGCCTGCTTCTTCCTCTCCCACCCCCCCTGCTGTGTTCCCTCTCTCGCTGGCCGTCTCTCTCTCTCTCTCTCTCTCTCAAATAAATATAAATAAATCTTAAAAAAAAATTCACTTGCCTTTCTAATTATTCTATCTAGATGTTGAAACTCATTAACTTCTCCTCAAACAAATATGAATAGTAGGGAAATAGCCTGGATCCAACAAGACAAATTAGCAGATATTCTTCTTACCTGATGGGTTTGACAAAACAAACTCAATTATATACATGTAAATCCAACTGTCATACACACAAACATTACATATGGCTAGATGTGCCAGACAACTGTAGGAAATGTAACAGGGTTTTGGTGAGAGTGATGAAAAAAAGCTAAGAAAACAAAAGCTGTTTAAAGTAGACTTTATATCCACAAATGGGAATTTTAATTACATATAAAGAACACTTTTAAGAACTCTGCACGTGTCTGCCATTGGGATTGTCTTCATAAGACAATATAATTCTTGTTATCAGAAAGGCATTCAGTTTACTGAAAAATTAGCCCAGTTTTTGTGGACGTGTAATCTGAGCCAGACTGCCAAGGGTCCACACCCTGGCTCCATTTAATACCAGGGACCTTGGACTAATACTGAACATCTCTCTGTGTATAATTAGAATGAAATTGTACAGTATCTGGCATAGAGTAAATGTTAAGCATATACTGTCTGTTATTGTTACTCAGGAGAAAATTCTTGCATATCATATCAATTATTACACAAACTAATTTTTAAATACTTGTATATTTTCCTTGACAAACATAAAATTAACTTGCCTTTATTTCTGGAATTAAATTTTAGCCTAATGTTTATTAATTTATATTTGCTGAGTATCAGATATAATTTTGCCCTTTAAAAACCAGTTTATGAATTTCTATATTTCTGTTAAGAACATTTGACTCAACTTTTAACGGAATAATAATAAATTTTTTTTAAATCTATTTTTTTTTTAAGATTTTATTTATTTATTTGACAGAGATAGAGACAGCCAGCGAGAGAGGGAACACAGCAAGGGGAGTGGGAGAGGAAGAAGCAGGCTTCCAGCGGATGAGCCTGATGTGGGGCTCGATCCCATAACGCCGGGATCACGCCCTGAGCCGAAGGCAGACGCTTAACCACTGTGCCACCCAGGCGCCCCCGGAATAATAATAAATTTTTTAAACAAAGTTTACAATTGCCAAGAAAGGTATATAACTAATATATAAAATAGAAAATTCCATTTTTTGACTGAAAAATTGGACTTTCAGTTTTTGAATTATGTATTTCAATTGTATTTGTCTTCAGAATCAAGTACAGAGTTAAAAATTTTGAAATAAGAATATTAGATACATTTTTTTTGCCATATATGGTCTATATAGATCACATTTTACTACAAAAGGGACTTTTATCACATTTTTAATTCCTCATTATAAGTTGCTGATAGTATTGTTTCAACTTTGCATTGTTTGAATATTTCTAGAACATGACAAGAAATACTCATAAGGTATAGCTGTATTCCTAAAAACGATCCTCAGAAAATCAACATTTCAGGATAAAGTGAGAGTCACAGACATAGATAGTAGGGTACATCACTCTAATGATGCAATCTAGTAATTTATGTCACACTGTGCACATACCCTGATAACCGTTTTTATATTGTTAAACATAAAATATAACCTTTCCTTGCTTTTCAGTTTTTTCTTTTGCCTCTTCTTTACAGTTTCTTTATCCCCCATCCTTCTGTTTTTTTTTTTTTCCCCCTTTTGACCTAGGTTGATGCTTCCTTTTTATAGGGGACTAATTTCACTGAAAAGTAAGGAAAAAAGAAAAAAACTTAACATGCTGACTCCTAAAGGACTTTTCATATCATATAAATGGCCATATTGAGCAGGTTGGCTTGGTTCAAGGACCCAGAGGGGTTCTCAGAGGACCAGCCAAGAGGGTTCTTGGCTTTGTTTACCATAGTAATCAAATGCAAGCCAAGAGGAAGTGAAAACAGAGCTTATTGAAGACATAGAGATACAGAATGTACTGGAGACTTGGAAAGTTGAGTGAGTCTTTTCTTTCCTTGGGGTCCAGAGTTTTTATTGAGGACTGTGATCGGATGACACGTCTTCTAAGGCATCCAGGAACAAAGGTAAGCATTTGGGTGTCCTCACAAATTACTTATGCCCTGCAGCCAGGGACTTGGTGAGTCAGTGGTCTTGGAAAACATTCATGATGACCTTGTGTGGTCGGTCACTCCTTAGATGTTATCTATTGTGCTGGAAGACTCCAAAAAGATCATTAACTCATTGACCTTTACAAGGAGGACGTGCATTATCTGTTTTATAAGGCGTGTGTAAGGTGAGGGTTAGGTCCAAGCAAGAACAGAAACAGCAAAAAAGCAGTCTTTCCTGGGCTCCCTTTACTTTTCCTACCTCAATATTATCTTCCCTTCAGTAGTTAAGAATATCACCTAGAATTTTCCTTCAAGAGTGAAGGAACTCCACAGTGAAACTGCATTTTGTCAAAGGCAACCCATGTGCTAAAATATGATAAAGTGCAATATTTGAAATTTGCACTTAATACTACCAGAAAAAAAAGTATACTGGAAAACTAAATGTGTAAATTCTTTTTATTAGATATAAAATAATGAAAACCTTTCTTGTTACAGAATAATTATTTAGCCTCATAGTGAAAGCATCAAAATTAATAAATTAATAAACACTAAAATGTTATTTATGTAATTATATGTAAATTCAAAATTACATGGTACTTAGGTTGCTTTTAGCCTAAATGAAAAATAGATTTTTTTTATAATTAAATATAAATACTAATTTATCTTTTAATTACTACATGTTATCTCAGTGAGCAGGCAAATTCAGTATTCCCCAATAAATATCAGCTTTTGTAAATGTTATTCTTTAATATGCTTGCAATTTAAAAAAAAAAAAAAATTTCTCCATTCCAATTGATTAAGACTGGTAAGAGTGAACCAGACCTTTGAAAATTGTCTTTTATGTGGCAGATAGTTGTACATATTCATCATTATCTTAAAAAATGTTTCACTGTGTTTAAAGATTTGCATGAATTTTATTGTTGAAGTCAGATATAGCCTCCATCTAAGTTAAAGATTCCATCCCCTGAGGACATCAACAAGTATGACAAAGGTCATTAGTTTTATACTTGATTATAATTAAGTATATGTTGACATAGATCTGATTTATTACTTTACCAGGAGTGTCAGCTGTACTATAGACTATTTGCTTTAATGGGAATAGATTTTTATTTCTCTATCAGAAGAATTCTGTTAACTTTAAAAAGGTTAGCAGACGATGATTGGGAAAAAAAAATCAAAACCCTAATGAACTCCCAATTATATCATTTTACTTTACGTCTTTATTATTGTAGGCTATTTTATATAAAAATATTTGTTAATAACAGTAGATTTTAATCATTGACATACGGAATGTATTAAAATTCATTTCATGATAATTTAGGGGGAAAATGCAGTGCTAACAATTTTTCATAGTTTAAGATTTGTTTTCTTCCTCACCAAGATTAGACTGTCAATTTTGGGTATGTGGGCCCAAAAGCAGAGAAAAAGGAAACAAGGTGTTTGCTTAGTTGTACCATTATTTTTCTTCTAAAATTGTATTTTTAATTTTTTACTTTCCAAGAAGACAAGTGATTCTGAATCAGACTCTATGTACAAAGTAATGTAGAAAATTGAGTTACTTATAAGCAGATTTAGAAAGGAAACAGTTACCTCAGTTATCTAAATATTTAAAAAGTGTGTGTGTGTGTGTGTGTGTGTGTTCTTGGTCTTCAACAAACATCTTTACTTGCCACTTAAACATACAAAAGAAATGCCCTGGGGGCATCTGGGTGGCTCAGTTGGTTAAGTGTCTGCCTTCTGCTCAAGTCACTATCTCAGGGTCCTGGGATCGAGCTCTGCATTGGGCTCCCTGCTCGGTGGGCAGTCTGCTTCTCCCTCTGCCCCTCCCCCCTTCTCATGCTCTCTTCGTCTCTCTCTGTCTCAAATAAATAAATAAAATCTAAAAAAAAAAAATGTCCTAACCTGTATGTAACCTATGTGATACAAATTGTTCCATTTACTTCATAAGCATGTATGAGTGTACATGTGTATTACTGTACTCATGCATGGGAATGAAAACAGATTGAAATTTTAACACCTACTATCTTATAGATATGAATATATAGCAGCCTACTCACACTACATTTGTAAATGTATGTTAGTATTTTATAAAATATATTTGACCTTTCAGAATATTCTTTATCAGTTTCCTTTTATATAAATATTTAACAAGAACACATTTATCCTTCTTGAAATATATTCCTTTTTTTTTTTTTTAAGATTTTATTTATTTATTTGACAGAGATAGAGACAGCCAGCGAGAGAGGGAACACAAGCAGGGGGAGTGGGAGAGGAAGAAGCAGGCTCATAGCAGAAGAGCCTGATGTGGGGCTCAATCCCAGATCGCCGGGATCACACCCTGAGCCGAAGGCAGACGCTTAACTGCTGTGCCACCCAGGCGCCCCTATTCCTTTTTTGAAATATAGTGTTATCTTTTCAAATTTACTTTTTATGCTTTGCCAAAGCTATATATCTTGGAAACATATATTTATGCTCTACCAATTACTTTGCTAGTGACTTCCACACTTACGTTTTAGAGTTGGGTATTTTATGCTTATTTTATGAAAGAAGTATAAAGATAAAATGCATCCTATTCAAAGTGTTTTATGAGTACTCCACTTTGATAATACTTGATTCATTTTCTCGATTCTCAGACCCATTTAATAAAAGAGATTACCAGAGGAGTAAAGAGACTTTTAATAATCTCATGCTGCAAGCATCAAGCTAATGAGAAACAGCCACTCAAATAAAAGCTTGACTTTTGAATAAAATGGGTCTATCAAATTTGTGTTTCCAGAATGAGACAGGAACTAGAATAAAGTATATTAGTTGAAGCTCTTTGACCCCAGAATCTTTTCTCAATGTGCTAGCTTGTTTCTGCTCATAATTGATATTGTAAAATTATGCCTACTTCATTTTAAATAATTCTCAATGCACATGTCTATATTTAAATTCTTTAAAATGTTATAAAATATCTAGCATATTTGTTAAGTTTTATAAGCAGTATGAATAAAATTGTTTTAAATATTGGGAATTGATTTATAACTATTTGCTTAGTAAAAATTTAAGTTCTAATAAACCTTAAAATATGTATCTAAAACTCATTAAATCATTTGTAACATCATCTGTAATTGAAAGAAAATAAGTTGTAGTTCAGAGCCACTTTAGTTTTGATATGGGCAAGAGAGAGAGGAAAGTATATTTATGTCTCTATGGAAAGAGAATCATTAAATAGGTACTTCTGTGTTATATTCAATTCCGTTCCCTATCACAAAATTCATGAGGCACTTATTCTGCAGCACTGCTCTAAATATTGTTGGCAAAACTGCTAATCAGAAAGGGCCATCACATTAATTGTTTTCATTATGAAATCAGAAACTAACACCTGAATAAGTAGTCCGTAATAGTAATGTTATTTAATAGACAATATGTATAAAGTGCTATAGAAGCACAAAATGGGCAATGCATTAATTTTATAGTGGTAGGATTTTAATGAAAGTTACAAATTGGAAGACTTTAGAAAATTTTTTAGTTTTTTTTGTTTTTGTGTTTATCTTAAAGACTAAAGATCCTTTTGATGGTTGTCATGGCAGTGGATGGTGCCAATGATAGTGGCAGGGCTGGAAGGTAGACTTACACTCGAAGAAATGATAATGGAATAAGAAAGGGTATTGCGGTTTTCAAGTATGGAAATTACAAGGTAAAGACTTTTCAGGAGAATCTATTGACATTCAAAAGGATGTAAGGGAGTGGAAAGGCATGAAGCAGGGAGATAATCCAAGAGACTATTGTAATACCTACCTCCATAGATTCTACACAATAAAGCATTTTTAGAAGGTTATCATAGTTCTAAATCTAATGTGATTGAGGAAAATAGTCTATAGTTATTTTTTATGAAGTAATACTTTTTAAAAATTAATCTAACATTATTATCTGTATCCTAACAGATAAAATTCGTTAGCTAATAACATTTAATGAGAAACAGTGAGTCATTGATTATCCCTGGACAAAATTATATGTTGTGAGTATTTTAAAGCAGTATGTGATGATTTGTTTGATCATTAAATAATTTTCTGCTCAGAATATTAGAGCACGTTAAGAAAACTCTTTCCCAGAACTTACAGTTCTATACCGCATTTAAGAATAGCAGAATTAAAGAGGTGACTGCGTGGTGCAGTCAGTTAAGCATCCAACTCTTGGTTTTGGCTTGGGTCATATCTCAGGGTGATCTCAGGGTCGCTATCTCAGGGTCATGGGATTGATCCCCACATCAAGCTCCATGCTCAGTGCAGAGTCTGCTTAAGACTCTCTCCCACCCTGCCACCCCCACATGCTCTCTCTCTCTAAAATAAGTAAATAAATCTTAAAAAAAAAGAAGAATTACCGAACTAAAGACATGTTTTAGAAAATATCTAAATCCTAGTAATTCAGATTCATTGATAAATGTATTTGGTACACAAAGACATTTTTTCTTAAGGAATTCAAGTGATAATAATTACTATCTTCTACCTGAAGGAAAGAATTGAACTAATTTTCACCTGAAAATACATCGAAATATTTGAGTCTGTTTTTCCAATGTTTGCCTTTTTTTGTTGTTTCCTGACAGCTATATATAAAACTGTAAACATCACTTTTAGATACATTGTATACAAAATTATGAATTATGACATACAATAAGAATTTCATAAAATATTATATGATGATCGTGGGATAGAGTCAAAAGGAAGGCTGTAGGATTAAGGGGGAGAACATGGTTCAAAGTGTCCGATTCACCCGTTTTCCATCCACAGAAAAATTATGTGTGACATAGCATAAGGACAAATTCATGATTATGTTATGGAATGTAAAAAAGTTTTAGCCCATAAAAATAGCCAAGGAATGCCAGAAATGAAGTCAATAACTGATTTAACTTATTCTACTGGAAGGACAATTACTTTAACAAAAATAGCTTTAAAACACCTCTGATAACATTTAAGAGAAGAACATTAAGTACAATTCCTGGAATTATGCTTTCTATATAAATTATTTTTGTCCATCACAATTTATAATCAATATCAATTGATAATACATGCTGAAGTAGAAGGTAATCTCAATATATGAGAGAAATGAACCCTTATCTATTGGAATTTGTCCTTGAAGAAAGCTACTCTATATAATCTCTTAAAACTCAGTTAAACCCATTTGTGTACATAAAGAAGTTGTATGTTATTTTTCTAAAAGGTGTTCATCTTTCTTACTAAGTTTATTTTATTATAGTCAATTTTCAGTTCTTTAATGTCATAAACTATTTTCTACATTCAGTCTATAGTTTTGTCATAATATTGGAGTCAAATCAATAAGAATAGATTTATGCCCTTTCTTGTTAGAAAATTTTATTTCCTTTGGATTCATTCACTTTGTTAAGAGCAAAATTAAAGACTATAATCCCGTATACATATTTATTACTATATTTTATTTTCTGGTCTGCTACTATATATTTTTTTACTATAAAGTATTATTCTTCCTTCCTGGTTTTATATTGGCAATTGTTAGTTTTTCTTTCTTTCACCTTTACTTTTCTTCCTTAAGTGGTTTTGTACTAATATTATATATCCTCTTCAGTCTGTTCTAAGAAGCTGCGCATTCCAATATGATTAATGCCACATAGGTTAATCTTAGAGTCATTTGAGGCTAGATGAGACAGGTTATAAAATATGCATCATCATAAACAGAAACAGCAGAAAAGTCTTTAAAGATATTATTTTTAGAGAGAAGAATAACCCACAGAATGAAAACAGATATTTGAGTTTGGCCCGTAGAATCTGTGGTTAGAAGGAATTGGTGTTAGAAGGCAGTTGGTATCAAACCAGTAGTAACAGCCAGCTACCAGCGGATAGTGAGACAGATGAGTTGTACACTGCAGAGTCAACAGCTCCCACATGTGGCTACGTGAGGAATTCAGAGCAATGCACGTTAGGAGTCCTCATAGCCTCGGGAGAAAGGAATGTGCCTTTTTCTCTTGGAATTCTAGGACCATCATTAGGGAGACAGACCTTTATTGTGTGGGATCTGGACCCACTCTGGCCTGGGGAAAAGAGTAGGACAGCAATAATATTACTGTAGGTCCATTTCTGTTTTCCTACTCTTCTGCCCTCTAGTAATTATTCATCTAAATTGTTCCTTGTGGACCGATATTGTATCTTATATCACAGGTCCAGTTACAAAACTCCTGTTTTTTTTTTTTTTTTTATCTCCACACCAAATTCTCTGCCTTGATTCTTCAAGCATGGCATTCGTTGTGGCCCTTCCAAAACTCATTGTGAGCCAATTAGATATTTTAGCTCTTTATTCCCCGTATTTCTAATAATTAAGGAGAGGTTTTGTTTTATAATCTAGATTAGGGCTTAAAGTAGGGAGTCAACTAGGTCATAAAGAGATATGCTAAAATATTGTGTATTTTAAGTAAGTCCTATTAATAGTTTATCCAAGCAGAGCTAATGATTGCATCATGCAAGGTGTTAAGGCCTCATCCCACCAGAGTGGATTAAGGTGATGGAGGAGAGTGAAATATTCAGGAAACATTGTCCCCTTCTTACTAACTTCAACATTTTAGGGAGGGAAGGAAGTATCAAAAGAAACCTACTTGTGATCCCTGACTTTTTTTGTTTTTTTCTTTTTATTTTCTACCACAATCTTGTTCTAATATGCAGAGGCATCCAGGAGGAGCCAATTAATGTATCACCAGGGACTGGCTTGCACTGGGCTTAGCATATTTGTTGCTTTCTCTGTTCTGTAAAAGGTGTGGATTCCACACCAAACTCATGGTGTTCCTTCAGAGAACCTACCGTCCATCTCTTCTGTCCTACTTTGGTAATTACTTCTTCCAACCATTCAGTGGAAATATCTGTAGACAAAACCCAAATGCCTTCAAATTTACAGGAGAAAAGATGCTTGCTGTTTTTGAAGAGATTCATGTGGAACTTGAGAGATTTTTATAATCTATATTCCCAATGGATTTTACTCTTCACAAAATTACCTGTAATGCAATAACATAATGAAATTATAATTACTAATTGGAACAAACCAAAAAAAAACACAAAAACAAACAAACAAACCTGGCATATGATGTACATAAATTGCTATATTGTAATAATAAATTTTGTTTTGATTTTTTGGTAGTCAAGTTTAGAAAAAAATAACTATTTTGTTATTTATAGTCATTGTTCTACATTGTAACTTTTACTAAGTACCTATTATGTGTGAAGCAAATAATAGGTATTAGAAATACAAACATAGATAGGATAGAAAAATTTATATTCTCTTGACAGAGAATAAAAGTAATAATATAGTGTGATATATGTTGTAGAAAATTATGCAAAAATTACTATGGCAGGGCAAAAGTCAGAGGAAATCTGACTTTTTACTTAGGGTAGAGTCACTAAGCACATAATATAAAAGTTGAGACTTGGAAAATAGCATTTCATGAGGTACAATGTTGAGAAAAAGGGTGTTCCTGGTAGTGTGAACATAGTAACCACATTAAGGCATGAAGGAGCATGGTGAGTCTGCTAATGATGACCAAGTTGTTACAAGAGGAGGATGTTATTTTAAAAAAGCTAAACTGAAAGTAGATATATAGTAATATATAAAAATTAAATGGATTACAAGTTGAATCTTTTTAAGAACATTTTATGGCCCCACATAATTATATCCAGAGGCAAGAATCTGCCCATGTCAAGTGAAGAATTCTACAGAAATGGGAATGGAGGTAAAGTAAAAGCCAAGATTTGGGAGATGTTTATGGAGAAGAAACGTCAGGACTTTGGGTGTGAAGGACAGTGAGGAAGGGCAAGAGCTCCAAGTTGTGCTGTTTTGTATTGGTGAATAGAAGTGCCATTTATCGAGTTAGGAAATGCAAGATAAAAAACAGGTTTAGAGGGAAATCAACTTAGGGTTACTTTACATATACACTTCGAGAGAACTAGGTGATACTCAGAAATTTTGTGGAAATAATTGGAATGTTTTTTGAATATCAGATAAAAGACAAGGAGTAATAGATTCAAAAAGAACAAGCTGGCATCATGAGTGCTGTGATTGAGGTATTTAGGAGAAATATGTCATGCTTTGGGATCCACCAGAAACCAGAGCCTGAGATAGAAGTTTGTGGGCAGGGAGTCTTTTTGGGAGGTTATTCGAGGAAGCACTAGAGAGGAGGCCGGGAAACTGAGATAGAGAAGGAGAAAAAGGCAATAAAGTGTGTATTAATGAGGTCACTATAAACAGTGGGGCTTGATTCAGCAGAGACCCCTGAGAACTGCCTTGCAGAATTATTTAACCCTTCAGAAGGAGCACTGAGCATTTCTTCCAAGGCAGCCATCTCCCACTGAATGAGGATGCTCTGGATGCAGTAACCTCTACCCCCCATACTTCCTGATCGCACTTCATAAAACAATGTTGAGGTTGATTTTGGGCTAGGGCTGCTGTGCTTTTTTATTTTTTTATTTCTCAAGATTGTGGTACTTTGGGGCCTGGAAATGGCCTATCTGGAAAAGTGTAAGGAAAGGAAAAGAGTACATTTAAAAAGCCCTCATGCCCTGTCTCTGGCATCTGCTCATTTTCACTTGAAGCTGCCATTCCACCTACCCAGACATTTGACCTAGCCACTATTTATCAGTCTCCAAATGTATTTCTCATGGGAATTAAGTGGAATTCAGGGATACATCAACTTCCTTCTTCCTTGTGTTAGATCTTAGGCTCTCGTATCTATTTAGAATGTATTACAAGAGAGAACAGTACTATGATCTTTTGTCCATTCATCATTGAATTGTGAAAAAAAAAGATTCTAATGTCTTTGTTTACTTCATACACATGGTCTGTGACCCTTAATTATTGCTCTCCTCTGGGATCTGTTTAATTTATTTTGGATTCTTGCCAAAAGTTGTTATTGGTTGAACATAAATTTTAATAAAGTCCTGATAGGTCACTAGTCCAGTAGTAGATCATGTTCCTCTACCTCAGAAGCACATTTGCTTCCATGACCTATCCCCAGAAACTGACATGTTGCTTATCACAAAATTATTGTGAAGTAAATGATTCATTGTACGAAACCTGTACTGTATCCTTTATTGTTCTTGTCAAGAATATGAATGTTGGATTAAATTATTTCATATGGAACATGTAACATAATGGTGCCCTTTTTTATAATTTTTTTATTGTGAAAGTAACATATGACAAAAGTAGGAGGTACAGAAAAACAGTAAGCTGGTCAAAAACATGAAACATGTTCCTACTTAATAGAAAATTGAGTACCATATTTTTGACTTAAGATTGTATCACAAAACAAAAATTGCATCATAAATATGTTTGACATAAGACTGAAACATAACTATGCAACACAAAAATCTATTTTTGAATATTTAAACTTACAGGTTTAGACATAGATGTGTCAAGAATATGTGAATTATTTAACCATTCACTGTTGAATATTTAAGATGCCTCCAGTTTTTATTTTTTATTTTTTTAATTTATTTTTAAGATGCCTCCTGTTTTTTAAAAATTTAAATTCAATTAATTAATGTATAGTGTATTATTAATTTCAGAGGTAGCGTTCAGTGATTCATTAGTCTTATATAATACCCAGTGCTCATTACATCACATGCCCTCCTTAATGTCCATCACTGAGTTACCCCATCCCCTCACCCCCCTCCCTTCCAGCAACCCTCAGTGTTAAAGGTTCTAATACCAGTTATTTCCCCCCATAATTTCATCAGCAATAAAAATGAGCAAAGATAGAAGCAGTTTACATTTTTCTTTGAAATGCTCGAAGAGCCAAGTTGATAGTTGTTCATCACAAGTGTGTACTGTCTTTTAGAGGGTTGGACTCTTCAGGTTTAAGGCAGAATGAAATTAGAGTGGAAGATGAGTATCTTAATTTTCATTTTTTTCTTTTGCTGAATATGTAAAACCATGCTGGGAAACACAGAAACAACAGAAGAAAGGTAGAAGTAAAAAAGTGAAGTGAGAGAAGCATTTTCTTACCTATCTCATCCCTCAATAATTATTTAGGTAAGGTAAGGTATATTAGTAAATTTCCCCTCCAGAGAAAGACACTGAATCTTAAGACTTTAGTCAAGTCAAGAATCCTCCCTTAAATAACCAAGAGATACACCCAAGAAATTATATAGCCTATTTAATTAGCAGAGTAACCCACTTACTCCTACTCTTCCCATTCTGTGTAGCTCAGTAAAGGAACACATACTACATTTACTACATTATAATCGTACCAGTACAATTGGAATATTTCCTTGCCCAATATGAGCTTCCTGTAGTATTTCTGAAAATTGTCTGCTTTTGTGGGGGTGGCTTGCATTTAATACAATAGGTTAAAAACAACAAACCATAATCCTATCATTAATAATGATGGAAATATCTACCAGCTTCTAGGCCAATGAGATGAGAATCTTTCACCATTTTGACTTTGTGACCTGGATCCCTTCTCTCTTGTTATTTTTAAGATGAGTTATATCTGATTATTTAGGCTTATACACTTTTCTAAGTATATCAGATTTTATACTAATTGAGGAAAGGCTAGTGATGTATGGGTCTGTGCCCCATGGTTTATGCCTGTTTATCTCTTCACTGCTAAGCCATGATGAGGCAGCTGACCTAGCTCTTTGCTAAAATACCTAGAGTTGGGAGGAGAGGACCATCCAAAACTTCAGACTTGTCTCCCATTGATAGGACTAACCTCTTCATAACTTTATAGGTCCAAGGCTTATGAGCAAAAAACCTTTGGTCTGTATAGTTACTGCCATTAAAGATTAGAGGGTGCTGCTCTTGGAAGGGTGGGGTGATTATAAACAGTTCAGTCTGTTTGGTTCAAGGAAAAAAAATTTGAAAAACTTATATATTTGTGTTTTTAAATGTCAAGTGTTGTATTAAATGCAGTGTAGAAAATAACTTTTCCTTATTTCATTTAAAAGGACTCAGTGTCAGAACAACCGTATCGTTTAATGTTTTTGGGGATTGTATATCCTGAGGCTACTTGGGTTACAGGAAGTTAATTTTATTTTTACAGATCCTTTCCCAATTACTGTGACTCAAAGTGACTCCCTAGTTGTATTCCTTATGCCTTTCCTGTGACTTTATTTTAATGTATAAGTCCTCTCTGTGTCAGTGGTGTCACATGGTATACAATATAAATTATATTTTACTTCAGGTTTATTATATAAAAACACCTTTGTTTGAAATCTAATAAGATAGACAAAGGCATACAGCTATATATTCTTCTTACCATTGCCCTGGTAATTTAATTCCTTTTTGAATATAATAGTATAGTTATTTAAAATGTTTACATAAGGGTTTTTTTTTTTTTTTTTTATAAAACAAGGATATCCAATGTAATTCCTGTGAAAATCTCACATTTTTAGTGGTGAGATATTTAAACACTCTTGAGTCAGTAACAACATTAATGATAATACCTTGCATTATAATGTTGAAACTTAGCTTTCCTAGTTGTAAAACTCAGTTACTCAGTGAAATATAATACACATAAGGCATATAAATCTGTGATCAATGCACCTTGAACATTTGGGAGTTTTCTGGACAGTTTAGTGAGTCCAGTA
Organism: Ursus maritimus; assembly: GCF_017311325.1. Lineage (NCBI taxonomy): Eukaryota > Metazoa > Chordata > Mammalia > Carnivora > Ursidae > Ursus > Ursus maritimus. The sequence goes on from NW_024426663.1 coordinate 22,830,894, forward strand.
TGAACTTGTGAGAGAAGACATGCTTATGATTGACATTTGCATGTCTATTCTCATGTGTCAGAACACCTTCCCCTATGAAACCATATAAAATTTTAGAAATCATTTTTACTTTTCTTAATTTCAGAGGCACTGGATTACATAATTTCACTCAATTGGCAATAAGGGTTATTTATTAAACAATGAAATTGGATAGTAAAGCTGGTTATGTTTATTCATCTTTTCTCAAAATCTTTGTAATATAGTCCCGATTTCTAGGATGTTTTAAATATGCTCGAAACATGTTAAATTCTTAACAAATAATTTCTGACTAACGATGAAGAAAGAAAATTGAGTCAAACTATTTTTTGGTGTTGCTTCTACTTTTATATAGAGATTGGCAGTCAATGTCATTAGCTTCAACTACTTAAAGTTTTTTTATATTTTGCCAGGATGTCAAAAAATGATACCAAAACCTGATCAAGACATTATAAGTGAAGACAATTACTAGTATTTCTCATGGACTCAGACGGGAAATCCTTACAAGCTAGCAACCTATTGAGTATATTAACATATAAAAGGATAATACTTGATGAAAGAGGGTATTCCCCTCTCCCCAAGAATACGATGTTTTAACATTTGGAAATCATTGAATGTAATTTATAGCATAATAGAAGCAAAAAACCCCATCATTTCAATAGAACTAGATAAAGTTTGACTAAATGATCACCTATTTATGATAAAATGCCCTCAACTTGATAAAGGGCATCTATAAAAAAAACTCTGTTAAGATCATACTTAATGGTGAGCAAATGAATGTATCTCTCTCTCCTCATAACAAGACCAGGACAAGGATGTGTTCTCTCACAACTCCTTTTTTTTTTTTTTTTTTTAAGATTTTATTTATTTATTCGACAGAGACAGAGACAGCCAGCGAGAGAGGGAACACAAGCAGGGGAGTGGGAGAGGAAGAAGCAGGCTCATAGCGGAGGAGCCTGATGTGGGGCTCGATCCCATAATGCCAGGATCACGCCCTGAGCTGAAGGCAGGTGCTCAACCGCTGTGCCGCCCAGGCGCCCCTCACAACTCCTTTTTAATATTACATTGGAGAAAAGAAATAAAGGGCATTAAGATTTAAAAGGAAGAAGTAAAATTGTCTTTATTTAGAGGTAATGTTATGATGTATATAGAAAATTCAAATGCATCTAATGTAACAATTAGAACTAGAAGAGGAATTAGCAAGTCTGTAAGATACAACACCAATGTACAAAAATTAATTTGACTTAATATTAAAAAAATTTGAGAAAAAATTATACATGTTCTAGTTTATTAAAAACTAAGTTACATTAAAATATACTCATATTTTTTTCTTTAAGGAAATAAAGTCATAAAACAATCTAGTACATTTATGTCAAATGTTAATAACATTCACTTTCTTAAGATAACTAAAACACTATTGTCCATTAGGATAGATCTTGGTTTAAAGCCAGTTCATTGTAGTAAACAAATGTCACTAATTTTCCATTTGCTTAAAATTGTCTCATAAACTGTACGTAAGTTTCAAAATAAATGGCAATGTACAGCAGTGTTTATGTAAATGAGATAAACGTCTCATGAGCATCAGAACCATCACTCTTGGTGAAGTTGTAGAGTTCTCCATATTGTTATGATAAACAGAGATTACCTCACTAGTTAAATATATCCTCTCCATTCTGAGTAATGTCTTCTAAGAAGATTGCCACACATATGATCACAGCTATTTAACTATAAAAGATGATTTCCTCTTATATATAAACTTATTAAAATTAACTCATCTGCAAGCTAGGTATTTTGAATTTTTTTTTTTTTTTTTTTTTTAGGTACTTTGAAATTTTTTACAATATCCTTCTGACTTAAGATTCTAAGGATATGGGGCGCCTGGGTGTTGTATATATGGACCACAACTTCTTAATCCAGTCATCTGTTGAAGGGCATCTCGGCTCCTTCCACGATTTAGCTATTGTGGACAGTGCTGCTATGAACATTGGGGTGCATATGGCCCTTCTCTTCACTACGTCTGTATCTTGGGGTAAATACCCAGTAGTGCAATTGCTGGGTCATAGGGTAGCTCTATTTTTAACTTTTTGAGGGACCTCCACACGGTTTTCCAGAGTGGCTGTACAAAGTTGCATTCCCACCAACAATGTAGGAGGGATCCCCTTTCTCCACATCCTCTCCAACAATTGTTGTCTCTTGCCTTGTCTATTTTTGCCATTCTAACTGGCTTAAGGTGGTATCTCAGTGTGGTTTTGATTTGAATTTCCCTGATGGCTAATGATTTTGAACATTTTTTCATGTGTCTGTTAGCCATTTGTATGTCTTCATTGGAAAAGTGTCTGTTCATATCTTCTGCCCATTTTATGATTTGTTTATTTGTTTCTCACGTATTGAGTTTGAGAAGTTCTTTGTAGATCTTGGATACCAGTCCTTTATCTGTAGTGTCATTTGCAAATATATTCTCCCATTCCGTGGGCTGCCTCTTAGTTTTTCTGACTGTTTCCTTGGATGTGCAGAAACTTTTAATCTTGATGAAGTCCCATAAATTCATTTTATCTTTTGTTTCTCTTGCCTTTGGGGATGTGTCATGAAAAAGGTTGCTTTGGCCGATGTCGTAGAGGTTGCTGCCTATGTTCTCCTCTAGAATTTTGATGGATTCCTGTCTCACATCGAGGTCTTTCTGGAGTTTATTTTTGTGTATGGTGTGAGAGAGTGGTCAAGTTTCATTCTTTTGCATGTAGCTGTCCAATATTCCCAGCACCATTTATTGAAGAGACTGTCTTTTTTCCACCGGATGGTTTTTCCTGCTTTATCAAAGATTAGTTTCCCAAAGAGCCGAGGGTCCATTTCTGGGTTCTGTATTCTGTTCCATTGGTCTATGTGTCTGTTTTTGTGCCAGGTACTGGGGAATTTTTAACTGAGGTTAAATATTATAGAATAATTATTTAAAATAGTTTTTTCTCTTCTGTCTCTCCTATAATTTTTTTTAAAGATTTTTATTATTTATTTGACAGAGAGGAAGAGAGAGAGAGAGCACAAGCAGGGGAACAGCAGAGGGAGAGGGAGAAGCAGGCTCCCCACTGAGCAGGGAGCCCGGTTGGGGCTCGATCCCAGCACCCTGGGACAATGACCGGAGCTGAAGGCAGATGCTCAACGACCTGAGCCACCCAGGCTCCCCTCTTCTTTAATTTTGTCTTATTCTCTTCCCACTGTTATTTTAATTTTTCTTCTCATACTCTCTGTTCTATTTTTCTCCATTTTGACAACTGACCCTTGAACAACATAGGGTTTAGTGGCACCAACCCCCACACAATAGAAAATCTGCGTATAAATTTTGACTCCCCAAGAACGTAACTACTAATAGCCTACTGTTGACTGGAAGCCTTACTGATAATAGTCAATTCATACGTATTTTGTATGTTACATTTATTATATACTGTTTTCTTAAAATTGAGTAAGCTGGAGAAAAGAAAATTTAATGAAGAAAATCATATGAAAGAGAAAATACATTTACAGCACTGTACTGTATTGATTTAAAAAATCATGTATAACTGCATCTGTGCAGTTCAAACTAGTGTTGTTTAAAGGCCATCTTATAGTATATTGTATATATTATATTCTGTAACTTCCTAAGGAATTTAGGAATCCCAGTCTATATCCCGTACTCTGAAAACAAGCTTATTGTTTGTTTTTCTGATAACTTCTGAAAAGATTTTGGGTATAAAACACCCAACAATGATCTGCTTAAACTGAGATGTGGTAAAACCCAAGTTAAGCCCTAGTTTTCCTTTCGGATTGTTTTCAGTATGGAATTTTGTCATTCACAGCCATGACCTTCAGCTGCTGAATGATTTTAGTGAATCTGACAATTTTAAAAGATCTTTATGTAACATGCATATTATGGGTCAGATCTCACATTAAAGGAAAAGTATTTCCTTGGTAATTGATATCTTCATTATTTTTCTGTTAGTATCTACTAACAGGGTATAGTTTATTTAGGTTGAATTTTAAGAAGCTAGGTATTAAGGTTTATTTTAAAGTTCTTTCAAATCAGTTCTCTAAATACAACAAAATATTTCATTTAAGTAAGCTTGTTTAAAAGAAAGACTTAGTTATAATACATAGCACCATTCTTTTCACTTCTGTACCTGTTAAACATGCATAATGCTTATAGTATGAAAAATGAACTGGCAGTGATTTTTAAATGCTCGTGGTGATAACTATCTGAAATGTCTTTTTCCAAATAAGCTAGGGGTTTATTCTGTCTTTTGTGAAAATAGGCAATCCTTATTTCTGAGGTCTGAATGTGAACTCCCAAAGTTCACATGTTAAAATCTAACCTCCAAGGTGATAGTATTAAGAGGTGGAGCCTTTGGTAGGTGATTATGTCATGAGGGCACAGCCCTCATGAATAGGATCAGTGCCCTTATAAAAGAAGCCTGAGAGGTCCCTGGAACCTGTTCTGCCCTGTGAGGATGCAAGATATCTGAGACCTGGAAGAGATTCTTGCCCAACAATGCAGACACCCTGATCTCAGGCGTCCAGCCTCCTAAACTGTGAGAAATTACTTTATATTGTTATAAACTACCTGTATGTGGTATTTTGTTACAGCAGCCTGAATGGACTAAGACACTTACGATTGTCCCAAGACCTCAAAATGTGGAGCAAGGATTTCTTAAAAAAAAAAAAATATATATATATATATATATATAAAATTTGATCTCTCTTCCTACGGAGGCCTCCAAATATCCATTTGTTAATTCCTTGCCTAATTTATTATTTCTTACCTGATTCTCTTGGCTATAAACTCCAGTGCAATGTTGAATCGTGATAGGAAAAGCAGATACCCTGTTGTGTTCCTGATTGTAGGAGGAAGGCTGTTGAACGATTAAGTATAATGTTGGTTGTGGTCATTTCATAGATGTTCTTTATCAGGGTTTAGTCCTGTATTCCTCTTTTGTTGAGTATCTCTTATATGAAAGGGTATTAGATTATGTCACATGCTTCTTTCTGTTTATATTGTGATGACTTGGAGGCTCTGTAGTTTATTTTTTTAATATACTCAGGTTTAGTAACCATGTTTTGATATTTCTAAAAGCCCCTAAAATTATGTTCCCAGTATTTAGAAATATGGACCCTGGCATCTGAACCCTTTGCCTTACACTGCTACCTTCCTCAGTTTCCACAATATCTCAGAGCAAAATGGACATCTTGTTCTTATATTTTACCTTTCTAACTAGTGTGATGTTTATTGGTCAACTTGATTGGGCCACAGGGTCCCTAGATATTTGGTCAAATATTATTCTGCATGTTTCTGTGAGGGTGTTTTTGAATAACATTAGCATTTTAATGAATAGAGTAAAGCAGATTATCCTCCATAATGTGAGCCTTGCCCAGTTACTTGAAGGCTTGAATATAACAAAACCCCAACTCTTCCCCAAGTAGAGAGAATTCTCCAGCAGACTCCCTTTGGACTTCATCTGAAATACCCTATCTTCCTGTCTAAATGCCTTCTAACTGGAACACCAGCCTTTTCTGGGTCTCTGGCTTGCTGGCCCACCCTGCAGATTGCATTGCTAGCCCCCACAATCTTGTGGGCCAATTCCTTACAGTAAATCACTTTCTAGGCATATGTTTCATTGATTCTATTTCTCTAGAGAACCCTAACTGATAAAAGTAGCAAAGAATCCCCAGAATCATATCCTTCTCCTTCCTATCTCAACCTCAAAGGTTAATGGGATGCAGGGAGATAAGCTTTAGGAATTTTCAGATTATAATCACTATACAATGTCCCACAAATTAGAGATCATCAATAAAATGTTACCCTTATGTAGTTAAGATGAATGTGGTGTTAAGACATGTAAATCCTGGTTCATTCCCCAACCATGAGAGACTCTGGACTCTGGGAAACGAACTGAGGGCTTCAGAGGGTAGGGGGGTGGAGGATTGGGATAGGGCGGTGATGGATATTAAGGAGGGCACATATTGCATGGTGCACTGGGTGTTATATGCAAATAATGAATCATGGAACATTGCATGAAATACTGGGGATGTACTGTATGGTGACTAATATAACAAAATAAAAATTATTAAAAAAAAGACATGTAAATCCTGTGTCCTTAAAATGTTCTGTACTTGACAGAAATTATTATTTTTTTCATCTTTTGGCTTATTAGCATCAAAACTTCAATCACATCTACATTAGAATTCCTGAAATGGGAAAAACTCTGTTTGTAAGAGTATTTTTTATATGCAGATTCTTTACTCACCAGCAATCATCACTGCTTTGTGAAGTCTTTCATGGAAATATTTAATATGCATACATACTGTCTTCAGCCATCTCTGGCAATCACATACAATATACCAAAAGTTTTCTAGCCTATTTCATAATTATATACACTGTTAAAAAAACAAAAGGAATAATTGCTTTGATATGTAGATTTTCTTATAAGTTTCAGAAATGAGGAAATAATGTAAATATTGTTCTTCAGTCTTTTGTTCTGTGAAGTCAAGATTTCATACATTTTTTCATTTGTTAATTGAACAACTCATTAATGAGCAATCTGTCTGAAGCCTAGTACATGCCTTTGAGACATGGTGATGAAGAAGACAGCCTCCATTCTTCCCACATGAGACATAAGCAAAAGAAGTTTTATTAATTGGAGAATAATTTGTGATTAAATAAATAATGAATAGAAATAATATATATGTACAAGTTAGACTTTTCAAGTTTTGGAATGAAACTGTGTAAAAATCACCATGATTAGAGAAATGTGAAATTTTCATCTATTTTAATTGACATTTTAAAATTTAATTGGAAAGTGATCTTAAATTATACTTATTAAAACAGTAAATGAATACAATCATTTTCATTATTATTGTTATTAAAGTGTCCAGCTGAATATATATTCATCTTTTTATAAGTCAAACACACAGAATTATCTTTTTTAAAAAAAGGATCTTATTCCTTTTGTATCTCTTCTTGTACCCTTTCTGATGTAACCTTGGAAAATTATTTGTTATAGATCCTCTATTATATGTATATAAATGTATCCAAACATATATGCATATATAGATTTGACCACACATGCGTGCGCGCTTGCACACACACACACACACACACACACACACATATCAATTCACAATTCTTTGAGTGAAGTCAACCTTAGGTATATTCATAGGTATTTAAACTAAATACTCTAGGAATTTCCTAAAAATTATGTTTTGATTATTTAACCTTTGCTGAAGTGTGACTAGAAAACGTTTTAAAAACATTTTAAATGTTCTGAGGAGGTTTACACTGATTCTTTCCATTGAAGAAAAATGTTAGATAATATGTTTGGGCTTTAAATACATCATTAACCAAAACAGTGTATATATAATGAACATAATAATTCATATAAGTAATATTATTTATTAGATTTGTCTCAGAGACATAGTTTGTTGAGGCAGAAACCGTTAGATGTTGCTCTTCCCTTGCCCGAGACTTAGAAATCCAAAGATGGGGAGAAGGAGGGAGGAAGGGAAGAAAGGAGGGAGAAAGAAAAGGAAGGAAAGGTGAAAAGGAAGAGAGGGAGGGAGAAAGGAAAAAAGGATGATAGGAAGGAAAGGAGGGAGGGAGGGAGGAAGGAAAGGAGATAACAAATATTTAACTGATGCTGTTTGGATGCTATATCCCTGGTAAGACTCAGTGGAGGCTCACTATCGTCTTTTGCAGTAAAATTAAATCCCTTCAAACACCTGTGTGAAACACCATTCAATAAATCTTTTTGTACCACATTTCACATAAATTGCTTTCCCTCCCACATTATGTTGCCTTTTTATTCCCCACGTGGTATATACCCACTTCCATCAAATGTAATTTAAGATACATGCTCTACTAACTTTCAAACTATCCTGATTTTTTCCTCTGTACAGTGGCCTCCATAATGAAGGCAATTTAAAATTTTAAATTCCAAGTGACTATTTTTATTTTTTTGTAATTATGTAGTTCAATATGGTATTTAATATCCATTTTGTTTTTAAATGAAAATTATGTAGTACATAGAATTAACAATGCATCAAGTAATTTTATCAACCTGTATTTTAATTCTATGATTGTATTAGGTAATGGAAAAAATACTGATATGATATATAAGCCTGGTCAGGTATGTTTCCAAACTTTTGAGGTGATGTTTAGTTTTAAAATTTTTTAATTGAAAAAAAATTAATGTATTAAAATGAACATAACACTCTCCATCTATCCCTGACAACCATGATTCTATTCTTCACTTCTATGAGTTTGATTATTTTAGATACTTACATAAATTTGATTTGTTATATTTTTCCTTCTGTGACTGGCTTAGTTCATTTAGCATAATGTCCCCAAGTCTTATCCATGTTGTTGCAGATTGCAGGATTTCCTTTTTTATGGCTGCATAATATTCCGTTGTACGTGTATACCACATTTTTAAAATCCACTTATCTGTCAGTGGATATTTAGGTTGTTCCCATATCATGTCTGTTGTGAATACTGCTAACACACACACACATCTACATGTCAGTTCTATGGATTTTTATATCTGCAAACATTTGGGTAACCACCAAACATATTTATCACCTATAAAAGTGTTTTTGCCTCCTCCTTGTCAATTCCCTCCCTAACAAACAACTTCTGTTACTCAGATTAGTTTTGTCTGCTGATGATCTTCATACAAATGGAATCATAAGTATTGTACTCTTGTATTTATTTCTTCTTTTCTTTAAAGTCATTCAGTTCATCTGTATTTTTGAATGTCATTATAGGCTTATTTTTTTCTTTACTCAATGAGGCTATGATAAATATTTTTGTTCACATATTATTTTTTTAAGATTTTATTTATTTGAGAGAAAGAGAGCGCACAACAGGGCAGAGGGGCAGAGGAAGAGGGAGAAGCTGACTTCCCGCTGAGCAGGGACCCCAATGCAGGGCTCGATTCCAGGACCCTGGGTTCCTGACCTGAACTTAAGGCAGACACTTAACCACCCAGGCACCCCTGTTCACATTTTTTTTTGCAAAAAATGTAGGTCAAATGATACAAAAGTATTTAATGATATAAAAGTTTTCAGAATGACTATTTCAATTTATAGCCTACTAACCATGTATTTTGTGAGAGTATATGTATTTTTACTAGAGTCCTTAAGATATTTCCATGGTTTTAGGTTATACAGTATTCATAAGATAGAAACTCATTGAAGGGGCGCCTGGGTGGCACAGCGGTTAAGCGTCTGCCTTCAGCTCAGGGCGTGATCCCGGCGTTCTGGGATCGAGCCCCACATTAGGCTCCTCCACTGTGAGCCTGCTTCTTCCTCTCCCGCTCCCCCTGCCTGTGTTCCCTCTCACTGGCTGTCTCTATCTCTGTCAAATAAATAAATAAAATCTTTAAAAAAAAAAACTCATTGAAGTTTATAACTATATCTTCCTTTCTTTTGTATTTTCCTATTTCATCTTCTAAAATATTCAGTACTAAGCACACATTGAATATGTGCTTTTGAATTTCTAAGGAAATAAATAATGGAATACAGTCTAATTTTTAAGGTTGAGTGCCCCTTTAAAAATGAAAGCTGAAATGAGAAAAGTGGGTATAACTAAGCTACACTAAAGAGGATGACTGAAGCACAGTCATTTAATGGCTTCCTATGTTTTTATCATTTGTGACTCCAGGTTTCTCTCTACAGGCAAAATTATCTTGTGTGTTCAAATTGTTCCATTATTATAGAGAAGTGATTAAAAATTCTGCTGAGCTGTGAAGCAGTTATCTGGGGATAGAAAAAGCAAGAGATTAGAGAATATTACTGAGGATTATAAATATCTAATAATACTAAACTAGTCTATAATTACCTCTATGGGGGGTAATTTTACAGAATAAAATTACAGCATTAGAATAAACAAAAGACCACACTACACCAACATGTTCTTTTTAAATATAATTATTTCCTAAGGACAAATGGAAGTCATCTTTTTTTCACTATGACATTTCTGTTTGTAATACGTTGTTTTCCTCTCTTTCACTAGTTGATGTTCTATTTTATCTATGGTTGAATTAACTAGCATCATCTTGGAACCTAATGAATTATAAGACCATTTGATATATTGGTAAATTTGATTTAACCACTATATGTTGATGTTCAGTTTCATTTGTCCTATATTTATAATTAGTTTAGGAAGCTGATATAATATTGTATGATTTTGATAATTTTCAGGCGACCAAAAATAAATATCAAGGGGCGCCTGGGTGGCACAGCGGTTAAGCATCTGCCTTCGGCTCAGGGCGTGACCCCGGCGTTACGGGATCGAGCCCCACATCAGGCTCCTCCGCTATGAGCCTGCTTCTTCCTCTCCCACTCCTCCTGCTTGTGTTCCCTCTCTCTCTCGCTGGCTGTCTCTGTCTGTCGAATAAATAGATAAAATATTAAAAAAAATCAAGTATTCTTAGAAGACTGCTCATTCATAATAAATTCTTTGAATTAAATAACTTATATATAGAATATGAGGATTAAGAATAGATGAGAATTTAGAATCAATAAGTTAAAGCTGATAACGTCAACATTAATTTTCAAACTATATGTTGATCATGGTTAACTTTTTACCTTATATTTCATATAGACTACTTTATATATTTTATAGATATACCTTGTATGTGACATTAAAATTGGTAATAATTGATTTTGTTTTATTACCACTTATTTTCTTATGTGCTGTTACTTTGTGTCATCTGAATTAAATTTAGATGTCAGTTTAAGGAGTATTTAATCCAATATTATGCTTCATATTTATTTACTATATTCCTTTTTATGTGATAATTTTTCATTAGATTAATATTTCCTTTAGCTATTTATTGATAGTCTTTTTCTTTTTTTTGAATATATGGCATTATAAAACAATAGTACAGATTGCTAAAGTGTAACATTTATGTGTTTTGGGCATTTGAAGAGCAAATTCTAGATATAGGCCAAATGTAGGATGTTCCCAGTGTAAAAAATGGATGAAAATATATTTTCCAAATTACTCCAAATGCAAAATTTAGCCTTAGGTTAGTCCTGAGTATTCAAACAAGGTGAATTAGTTTAAAAGAATGAAATGTCTTACCTTTATACCTAGAGCCAAACAGTTGATAAGGTTGAAAGCATATAGCTGCTTAACTTCTTGTGTTTTACAAACATTTTTGCTTTGGGGCTTCTAGTCATAAGTGGGAAAAAAAGTCTAGATAGATGAGAATGCATTTTAATGCATTTTTCCTTTGACTACAAGCAGAAGTACATTTTAAGAATTAAATTAAAATAGTACCCAGAAGCATATTCCATCAAGGTTCTCCTCTCAACTTATATGGTTAAATAAGTTTGTGTTGTTGTATAGAAATTACTGTTTTGCTTTTTGCTACATACTATGAGAGAGAAAATTTGATCATTAAGTTGACAGAAATTAAATAAAAATATAAATATATGCAAAGATGCTTTATCTGTGACCAACGTGACATTACTTTCAAAACTGGTGAATCAAATCCTGAATTTTACTTAAATGTGTTTTATATATTATGCAATGTAATTGAATGTTACATAATTTAATACATTCCTCTCCATTGCCTGATAGTGATAATCCATAATCATTTTTCATTGTAAAATGATTCAAGATAATTTGCTCAGACAAAGCCATTAGATTTTTCTTGTTGGTAAGATTGACACAATGATTAGATGCAAGTAAAGATTTATTGCTTTTCCACAATCTTGCTTCCAGATATACAACAATTCCCTGACCAAATTTTGTAACACAAAGAAAACTTTTTTTGTATTTGTGTGGGCCGGTTTGGTCATATGACCTGCTGTTACTGGTAGGATTTCAAGTCCCAGCTATCTGCTATTTTGGGTTTTCTGATTAGAATTTGCATGAATGTCAGACTTAAAACAAACAAACAAAAAAGAAAACAGACAAGTTACTTGGCCCAGATCCTCATACTCTCTCATGCAAAGATAAAGGGAATTTTTACTTTATACAATTCATATGTTTTGAATGTCATTAATTCCACCCACAAAGAATTCTTGATGCTGAGTAACAAGCTAGTCATTTCACCAGTGATACTTATTTTTTTTTCTTAAGATTTTATTTATCTCTTTTTAGAGAGACAGAGAGAGAGAGCACGCACAAGAGAGAGAGCAAGCAGGGGGAAGGACAGAGAGAGAATCCCGAGCAGACTTGGAGCTGAATGTGGAGCCTGACGGGCTCAATCTCATGATCCTGAGATCATGACCCAAGTTGAAACCAAAAGTCAGACTCTTAAGTGACTGAGACACCCAGGCACCCCTCACCAGCGATACTTATTTAGGGTTGTCACATTGAGTAAATAAAAGTACAGAGCATCCTATATTAATAGTACTCCTGCAACTAATACTACACTGTGTGTTAACTAACTAGAGTTTGGATAAGAACTTTAAAAAACAACCAAGATGTGGTCCATATATACAATGGAATATTACTCAGCCATCAAAAAGAATGATTTCTCAACATTTGCTGCAACATGGACGGGACTGGAGGAGATAATGCTAAGCGAAATAAGTCAAGCAGAGAAAGACAATTATCATATGGTTTCACTCATTTATGGAACATAAGAAATAGCAGGGAGATCGGTAGGAGAAGAAAGGGAAGAAGAAAGGGGGGTAAACAGAAGGGGGTATGAATCATGAGAGACTATGGACTCCGGGAAACAAACTGAGGGCTTTCAAGGGGAGGGGGGTGGGGGAATGGGATAGGCCAGTGATGGGTATTAAGGAGGGCACGTATTGCATGGTGCACTGGGTGTTATACGCAAGTAATGAATCATGGAACTTTACATCAAAAACTAGGGATGTACTGTATGGTGACTAACATAATAAAAAAATATTGTTAAAAAAATTAAAAACAACAACAACAACAATAATCAGATAGTAATAATAATATCAAACTATAAAAAGAAAACAAAACAAAACAATATACATATGCCCTCTGCAGTAATTAGGGCATACTTATACTAAAAATGCATTCTTTGTTTTAGCAGAAATTTTAATTTAATTGGTGTCCTGTATTTTGTTTGGTAACTCTATATCCTTTACTAATATTCATTAGGACATTTATCAAAACCTATATTATGGATCATTTATTAATGCAATAAAAATAAAGCATCTACTATGGGTAAAGTTCTGTTACAGACATTGAATATATAGTTTTCAATAAAACAAAAAACTTATTTGCTCATAGAAAGTATGTTCCTTTGGGGAAGACTAACATCAAATACTAAATGTATACATTAAATAGTAGACTAAAGAGTTATGAAGAACAAAAAGCAATAAAAGGGAATTTGGAAGGTATGGTGAAATCATAAAATGAGGCAAATTGTTATGGGAGAGTCTTTGCATTTATTTCTCTTGGGCATATACCAAGTAATAAAATTGTTAGGTCAAAGTGCATCTGAAGTTTAAAATTCTCAGAGCATATCACATGGTTCTCTAAATTTATTATGTTATTATAAGCTGAAAATTAATGTGTAAATATTCCATTTGTAATGCATCCTTGTCAACATTTGATTTTATAATTCATTTTAATTTTGGCCATTCTAATATGTAAGAACTATCATTTCTAATGATTTTGTTAAAATATTTCTAATATGAAATGCTTGTTCAGGTCTTATGTATACTTTTAATTTATTTTTGCTTTATTGTATACCATTTTTAAAAATACATGTTTTACTGATATGATTTAATTTAGGTCTACCATTATGTAATCGGTTTTCTCTCTCTCATGTTTTCCTCCTTTCTTGGTTTTTTTGTTTGTTTCTCCTTTCATTCTCCTTTTAAGTTAATCAATTAACTTCTCTTGTGGCATTTTGGAATTACTTTTGCTTCTAGATTCTGAGCTCTGCAGTATATTGCCATTTGGTGTTTTCAATAGTCGGTATTCTGTACAATGTATTTTCAAATACTCTAATTTGGTCCACACCTTTACTCTCTTTGGTTCCCTTTTTTCTTTCTTTATAGAAGTGTAAATTCATACTTCAACCTGCTGTTATTTTCCTTTAACCCGAAGAACTTTTTTTATTATTTCTTGTGGTACAAGTCTGCAGTTTTTAAGTAACAACAAAGAAAATGTCTGTGTCATTATTTAGTTTTTAAGAGTTTTCTTTTACTAGGTTATTATATTTTTATCTAGGTTATTATATTTTTCTTGGGCATTTTTTTCCCTTAGACTTTAAAGGTAATCTTTCATTATCTTTTGGTTTTCACTGTTTTTAATATGAAGTTGGATGTTATTATTATATTATTATTATTATCTCTGATTGTAAGGGTTTACTTTTGTTTCTAGATGTTTTCAAAACATTTTGATTATCTTTGATTTTTGGCAGGTTTTCACGTACTTTTGCTTTTTTTTTTTTTTTTTCCTAATCTTGAATCTGTGGGTGATAAGTATAACATTCATTAATTTTGGAAAATCCTTAGACATTACAGGTTTAAGAAGTTTTTCCCCCATTCTTTCTTTTCTTTTTTTGTAAGTCCAGTGCCATGTATATTAGAAATCTTGACATCTTTTCATATTTGTGAGTCTCCATTTCTCTTTCTTTTTTAAAAAATAAATCTCTGTTCATTAATTTAGCTAAATTCTATCAATTTGCAGAGAAGTCACTTACCTTTTCTTTGCTTTATCTATTAATATGCCCAAATGGTTTTTTCAAATGATTTTTATATGAAATATTACAGATTTTTAGTTCTAAAGTTTTCATTTGATTCTTTATTTAGAACTTCTTTTTCTTTTTTTAAATTTAAATTCAATTGGCCAACATATAGTACGTCATTAGTTTTTGATATTATGTTAAAAAAAAGAACTTCTTTTTCTATGCTGAAATTTCCTATATATTTTTTGATTCACTATGTTAATTTTATTTATTTATTTTTTAATTTCCACCATTTCCTGGGTAATCCTGTGTGTCATCTTTTACTGTCAGGTTTTATGTTTCTTTGAATATGGTTCACATTTTCTTGCTAGTGCACGTCTACCAGACATTTGGCATGAAATATTAGCAGAGAAGAAAATATTTTCTCTTGAAAGCATTTTACTCTTTTCTTCCAAATGGCTACAGGCAGAATTTCTTCTATTTAATAAAACTAAAAATTGGACAGGTTCAGAGCTGGGATGTGACTTTGGTTTCAGTTCTGTACTGAGTTCCTATGTCTTAGGGTATAATGAGGACTTCTTCCAGCAGGACTTGGGACCACAGCACCTTAGGACTATAAGATTTCTTCCAAAATCCCCACTCTGCACCAATGCGCACACGATTAGCAAAATTTCATAGGGGAGACTTGATGGAATTTGAGAGCTTAGCCTTTTGTCAAGGACAACTGGCCTTAATGGAAATTCAATTTTTCCTTGCCTCTACAAAGTCCTTTCTTATCCTTCTTTCACCCTCCTTTCTATGGTAAGTTTGTTTCTATCCACTAGTGGCCTCAGGAATAAAATGAGGCTCTGTTCTGCTCACCTAAAAGGAGCTCAATCCATTATGTCTTTGGGCTTTGTATTCAGCTCTTTGATTAAAAAAAAAAATTCCAATTACATAAATTATATGGTATTTTCTTAATATAATGGTAGAATTGCTGGTTTTTCATAACCATCTGCATTCTAACTAGAAATAGTTGAGCTTTGTTTTTTCTTTCTGGAATGTATGCATGTATGTATGTATGTATATATGGGCAGTATGACATAAGGATAGGAAAAAAAGGAGTTAGAAACTACTTGATGGGAGCACCTGCGTGGCTCAGTCGATTGAGTGTCTGCCTTTGGTTCAGGTCATGATTGTAGGGTCCTGGGATCGAGCCCCGTTTTGAGCTCCGTGCTCAGCGGGGAGTCTTTTTCTCCCTCTGGCCCTCCCCGTGCTCATCCTCTCTCTCTCAAATAAATAAATAAAATCGTGAAAAAAAAAAGGAACTTCAAGATGAGTGACTTTAAAATCTTGGTAAGGTTTCTAGTTCTCTACATGTTATTTAATAGGCAATAGGCAGTAGAAATGATACACATATTTTTAGGTAACTCTAGTAGAAATATACATTAATATGATAAGAGCAGATACAGAAATACTTTAATGAAAAGATAAGATGAGAAAGCTTTTATTTATTTTTTTAAAGATGTTATTTATTTATTAGAGAGTAAGAGAGAGCATGAGTGGGGGGAGGGACAGAGGGAAAGGAAGAAGCAGACTCCCTGCTCAGCAGGGAGACCAATGTAAGACTCAATTCCTGGACCCTAGGATCATGACTTGAGCCGAAGGCAGACACTTAACCTACTGAGCCACCAAGGCACCCCTTAAAGATAATGATTAAAAAAAATTATTCACCTTATTTACTTCTTGTAGATACATTGTAGCCTTGATTTAATCTGTCCAATATTAACACATTTGTGCTTACTAGCCTATTTGCCCTATAGGCATTTTACGTATAACTTAACATATAATTTGTTTCACATGTAACTACATGGTAATAGAAAGGAGGCTCAGAGGCTAGGAAAGAGCAAAAAATTACTTTTGATATATATCTATTTTTTTTCCCACAAATCGTCTGTTAGGCATAAAAAGAATGTTCTCTGAATTAGTTCCTAATTGCTAACAATTGAAGATAAATTATTTTGTGAGTAATTTGCATTTCTTGCTACTCCTTCTGGTTCAATATTTTTAGTAATTTATCAATATACAGGGAAATTTGGAAGTAATTGAAAATCAGTAACTTTTTTTCAACTTCCCCAAACTCATGTATTATTTTTTTTTTCCATTTCAGAAACCTTAATGCTTGGTGAATTAACACAATGAAAAAAGTATAGTCTTCAGAATGAGGTTATCAGCCATTGACACCATTCTGAATATTTAAGTCCATGTATCATTTTTGGAATGTTTACATTTTGTACTTACCTGAAACAAGTGTTCAAAGTTATTGCTCTCTTTAAAAGAAAATCACTAGACAATATAATGGGTTAGCTCTCTGAACTATCCATATGATGCATAGACTAAGGTGTAGATCAGGCCATTTCCCTCACATTTTCTGTGTGATTGATACGAAGTTAAAATGAATCCCAAGGAAAATCTGTATGAGTAATTATGAAAGTACTGTGTCTTGCTCATGGCAAAAAGTGGGAATTGTATTATTTTTCTTAAATATATGTGTGGGACTATATATGTTGCAGCAGCCAGCACTGATGTTAAAGAAATACATAATTTTGTTTTCACAAGGCTGGTGGGAAACATAAATTCAACTGTTGGTTATTTTCTTCATTTTGCCTGTCACCTGGGGTGAGATGAAGGTTGCATGTGGAGTTCTGAAAAAAAGCAAACTTTTGGGGCAAGGGCTATGGTATACAAACCCACACTGATAAATTAGTGCTCGTTTTCTAAGTCTGTGTGATCCCTTAAAGAGAATGTCTTTGTTCCTTTCCAATCAAGCTTGAGAACAGACATTTTTGAAATGTTTAAACCCTGATATTCAGAGTTTCATTTGTCTGGGTATGGTAGGCAGCCATGTTGCTCTAAAGCTCTTCCACTAGTTTATAGACCTTTAAGGCTTGCCTTTATATTTTTTTTTGAGTGAGTGTTTTTATTAGTAAAATTTTAAATTTATGGTAGACTACAGTCTTTATGTGCTTTTCCTTCTGTGCTTAGTGCTTTTTGTGCTCTGTCTAAAATATCTTGGCCTACGAACAAGTCACAAAAATAGTCTCCTATGTTTCTTCTGGAAGCTTCGTAATTACAGATTATTGCATGTAGGTTTGTTATTCTCCACAAATTAAGTTTTACATATTGAGGTCACTAGTCATTTATTCCATATAGACTCTCAGATTTCCTGTTTGCCATTGAATTTAATTCGATCTTCCTAAAAAACTACATTGACTCTATATGTGTAGTTCTATTTCTGGATCCTATTTTGTTCCCTTGATCCATTTGCTTGTTTTATGGTCATATTATGCACCTTAATAATTTTTAGTTTGGGAATAAGTTTTTAAAACGGGTAGTTTAAGTCCTCTAATTTTGTGCTTTAAAAAAAGTTTTAGGTAGTCTGGATTTTTTGCATTTTCTTGTAAATTTTAAAATAAGTTTGATAAGTTCAAGGAAATGCTTAATTGAATTTTAATTGGTATTGTTTTGAATATATTTGGTAATAGTTGACATTTTAATAATATTGTATCTTCCAATCTAGATCATTCCATTCTTTAAAATCCTCTCAGTAAGTTTTTGTAATTTTGATTATAGAGGTACAAATATTTTGAATATTTTACTACTAGGTATATTACAAATTCTGACACTATTGCAAATGGTATTTTTAAATTTTTGAACTTCTTTTTCGATTACTTCCTGTACATAAAAATACAGCTGAGATTTATATATGGCACTTGTGCCATGTGATCTTGCTAAATTTGCTTTCTTTTCCCTTAGGATTTTTATCTGTGCAATCCTATTGTCTGCAAATTCTGCAAGTTGTATTTCTATGCTTTTATTTTTTATTATCTTACTATATCATATCATGATTATATTTTTATTATATTGTGATTAATTTTGGCAATATTGTCAAATGCTTTTACTACCTCTGTTGGTATCTTTTATACTCAATTTTCTCCTTACATCTGGTAATACAGTGAATTATAATGATTTATTATTGGATTTTAAACCAACCCTCCTGGGATAAACTCTTCTGAATATCGGATATTATTCTTTTTGCTTATGCTAGATTTCATTTGGTAATATTTTGAAAAGAATTATACATATGAGACTGTATTTGCTTATGATGCTTTTCTCAGATGTTAGAACAGGTTTATGTTGAGTTCATAAAACATTTTGTTGAAATCCATTCCTTCTCCAAACTTTGAATGATCTCATGTAAGGTTACTGTTATTTTTTCCCATAAAGTCTGATATAATTCACCATTGAAGCTAAGTAAGCCTGAAGTTTTATTTTTGAGAGTTAATTATACATTATTCATAACTTTTTTTGTCTGTCTAGTTGACTTTCCATTATGTTCAGTCTTACTATCACTCCTAGCTCCACTGTCTTCAGCAGTTCCTTCCTAGCTTGCCACCATGACAGTAAAATAAGTGCCATTTTTTCACTTTATTATACAAAATAAGCCAGCATTATTTAATATGTACTGCCAAAGTCTGTTGCAGAGATACAGTGTGTGTGAATGTGTGTTGTGTGTATCTCAGAACACATATAGTCACATATGGAGCATAATGAGCCATCTTTATCATCTTTAGAAGAGAGCTATTATTTTGGTTTGTTTTTATAGAGGAAGAAGGGGTGGTGGCAGAGCCAGTGGGAAAGGGAGACAATCCCAAGCAGGCTCCCTGCCCAGCGCGGAGCCCTACACCAGGTTCAATCTCACAAGCCTGAGACCATGACCTGAGCCAAAGTGAAGAGTTGGATGCTTAACTGACTGAGCCACCCAGGTACCCCAAGAGAGCTATTGTTATAAATAACATTGTTTGTTTACAGTATAAACTGAAACTTAGAACAAGATAGCCAGCAACTAAGACTATAGAACTAAATTTGAATATTAAAAATAAATGGAAGGGGGCACCTTGGTGGCTCAGTTGGTTAAGTATCTGCCTTCCTCTCAGGTCATGATCCCGGGGTCCTGGGATCGAGTCCTGCATTAGGCTCCTTGCTCAGTGGGGAGTCTGCTTCTCCCTCTCCCTATACTGCTCTCTCTCTCTCTCTGTCAAATAAATAAATAAAGTCTTTAAAAAAATAAAAGGAAGTTACTGTCTTATTAGCTTTCACAGTGTTGTCCAAATTTTAATGAATTAAGAATGTATAATATTTTCTATCTTTTCCAATGAATGGATGCTTTTAAAATGTGTTCACTGTTATTACTTTAAAACATCATTCATAAATAATAAGTTTTGCAATTCTGAAGAAACAAACTAAATTATTATTTTTTATTCTTTGGAATTAAAAGTAAAATATCTGACCAACATGAGTTTTATTGAACTTGAACTATGTTTGATAATGTTATCTCTCATGTTTGGCCTTTTAACCTTCTCAGATTATCCCATTTTCTTCCTTATATTTGTTTAGATAGGTGGAACGGTTCAATTCCCTTCAATTCATTTCTTTTTAAATTTGATATTATTTAGCTTTATTAATCAGTCTAAAGATTAATATGTAATAACATCAACTGGCAAGAGTCAAGTAGCTTAAACCCAGTGCTCTAAGTGACCATTTGTCTCAACTATCACAAAGTGTCTCTTCCTACCAGTGATATAGGAAAATGGATCTTTATTCCATTACTAACATACATTTGGACTAAGAGATTGTCTCCCAAGATCATTTTTTTTAAATTAAAGTATAGTCGACACACAATGTTAAATTATCTCCCACTCCTTTTACTCATTTTGCCTATCCTCCTCTCTGCTTCTCTCTTTCGTTCATCAGTTTGTTCTGCATTTATTGGTCTGTTTCTGCTTTTTTTGTTGTTGTTTGTTCTTCCTTTGTTGTTTTTTTGTTTTGCTTTGTTTTAGATTCCATTTATATGTGAAATCTTTTTTTTTTTTTAAAGATTTTATTTATTTATTTTAGAGAGAGAGCATAAGCAGGGGGAGCAGCAGGCAGTGGGAGAAACAGGCTCCTTGCTGAGCAGGGAGCCCAATGTGGGACTCAGTCCCAGGACCCTGGGATCATGACCTGAGCTGAAGGCAGACAGTTAACTGACTGAGCTACTCAGGTGTCCCATATGTGTGAAATCTTATGGTATTTTGTCTTTTCTGCTTTACTTCACATCATACCCTCTATGTCCCTCCAGGTTGTCACAAATGACAAGCAAAATCTCATTTTTCTAATGGCTGAGTAGTATTCCATTGTGTATGTAGACTACATCTTCCTTATCTGTTCATCTATTGATGGACACTTGGGTTGTTTCATACCTTAGCTATCGTAAATAATGCTACATAAATATTGGGGTGTATACATCTTTTCAAATTAGTGCTTTTGTTTTCTTTGGATAGATACCCAGTACTGAAATTACTGGATCACATGTAATTCCATTTTTAATTTTGGGGGGAACCTCCATAATGTTTTCCACAGTGGCTGCTCCAATTTGCATTCCCACCAATGGTGCATGAGGGTTCTTTTTTCTCACATCCTCATCAACAATTGTTATTTCTTGTCTTTCTGATTTTAGCCATTCTGACAGGTGTAAGGTGATACACCTGTCATTGTGGTTTTCATTTGCATTTCCCTGATAATTAATGATGTTGAGCATCTGTTCATGTTGGCCATCTTTATGTCTTCTCTAGAAGAATATATAGATCTTCTCCCCATTTTAATCAGATTATTTGTTGTCATTCTTCCTATCATTATTATTTGGTGTTGAGTTGTAGACGTTCTTTATATATTTTGAATATTAACCCCCATCAGATATGCTGTTGCAAATATCTTCTTTCATTCAGTAGGTTGCCTTGTCATTTTGTTGATTTTTTTTTTCCCTGTGCAAAAGTCTTTTATTTTGGTGTAGTCCCGATAGTATAATTTTAGTTTTGGTTTACTTATGTAGTTTTTATAAAACATCATAACTGTGGCACCTGGCATAACTGGGTGGCTTAGTTGATTATGCATTCAACTCTTGATTTTGGCTCAGGTTATGATCTAGGGGTTGTGGGATCTAGCTCTGCATTGAGCTCCATGCTCAGCAGGGAGTCTGCTGGAGATTCTCTCTCTCCCTCTTCCTCTGCTCCTCCCTCTGCTTGCAATATCTCTCTGTCTCTCTCTTAAATAAATTTAAAACAACAACAAAACAAAACAACAAAAAACCAACAAACCGCAAAACAACAGCAACAACAGCAGCAACACCCTCCCCCCAAACAAAACAAAAAAACCCCCATCATAACTGATATGGATAACTTCGTCTTTTTGGCAAAAAATTTTTCCAAGACATTCCAGCTACTTACAGATCTAACTCTTCAGAAACATCCTCACAAAATTTTCATTCAGGGTCCCCTGTGTCACAATGATAAGAACATATCCTCTTCTGTGTAAAGTATAGATTGTTTAACCTATACAGACTCATCACTTTCTTTGTATTTGTAATGTGTGAACAGTATGGTTTATCAAAAAGATATTTTCTTATGAAAATGGAGACAAAAAAATCTCTTTTTATCATGTCTGGAGAGGCATCTGACCATATGCCAGACTGTAACATGGGACCAGAAGCTATAGGCTAGAGTTACCATGAAGGTGAGGGTGAAGAGGACAGGGAGAGTGGTATAAAGCATCTGTGAGTGTCTGCCTCTTTCCTAAATAAGTTTATGATGGGGATTGCATTGAATCTATAGATTGCTTTGGGTAGTGTAGACGTTTTAACAATATTATCCTTCCAATCTGTAAGCATGATGTATTTTTCCATTATGTGTGTTGTCTTTAATTTCTTTCATCCATGTCTTATAGTTCTCAGATTACAGGTCTTTCGTTTCCTTGGTTAAATTTATTCCTAGGGTTTTTTTTTTTGATTCAATTGTAAATAGGATTGTTTTCTTAATTTCTCTTTCTAATAGATCGTTATTGTGTATAGAAACCCCCAATAGCTAAAGCAGTCTTGAGAAAGAAGAACAATCTTGAAGTTATCGTGCTCCTTGATTTCAAGCTATACCACAAAGCTCTTGTAATGAAAACATTATGATACTGGCATTAAAACAGACAAGTAGATCAATGGAATAGCTTAGAAAACCCAGAATAAACCCACACATATGTAGTATATTAATCTATGACAAAGGAGGCAAGAATGTGCAATGGGGGAAAACACAGTCTCTTCAACAAAAGATGTTGGGAAAACTCGGCAGTTTTCTACATGTTTTCTACATGTAAGAGAATGAAACTGGACTACTATCTTACACTATACACAAAAATAAATTCAAAATGGATTAAAGATTTGAATGTAAGACAGAAACCGTAAAGCTCCTAGAAGAAAGCATAGGCAGTAAGCTCTGTGACATCTGTCTTAGCACTATTTTTATGGGCCAGTCTCCTCAGGCAAGGGAAACAAAAGCTAAAATAAAAGAAATGGATTACATCGTACTAAAAAGCTACTGGACAGATCTACGAAACAAAGGTAGCCTACTGAATGGGAGAAAATATTTTCAAATCATATATTTGATAAGGGGTTAATATTTGAAATATATAAAGAACTCACACAATTGTGTAAGTATATGTAATATATATTAAATTGTGTATGTACATTACACACATATCAATTAAAATGTAACCAGAGGTCTTGAATAGACAATTTTTTTCTGAAGAATACACACAAATGACCAACAAGGGACACAAAAAGATGCTTGACATCACTAATACTTAGGGAAGTGTAAATCAAAGCCACAATGAGATATCACCTCACGTGTGTCCCATTGGTTGTTATCAAAAGGACAAAACGTAGCAATTGTTGGCAAGGACTATGAACCCTAGTATGCTTTTGGTGGGAATATAAACTGGCCCGCCATCTATGGAAAAGAGGAGGATCCTCAAAAAATTACAAGTAGAACTACCGTTATGATCCATCAGTTCTACTTCTAGATATTTATCTGAAGAAAATGAAAATACTAATTTGAGGAAATATATGTACCCTTATGATATGTACAGCGTTTTTTACAGTAGCCAAGATATGGAAGCAACCTAAGTGTCTTATCAAGAGATGAATGAATAAAGATGTGGTATATAATGGGACACTACTCAGCCATAGCAAGTGATAAAATCTTGCCATTTGCAACAAAATGGATGGACCTTTAAAGGTATTATAGCAAGTGAAATAAGTCATACTGAGAAAGATATATACCATATGATTTCATTTATATGTGGAATCTAATAAAACAAGTGAATAAGCAATACAAAACAGAAGCAGACTGTAGATATAGGAAGCAATCTGTTGGTTACCAGAAATTGGAGGGGGGTGAATTATGTGAAGAGGATTCAGATATATAAACTTACAGTCATAAAATGAACAAGTCATATACAGCATAGGGAAGTAGTCTATAATATTTTAATAACTGTGTGGTGACAGATGGTAACTAGCCTTATCATGGGGATCATTTTGTAATGTATAAAAATATCAAATCATGATGATGTATACTTGAACCTGAAAGGATGTTGTATATCAATTACACTTCAATAAAAAATTTTAAATTAAAAAATAGGAAAAATTAAGATCTCAAAATTAGTATTTTGAAAATCAATAAATTTGGTAATCTTCTAGCTAGCTTGATCAAGAAAAAATAGGATACCAATTGCCAATATTATCTGCCTGTGGATGAAGTGAGAGAGAAGTAATCTGCAAAGGGGCACGAGGAGACGTTTTAGGGTGATACAGCTATTCTATATCTTGATTGTGGTAGTTCCTACATGACTTAATACAGTTAACAAAAGTTTCTAAACTGTACATGTAAAAAGAATAAATGTTCCTGCATGCAATTTAAACCTTGATATATCAAGTTTAAAGTAAAAGTTGTTTAAAAAATTTGATGGTTGTTATTTTTTAAACTACCATGTTTGTATGATTTTCCAAAATATTTCCATCCAAATAGCTAATTCTACAACTGTTTTTTCACTAACTCAGAACTTATTGTATTAAATTAATTATAAAATAAAATAGCTGTCATTATTTATGGTATGACACTGAATTAATGTACTAATGAAGAAAACTATATTCATAATATGTTATTTTTAAAATCAACATGTCATATAACAAACATAACTTGAACATCTATTAAGGACTATATCCTCCACTAGGGAATTTCACAGACATTGCACAGTTTGATGATAATTGAGTTCAGATGTTTTCCTCTGAAATTACTTGTACTCTGCAGACAGACAACAAATATTTTTATTGCCATGTTGTTTATAATTTTAAGGATTAGAAAGATTTTAGATGCCTATGTATAAAATATAATTTTTTAAAAAAGATTTTATTTATTTGTCTGAGACAGAGAGAGAGAGAACAAGCAGGAGGAGCAACAGACAGAGGAAGAAGCAGGCTCCCTGCTGAGAAAGGTGCCCGATGCAGGGCTCCATCCCAGGACCCTGGGATCACGACCTGTGCCAAAGGCAGATGCTTAACTGACTGAACCACCCAGGTGTCTCTATAAAATATAATTTAAAATAGGGGCGCCCGGGTGGCTCATTTGGTTAAGCATCTGCTTTCGGTTCAGGTCATGATCCCGGAGTCTCGGGATCAGGCCCAACCTTGGGCTCCTGCCCTTCACCCTACTCATGCTTGCTCTTTCAAATAAATAAATAAAATCTTTAAAAAGTGTATATATATATATATACACACACATATATATATGTGTGTGTGTGTATATATATATATACACACACACATATATATATAAAATTTAAAATATATTAGTCAATAATAGTTACTTTGGTAACTCTATATCATTAAAACCATGTTAAGGAAAATATATAATGACAAAGTAGAATAGAAGATGATGTAGATCTATTTAGATATATTATTACTTAAAAAGAGTATGCTGTAAAGATTTCATTTTGTGGATTTTAATATAGTGTGCTATATATGTACACGTTAACAATTGTTTTCTCTGTCATGGAAGATTGGCAGTGATTTTTAGCACAGGTAAACAGTATAAATGTGATTGGAGTTATATATAAATGATGGAATCATAAGAAATTTAT
Source organism: Ursus maritimus (assembly GCF_017311325.1). NCBI lineage: Eukaryota > Metazoa > Chordata > Mammalia > Carnivora > Ursidae > Ursus > Ursus maritimus. Next base: position 22,856,597 of record NW_024426663.1, read on the forward strand.
GAGTATTGTTGAAGTCATTCTTAGATCCTAGAAATTTCCCATGTCTATCCTATCATTTTATTTTATTTTTAAAAATTCTTTATTTATTTAAGACAGAGAAAGAGAGCATGCCTGCGCATGAGCAGGGGGGAGGGGCAGAAGCAGGCTCCCTGCTGAGCAGGGAGCCCGATGCAGGGCTCAATCCCAGGACCCCGGGATCATGACCTGAGCTGAAAGCAGCCACTAAATGATTGAGCCACCCACGTGCTTCCTATCCTATCCTTTTAAATTACACTTTAATTTTGAACTATAGTGCATGAAAAAACTTGCGTTTTCTATAGACATAGGACAGATTTAAAAGCGATTCTTTCTACTGTTTGTATTTTGAAGTGAATACTTTTAGTGCATATTTATGTATACTTCGAAAATTTACTTACTGGATGAAATGTAATGGGACAATTGACATCTTAATTCCTGTTGTCTGGGAAATTCCTGTATACAGTCAGAGTCTGACATCTTCCCAGAGAATTAAAAAGAGAGAGAGAGAGGGAGGGAGCTTTGCAAAGGTTTGAGCAGACTATAGAGGAATTGAAAACTAAAGAAAATACAGTGGATTATTGTGCCCTTTGAACAAATTTTTTACATTTTGGTTTCTGTAACACATACCAAACAATTTTATTTTTAGAATGTCTGTCAAAGAATGGAGACTTTTGTAAAATAACTCTCTCATTTTATTTCTGGCTACACATTCTAAATGTCTTTATACCATTCTTGTTGAACTTTCTCATCCCATATATGATTCCCTGTCAATTAAATTCCCATGTATTTCTTTTTCCGGTTCTTTTTGTTTCATTTTGTCAGTAATCTTGATGAATTCTGCTTCTGCAGTTCTGTTAATACTCATCTTCTAAAACAAATATTTTGGCCTCTCTTCAGTTGTGTTTGAAATATCTCATTATTTTCTGTACATGGTTTTATTTGAAATATATCCAAAATAATACCTTGAAAGTAAAATACATATTATCACATGCAAATTGGAATAAATTCAAAATAAATGAATAGTGATATAGCTGAGAATTAAAGAAATTATGCTTATCACCTCCATTTTCTAGGTTCTACAGTTTTCTCTGATAGTTTTATATCTATAAAATGCATTTCAAATGAGTACCCTATATATTTAATATTTAATGATTTACATGTAGCTATTATTATTGAAGAAACCTAGAGGATCATAGTATATAATTTCTCATGATCCTCATCATTTACCATCATTTATCATCTTTCTTAGCTACTCAGGAACATGGTGAACCACTCCCAATTGGGATCATGGTCTTGGCTCAAAGTACGAATAGAAGGTTTTATTTCACACTAAGACTGTATAGGTATATTTAGGCTTAGTTTCTTCTACCAGATTTATAAATAATATCTTTCTTTTACAGAGTGGAGTAATGTATGTGATTCAGCTGGAGAAAAGAGAGCAAAGGTATGTACATTACTTTAAATATAGGTATGAAATTGCAATATTGGGGCATGGAGGGGTAAAAAGGAGAAAAAAAATATGAGTGCACTGATAATTTGAGTATTTGGGGATGGAGAGTTCATGACATAACTTGACAGATCAGAGAACAAATTCTTGTGAGACTATTTCTGGAATGAAGAGGTGAATAAGGATTATGGGAAGTTCGTTGTATGATGTTGTATCTTCTTCCTTACTTCTTACAAGAATTCAGTATAAAGAATTATATCACTTTAAATGCTTTACAGGACTGTATCTGTACTCATTTTGCAATGCAGAAATTTTTATGATACTTCTTGGGGTGCCTGGGTGTCTCCGTCATTTAAGTGTCTGCCTTCAGCTGGGGTCATGATCCCAGGGTGCTGGGATCGAGCCTGGTGTCAGGTGTCAGGCATTGGGCTCCCTGCTCAGCTGGGAAGCTGCTTTTCCCTCTCCTCCCCACTCGTACTCACACTCTCTATCTTTGTCTCTCAGAACCAAACCAAAACAAAACAACAAAATAAAACAAAACCTTAAAAAAATACTTCTTAAGGTTCCATCGATATCTTTTTCAATCCATTGGTTATTAGAAATCTGTTATTTAGTTCAAGTATTTGGGATTCCAGAAGCTGTTTTATTATTTATTTCTAATTTAATTCCATATGGTTAGAGAGAACAATTGATATAACTTGGATCATTTAAATTTTATTGTGTTTTATTGTCTACAATATGAACTATCTTGGTTCTGTGTACACTTGAAAATAATTTGCATTATTACAAAAAATGATACCTATCTGTATGCTGCCTACAAGAGACTCATTTTAGACCTAAAGACACCAGCAGGTTGAAAGTGAAAGGATGGAGAACCATTTATCATGCTAATGGTATTCAAAGAAATCTGGAGTAGCAGTACGTATATCTGACAAATGAAACTTTAAACCAAAGACTGTAATAAGACGTGAAGAAGGGCACTCTATCATAATAAAGGGGACAATCCAACAAGAAGATCTAGCAATTGTAGAGAGAAAAAATGGCAAAGGAGTAGGGGCCCCTATTTCAGCCAGTCCCCTGAATTGAGCTGGATATCTACCAGACCAATCTGAACACCTGCGAAATCAGCCTGAGATGTAAGAAGATATATCTGGATCCCTACAAATAGTATATCTCTGGCAGTTGGTCTTGAGGTACGAAGTGGGGACCCATGATTCTGTGGGCAGATATTGGAAGATAAATGGAAGGGGGAGGGACCCTCTCTGCTCTTGTGCTGGGAAGGCAAAATCTTACGGCACTGGGGACTGGGCGCAGATTCACAGACTGGTAGCGGGAGGAAAAGGACTTTAGGGTAGCCTCCCATACTGAAACCTGGAGCTATGGGGGCATGCTTGCGAACTGGGAGTGGCTTGTGGTTTTAAAAGCACAAAGGGCAGAGACGTGCCTAGCCCTGGAGTGAGGGCTGGGAGTGCTGCTGTGGGGTGCACAACCCAGGACGCTGTGGTTTTTTTAGCACCACACAGAGAAACAGAGACAGTGTGGCCTGGAGAGCTCAGTGAAGAGCAGACTGCGATCTCTGTTCTGAGACAGAGGTTTGGATACAGTCATTTCTGCTCTGATTCTCAGAATAGATGCGGAAAGCCACCAGGGAAAGCCGCCAGAGAACAAAAGCCCACAAAAACCGGTTTACTTTGAGCCCCCCCCCCCCCACAGGGGGCAAGACAACTCTCCCCAAAGAGGGCTGCCTGAGTAACAGCACGACAGGTCCCTCCCCCAGAAGCAAGGCTGGAAGAACAAGAGGCCGAGAACCCTAAGGTCCCTATAAAACAGGTGCATATTGCTTGGGTTGTGGTTAATACTTTGGACTCTGTACGTTTCCTCAACTACCCCCTCAACAGAAGGACTAAGAGGAGGAACCCCCAACAAAGGAAAGAATCAGAGGCTGTGGCCTCTGCCACAGAACTAATGGATATGGATATAACCAAGATGTCAGAAATAGACTTTAGAGTAACAATTATCAAGGCAATATCTAGGCTTGAGAAAAATATTAATGACAATGTAGAATCTGTAAGGACAACAATGAGATCTAATCAGGCTGAATTTAAAAATGCTAGGAATGAAATGCAGTCTAAACTGGATACTCTGATTGCCTGGGTAAACAAGGCAGAAGAACAAATTAGTGAGCTAGAGGATAAGATGATGGAAAAGAAGGAAACTGGGGCAGCATGGGAAAAAAAATTAAAGTGCAAGGAATCAAACTGAAAGAGATTAGTGACTCAATGAAATGTTCCAATATCAGAATTATTGGGATCCCTGAGGGGGTGGAAAAAGAGAGAGGTCCAGAAGATGTTTTTGAGCAAATCGTAGCTGAGAACTTTACTAATCTGGGGATGGGAACAAGCATTTGTGTCCAAGAGGTGGAGAGGACCCCTCTCAAGATCAATGACAGACTGACACCATGACATATAATAGTACAATTTGCAAATCTTAGATTCAAGGAAACAATCTTGAAAGCACTGAGAGGGAAGAGATTTCTTACGTACAGAGGGAGGAACATCAGAATAATGTCAGACATGTCCACAGAGACCTGGCAAGCCAGAAGGGGTTGGCAAGACATATTCAGGGTAATAAATGAGAAGAATGTGCAGCCAAGGATACTCTATCCAGCAAGACTGTCATTCAGAATGGATGGAGAGACAAGGAGCTTCCAAGACGAGCAGAAACTGAAAGAATATATGTGACATCCAAATGGGTCCTGCAAGAAATATTAAGGGGAGGTTCTATAAAAGGAGAAAAACCCCAAGAGTGATATAGAACAGAAATTTACAGAGACAATGTATAGAAACAAGGACTTCACAGGCAATATGATGACAATAAAATCATACCTTTCAATAATCATTCTCAAAGTGAATGGCCTAAATTGTCCCATGAAATGGCACAGGGTTGCAGATTGGATAAAAAGACATGACCCATCCATATACTGTCTACAAGAGACTCATTTTGAACCTAAAGATACATCTGGACTGAAAGTGAAGGGATGGAGAACCATTTTCATGCCGATGGACCTCAGAGGAAAGCTGGGGTAGCAATTCTTGGTATCAGACAAAATAGATTTTAAGCTAAAGACTGTAGTTAGAGATACAGAAGGACACTATATCATTCTTAAAGGGTCTAGCCAACAAGAGGATCTAACAGTTGTAAATATCTATGCCCCCACCATGGGAGCGGCCAACTGTTAACCAAAATAAAGAGACATTGATAATAATACGTTAATAGTAGGGACCTCAACACTCCACTCTCAGCAATAGACAGATCATCTAAGCAGAAAATCAACAAAGAAACAAGAGCTTTGAATGACACACTGGATATATACATAGATATATACAGATGTATACAGACCTCATAGATGGATATAGAAGATTTCACCCTAAACAACAGAGTACTCATTCTTCTCAAATGCGCATGGAACTTTCTCCAGAATAGACCACATACTGGGTCACAAATCAGGTCTCAACTGATATCAAAAGATTGAGATTATTCCGTGCGTATTCTCAGACTACAGTGCATTGAAACTGGAACTCAGTCACAAGAAAATATTTGGAAGGAATTCAAACACTTGGAAGCTAAAGACCATCCTGCTAAAGAATATTTGGGTCAACCAGGAAATCAAAGAAGAGCTTAAAGAATTCATGGAACCCAATGAGAACGAAAACACATCAGTCCAAAACTTAAGAGATACTGCAAAGGCGGTCCTAAGGGGGAAATACATAGCCATCCAGGCCTCTCTCAAAAGAACAGAAAAATCTTGAATACACAATTAACTTTACACCTTAAAGAACTGAAGAAGGAACAGCAAATCCTAAGCCACGTACAAGAAGAGAAATAATTAAGATTAGAGCAGAGATCAATGAATTAGAAACCAGAAATACAGTAGAGCAGATCAATGAGACTAGAAGCTGGTTCTTTGAAAGAATTATTAAGATCAATAAACGACTGGCCAGACTTATCCAAAGAAAAGAGAAAGGACCCAAATTAATAAAATTATAAATGAAAGGGGAGAGATCATGACTAATACCAAGGAAATAGAAATGATTATTAGAAATTATTACCAACAACTATATGCCAATAAATTAAGCAACCTAGAAGAAATGGATGCCTTCCTGGAAATGTATAAACTACCAAGACTGAAACAGGAAGAAACTGACAACCTGAATAGACCAATAACCAATAACAAGATTGAAGCAGTGATCAAAAACCTCCCAAAAACAAGAGTCCAGGGCCTTATGGATTTGTGGGGAATTCTACCAAACATTCAAAGAAGAAATAATATCTATTCTCCTGAAGCTGTTTCAAACAATAGAAACAGAAGGAAAACTTCCAAACTCATGCTATGAGGCCAGCATTACCCTCATCCCAAAACCAAGCAAAGACCCCATCAAAAAGGACAGACCAATATCCCTCATGAATATGGATGCCAAAATTCTCAGCAAGATCCTAGCTAATAGGATCCAACAGTACATTAAAAGGATTATCCATCACGACCCGGTGGGATGTATCCCTGGCATGCAAGGGTGGTTCAACATTTGCAAATCAGTCGGTGTGTTAGAATACATTAATAACAGAAGAGACAAGAGCCATATGGTCCTCTCAATTGATTCAGAAAAAGCATTTGACAAAATACAGCATCCTTTCATGATAAAAACTCTTTGGACTGTAGGGATAGAGGGTACATTCCTCAATTTCATAAGAACCATCTATGAAAAGCCCACGGCGAATATCATTCTCAATGGGGAAAAGCTGAGAGCCTTTCCCTTAAGATCAGGAACACGACAAGGATGCCCACTCTCGCCACTGTTGTTCAACATAGTACTAGAAGTCCTGGCCTCAGCAATCAGAAAACAAAAAGAAATAAAATGTATTCAAATTGGCACAGAAGTCAAACTCTCTCTATTCACAGATGACATACTTTATGTGGAAAACCCAAAAGACCAGCCCCGAATTACTAGAACTCCTATAGCAATTCAGCAACGTGGCAGGATAAAAAATCAATGCACAGAAATCAGTTGCTTTCCTATAACACTATCAATGTAACCTGTAGAAAGAGAAATTAAGGAATTGATTCCGTTTACAATAGCACCAAAAACCGTAAGCTACCTTGGAATAAACCTAACCAAAGAGGTAAAGGATCTATACTCTAGAAACTACAGAACACTTATGAAAGAAATTGAAGAAGACCCAAAAAAAAAAAAATTCCATGCCCATGATTGGAAGAATAAATGTTGTTAAAATGTCTATGCTACCAAGAGCAATCTATACTTTCAACGTCATCCTGAACAAAATACCAATGCCATTTTTCAAGGAGCTGGAACAAACTATCCTAAAATTTGTATAGAACCAGAAAGGCTCCAAATTGCCAAGAAAATTTTGAAAAAGAAAAACAAAGCTGGGGGCATCATGTTGCCTGATTTCAAGCTATATTACAAAGCTGTGATCACCAAGACAGCAGGTACTGGCACAGAAACAGACACACACGGATCAGTGGAACAGAATAGAGAGCCCAGATATGGACCGTCAACTCAGTGGTCAGCTAATCTTCAACAAAGTGGGAGAAAATATCCAATTGAAAAAGTCTCTTCAATAAATGGTTCTGGGAAAATTGGACAGCTATATACAGAAGAATGAAACTTGACCATTCTCTTACACCATACACAAAGATAAGCTCTGAATGGATGAAAGACCTAGACAGGAATCCATCAAAATCTTAGAGGAGAACACAGGCGGTAGCCTCTTCGACATCAGGTATAGCAATTTCTTTCAAGACATGTCTCCAAAGGCAAGGGAAACAAAAGCAAAAATGAACTTTTGGAACTTCATCAAGATAAAAACTTCTGCACAGCAAAGGAAACAGTCAACAAAGCAAAGAGGCAACTCATGGAATCGAAGCTATTTGCAGATCTCACTGTAGATAAAAGGTTAGTATCCAAGATCTATAAAGAACTTCTCAAGCTCAACACTGAAAAAACAAATCATCACGTCAAAAAATGGGCAGAAGAGAACAGACACTTTTCCAAAGAGGACATACAAATGGCTAACAGACACATGAAAAAATGTTCAACATCATTAGCCATCAGGGAAATACAAATCAAAACCACATTGAGATACCACCTTATACCAGTTAGAAGGGTAAAATTTGACAAGGCAAAAAACAACAAATGTTGGAGAGTTTGTGGAGAAAGGGGAACCCTTGTACACTGTTGGTGGGAATGGAAGTTGGCACAGGCACTTTGGAAAACATTATGGAGGTTCCTCAAAATGTTAATAATGCAGCTACCCTATGACCCAGCATTTGCACTACTAGGCATTTACCCCAGAGATACAGATGTAGTGAAAAGAAGGGGCACATGCACCCCAGTGTTCCTAGCAGCAAAGTTCACGATAGCCAAATTGTGGAAGGAGCTGAGATGCCCTTCAACAGATGAATGGATAAAGAAGATATGGTCCATATATACAGTGGAATATTACTCAGCCCTCAGAAGGAATGATCACCCAACATTTGCATCAACATGGATGCAACTGGAGGAGAGAATGCTAAGTGAAACAAGTCAAGCAGAGAAAGACAATTATCATATGGTTTCACTTATTTGTGGAACTTAAGGAATGTTAGGGAAGACATTAGGAGAAGGAAGGGAAGAGTGAAGGGGTGAAATCAGAGGGGGAGATGAACCATGGGAGACTATGGACTCCGGGAAACCCACTGAAGGTTTTAGATGTGAGGAGGATGGGGGGATGGGTTAGCCTGGTGATGGGTGTTAAGGAGGACACATATTGTGTGGAACATTGGGTTTTATATGCAAACAATGAATCATGGAACACTACATCAAAAACTAATGATGTACTGTATGAAGACTAACATAATATATATATATATAAAATATCTAACGATTATAAATATCTATGCCCTCAACATGGGAGCACTAAAATATATAAAACAATTAATAACAAACACAAAAGAACTCACTGATAATAACACAGTAATAGAAAAGGACTCTAACATCTAACTTATGTCAATAGACAGATCATTTAAGCAGAAGATCAGTAATGAAACATTGGCTTTGAATGACACTTTGCACCAGATGGGCTCAACAGATAGATTCAGAACATTCCATTCTAAAGCAGCAGAATACACATTCTTTTCAAGTGTATATGGGTCATTTTCCAGAATAGATTACATACTAGTCACACATCAGTCCTCAACATGTACTAAAATCTTGAGACCATGCATCTTTCTGACCACAGCACTGTTAAACTTAGAGTCAGCTACAATAAAACATTTAGAAAGTCCACAAATACATGGAGGTTAAATAATATGCTACTAAAAAATGAATGGGTCAACCAGGAAATCAAAGAAGAAATAAAAAAATATATGGAAACAAATGAAAATGAAAACACAGCAGTCTAAAACCTTTGTGATGCAGCAAAAGCAGTCCTAAGAGAGAAGTATATAGCAATATGGGCCTACCTTAAGAAGGAAGAAAAATCTCATATAAAGGACCTAACTGTACACCTAACGGAGATAGAAAAAGAACAACAAACAACCTAAAACCAGCAGAAGGAGAGAAATAATAAAGATCTGAGTAGAAATAAATGATATAGAAACAAAAACAAAACAGATAAATGAAACCTGGAGCTAGTTCTTTGAAAAAAAATTAATAAAATTGATAAACCTCCAGCCAGACTTATCAAAAAGAAAAGGGAAAGGACCCAAATAAATAAAATCATAAAGTCACAAATGAGAGACGAGAAATAGCAACCAACACCACAGAAATAGAAATAATTATAAGAGAATATTACAAAATACTCTGTGCAAACAGATTGGACAACCTGGAAGAAATGGATAAATTCCTAGAAACATATGAACTATCAAAAACTGAAACAGGAAGAAATAGAAAACTTCAATAGACTTATAAGAAGCTAAGATATTGAAATCAGTAATAAAAAATCTTCCAAGAAACAGAAGTCCAGAGCCAGATTGCTTCACAGGTGAATTCTGAACATTTAAAGAAGAGCTAATACCTTTTCTTCTCAAAGTATTCCAAAAAATGGAAATGGAAGAAAAACTTCCAATTAATATATAATTAATTAAAGTGCCTAGTTTGTGTTATGGTTCACTCTGTGTTATGTAGTTCTGTAGGTTTTGCCAAACGTATAATCTCATGTAACCGCCATTACAGAATCTTATAAACTAGTTTTACTGACTTAAAATCTTCTGTGATCTTTTCATCCATCGTCCTACTCCTTTCTTCGCCACTCCTCCCCCCCTGCCCAACTCCTGGCAAACATGGATTTTTTACTGTCTCTCTAATATGGCCTTTTCCAGAATGTCATAAATTTGGAATCATGTAATATGTAGACTTTTCAGATTGTCTTTTTTGACTTAGTAATATGCATTTAAGTTTCCTCCATATCTTTCTGTGATTTAGTAGGTAATTGCTTTTTATCGCTGAATTAGTATTTGTTTACATGTACTGCAGTTTATTTATTCACGTATTGAAGGACATCTTGATCACTTCCAATTTTAGGCAATTTGGGTAAATCTTCTGTAAACATTTATGTGTGTTTCTGGGGACATGTTTTCAGCTCCTTTGAGTAAATACCAAGGAGCTCAATTGCTGGATTGTATGGTAAGATTATACGTAGGTTTGTAAGAAATTGTCACATTGTCTTCCAAAGTGGCTATACCATTTTGTATTTCCACCAGCAATGATGAAACTTGGAGTGGTTCCACATTCTCACTGGCAATTGGTGTTGTCAGTGTTTTGGATTTTACCCATTTTGCAAGTATTTAGTGTATCTTATTGTTTTAATTTGTAATTCCCTAATGACATTTGATGTTGAACATGTTTTCCTTTGCTTATTTTCCATCTGTGTATCTTCATTATTAAGGTATGTGATCAATTTTTTGCCCACTTTTTAATTAGGTTGTTTGTTTTTCTATTAAATTTTATTGTTTTACATATTTTCTATATATATATATACTTTATCAGATGTGTTTTGCGAATATTTTCTCTCAAACTGTGTCTTGTCATTTTATTGTCTATTGATTTTTGCTTCTTTTATTTTGAAACTCTGTTACTAGGTACATTAACATTTATGACTATTACATTCTCTTGATGAATTAACCCCTTTATTATTATGAAATCATTTTCCATCTGATAATATTATTTCCTATGAAATCTCTTATAACTCTTTTATCTGAGAAATTTACTGATGTTGGTATGTGTAGTCCAAGATCATTCATTTTCATTGTCCTAAATATTCTATTATATGAGTACACCATTATTTAGTCATTATGGGTAATTATGTAATATATGTTTTTATATAGTAAACTGTGGTGGTACAAACATTCTTCATCTTGTCTCCTTGAAACAAGAATCTATGTGGTGTTTCCCTATGAGTGAGTTTGTTGAATGTAAGATAGGCAGCTCTTCAAATTACTTGCTCTTCAAGGTATTTGTACTAATTTGGTTTCTGTCATTATGCCTAAGAGTTACTGTTTCACATTCTTACCAACACAATATAATGCCAGATTTTAAATTTATTCAGATAAACTGAGATATCATTAATGTTTTATTTTGAATTTTAAAATATTAGACCAGTTAACAGTTTAAAAGATATGCATATTTATTGGGGGTGCCTGAGTACCACAGTGGATTAAGTGCCTGACTCTTGGTTTCAGCTCAGGTAGTGATCTCAGGGTCGTGGGACTGAACCCCAGGTTGGGCTCCATGCTCAGCTTAGAGTCTGCTTGAGATTCTCTCTCCCCAAATTTTGTCCCTCCTACTCATGCTCTCTCTCTCTCTCTCTCTCAAATAAATAAATCTTTAAATATATATATATTTAAATAAACCTGTAATAAATAAAACTATATAAATGTATATTTAACCAGAATAAATAAACCTATTTATAAATAAAATATATTATAAAATAAGATATAAAATAAAAAGTATATTTAACCTATGATAAATAAGCCTATAATAAATAAAACTATATAAATATATATTTATTTAAAATACATATTTAAATATATATCTATATATAGATAGATGATTTTGTTCATCAATTCTGTAATTTTTCTGTTTGTATGTTCTGCCATTTTTCTTCTTTGCCATTTTTGTAATGGTATGTAGGATTTCCTGATATATTTTGATAGTACTCTTTCTTGTATATATGTACTTCAAATATCATTCTCTGTTTATGGCTTGTATTTCCTATTTTCTTTCTTTTTTTTTTTTTTAAAGATTTTATTTAACAGAGAGAGACAGCCAGCGAGAGAGGGAACACAAGCAGGGGGAGTGGGAGAGGAAGAAGCAGGCTCCCAGCAGAGGAGCCTGATGTGGGGCTCGATCCCAGCACGCCAGGATCACGCCCTGAGCCGAAGGCAGACGCTTAACAACTGCGCCACCCAGGCGCCCCTGTATTTCCTATTTTCTTAATTAAATCTGATGACAGTTTTTTTTTAATACAACTGAATTAATCAGTCTTTTCCCTTATTTCTTGTTTAAGAACTCCTTCCCTATCTTGAAGTCTAATATATTTTTTTAAGCAGTAAACAGAGCACAATAAGGCACATATTCACACCTTTTCCTTATCCCTTGATAGACAATAATTAATGTGTGTTGGGTTTGGATGTAATCACTAGACTCAACACACTGCTTTCATTGATTTTCCAATAAGGCTTAAATCTATGAAGAAGAAACTTCTTTCTTTTTCTTCCAGTGGTTAATTTAATTTTCTCCCCTACTGAACCAAATTATTTATTTGCTAGCAGTCTTTATTTATCATCTCTTCATGTTTCCCATCTATTGCCAATGCAATCATAGTTCATAACAATTAACAGCTGTTTCTTAGTATTTCTAGTTATTACTGTTTTTGCCTAGTAACAACTTTTTTTTTTAATTTCAAAAATGATGTGTTCTTCTTTTCTAGTAAACCCTCACCGTATAATATAATGTTATCCCTAAGAGATAAGCCTGAAAATTGTGACAAATTCATCTTAACTTGTAATATACACATATATGTACACTTTTAAGTCAATATTAAATATTTCAGAATATTTTATAACGTAAAATGTAAATATGCATTTGTTATTTGTCCCTATGTCTGTAATATTGACCTAATTTCAGAAATTCCACTGGAAAAATAGTTTTTTTGTTTTTTGTAATGTTATTCTCAACTATTGGCTACCTTCATTAATATTTACTCTTGTTTTTGTTGTCTGCATTACTTCTTTGTTGATTAACCTTCATTAACCTGACTTTCTGAGATGTTGTTCATCTAGGAAAAAAAAAACTACCTAATGCTCTCATAGAAAATATAAATAAATAAAATTTCCCTTCCACATTAAGTAGAAACTACTTAGCCTGTAAGAGAGGGGATTCTTGAAAAATTATACAGAAGTACAGATTCATACCCTCTTAATTTCTTTTATATTTAATTTCTTAAGGTCATGTAGTTTATCATTGATCAAAATAGGAATTTCTTTCCTAATACAAAGGCAACTCAATAAGACTCCTAATGGATGGAATATCAGTGTAATTCTAGAAGATGTTAAGGTTAATTCTTCAAATGTAAATGATTAATACCTATCAGACTTAATTCTCTTCATTTGGGGCCCATCTCTGTGATTAGTGTTGTATATGACTGCATGTATAGGATTCAGGTATTGTAAGGAGTAAAGCTATTATGTTCTTTGAAGGTACTACATAAGATTTAAAACACCTTCCAGATGGTTTTAATATTTATCATAGCATAGAAATACTTGAATCATGTGGCCTATATATGTACAGTTGTGGGTGTGCACCCCACTGTAGATTTAGGGTCTTATATAACAAGGAAAAGGAGTGTCATGTAATATTATTTTATAGCCTTAAAAGACACTGATGATAAATCTGGACATTGTTTTTAAGACAAGAGGACAAAGAAATATGACTTTTTCTGTCCTCTGCTCCTTTATTTGTCATTCACTCAACATTTATTGAACAGCATAGGTTAAAGCCCAAAATAAATGCTGATATTAATGAGAGAAATTAGTATCCATTTGGATTAAGTCATATTGGATCAACCAAATAAATGTCATTGCTGACAGAATGTTAATTGGTGATTAAAAGGGTGGAACAAAATGTGTTAACACAATTTACTTTCCATCATCACCTATGCCATTGTTAAGTGTAAGGATTAAGAAAAAAAGAGGAGTTTATTATTCTTGGATTATTGGTTAAGTCAACCAATGGTGAATGATATGCCATTAATAAAACAGAAAACTCTGTGAATGTAACAAAATTGGGTAATTGAATCCAGTTCTAAAAAATGTGCATGTGTATAAATAAGACATTAAAAATATGAGCCTCAAATTCAAGGGAGAAGACTTTGAGACGGATTTAGACATTAAGAGGTCCATTTACATATGCCTAATTGTTGAAGCCATATTAAATTACTTAAGAGGGAATAGAAGTAGAGAGAAATGAACTTGGGAGTACTCCAGCATTTTAATGTCAGTGAATGAGGACCCAGCAAAAGAAGCTCAGCAAGGACTTCCTGTGCAATCATAGGAGCCAGCAAAGAAGAATATTATCAAAAGCAGAAATTATTCAGAAGTTAACTAAACTGAGAAGTGATAATGGATTTTTGAAAGAGTAAATTTTGGAAGATGTTGACAGGTACAGTTTCATTGATATAGTGCAGATGTAAGCCAGACTTCTATAGGCTGAAGACTTAAGGGTGGAGATAACAAATGAAGACAATTCTTATTTTAAAAAAGGGAGGAGAGAAATAGAAATTAGTATTTTTTAAGATGGAAAAAACTAGCACATTTGTTTGCACATTTGTTTGTAGAGATGAAAACATGGAGAAGAGGGATTGATACAAACCAATGAAAAACCTATTATATAAAAATTTTTCAAGTATAAATAATTAAGCTTATGGAAAGGTAGACATAACATGACCATGTAGATAGATCAGTGGATTTTACTAACAGAACACAACTATGTAACTAACCGACAATTAGATCAATAATAAGAACATTCAAGCATGCCAGAAGCCACCTTCATTTTTCATTTACTAAAGCCCTTAATTCCTTTTACCTGGGTTAACTGGTATTCTAATGTACAGTGGTGCAGTTTATTTATTTATTTTTTTGTTATGCTATGGAGTCTTTTGTGAATATACCATGATTTATATATCTGTTCAACTGTTGATATGGTTTTGTTAGCATCCTGTTTGTGGTTATTATGAATAGTATAGTCATGTAACTAAAATATATAATTTCTAAAATTTAATGAATCATTTACAAAAGGACCAAAATCATGAGGTACTTAGAGACAAATATAGCAAAATATATGCAAAACTTCCCAGAAAACTCTGAAACATTGTTTAGAAAATTTTCAGGATGAAAGTCTTAATATTATTAATATATCATTTCCCCCAAATTGGCCTATATATCAATGTAATACTAATCAAAATCCCAGCATTCTTTTTCTGAAGAAGTTCACAAGATAATTTAAACATTTATTTTTAAAGGCAAAGAATCAATAATACTCAAAATAATCTTGAAGGAGAAGTTTTCTGAATTTAGAAACAAGAGCAATTAAGTCCATGGTTGCATACCTATTTCCCCATCTCCCCCAGTACTTAATTATTCTATTGAAGATACACCAAGTACTATATTTGCTAGAATTCAGTATGAATCTTGTTTGTGGTCACTCCTACTTACTTTCTTTTAGGAGATGAGAAAGTAGAGCACTATTGATTAGTCTGTGAATTACAAATACTGTAATAAAGAGAAGAAATACTTTTATGTTTGTCAGGAAGACTAGGTTACAGGGGTATTTCATTTCCTCATTTAGTTAAGATTTGATCTTCTTTCAGTTTGGGATTTCTATGTTTTAAATGGTAGTTTGCCCCCGAAGTAAGTCTTAGACATTAGCATGTCAATGATGATTATATTCCACTTTTGATGCACTAATCTTGGCCGAAATACTGCAATATACATGACTCAATTCAAAAGCACTAAGAAGACATAGCCCCTGTCATATGTTGTGACTGTTGTAATTAGTGAAGTCCTTCCCTTCTGTAAACCACACTGATGTTCAAAATGATCCCTTTGACTTTTCCCTGGTATAACAAACACAATGATGGTTAATAGCCACAAGAAATTTATGACCAATGAGTGTCCTAACAAAGCTTTTGTTATCAGATATATTCCAAAAGAGAATGCCTTCTTCAGGTCCCATAAATACACATATCCTGCCAACAGTGGGATGATTGAGTGATGTTACCCTTAGCGCTACTTCTTTCTTGTCTAATACTTTCACTTAATTTTCTAGTTCCTTATGTTGTACTGAATTCAGTTGGACTATGTAAGTAATTTAGGAAAAATTGGGACAGGCCATTCTTTTCATACCAGTAATTCCGCTGATTTAACAAAGGCCATATAAAACGTTCAGTAATTAATTAAGTTTAGGTAAAACACATTGCAATGAGAATCGGGGAGATCTGAGTGTAATATAGGTAACTGAGGCTAACGTAATATAAAGATATGTTTAAAATTTTAGATGAAATGAGTAAACTAAACATTCTGCTATTGGCTTCACTTTACCAGACTGATTTGATCTTAGAAATATTTGAAGTTACCATAGTTTTAATACATAGTGGATCAGCAAGAACTCATTTGGCATTCTTTATATCTATGTATAATGGGTTTATATTTCATTAAAATTAGGTTTTATCATAAATCATTAGTTTTAATACATTATTGCTTCAATAATAATATTGACATGGTTCCTGACAAAAAATGCTTAGTAAATGCTTTGAACTTACGAAAAATACTTCTCTATAAATAAACATAGGGAAAAATAAATTTCCCTTTTGGAATATTAACAAAGATATTGAAAGTTACAGGGGGTATTTTATCATTGTCATCAAGTAAGAAAAGGATTAATTGCTGTCATGTTCTCTCTGTACTACCTTGTGGGGTACAAATTACATTTTTGTAACCTCAGACCTTAATCAAAAACAACGAGATTTGAGCTAGTATTAATCTGCAGCTGCCAGTGGCAGCCTTTCCATAGTAAAAGAGTGCAAGGTCAGCAATGTGAATTTCTGCAAAGAAGGGAACATACTTATCAGGAGACTACACCTGGTAAAGCAAAAATGCAAGGACAGTGTGCAAATCAAGACTGTACTCAAAGAAAAGGCACAGTGAAAGCCGTTGCCTTTTGTCTCCGTGATTAAGAGTGAATCGTAAAAGCCATATATTAAACACACATACAACAGAGCCCTCTGGGTCTATGTTTATTTAGAAAAGTTCCTGGAAATTTGCTTGAAGTTCTATTAAACCTAAAAATAGAATAAAAACAGTACTATGAGCACTGGAATTTTCAAATAATTTTAAGTTACTGAGAAGTGAATGGCAATATAATGATGTATTAAATGAAACTGTTTAATGTTTATCTGGTGTGGGTTACCTCTCCTTTAGTCTCATGAATCCCTTCTCCTCAGAAGCTTTCTTAATTCAATCTTATTCTTTTTCTTGATTGTTTAATTTTAACAAACTTTCACCATTTCCCTGAATCTGGAGTCTATAAAGCTCCATCTTCATGCATTCATTAGTTGGGACCCACATATGTATTTTTTCTTATTCCATGTCTGGGCCCTAAAGTTGTGCTGAGACTGTTGGACAGAACAGTAAGTCTCAGGATCACAGTAATCACATGGAGCCATGCCCTCTGGTGTAGCCACCTATTTTAGGTTCAGTTTTTATGTACAATTTAGTTTCCTCATTTTTTCTCAAAGTCTGAACCTAATCATAATCTTTTTTTTTTATTTCTACACATGTAAGAATCATGTTTCTTTTTTGATACATCATAGGAATTTTTTCCCTCTCATTAACTCATGTGGTTCTTTAACAATATGCTTTTTAATAACAAATAGTCTGTACAATTTTTAATGTATATATACTATTTGAATAGTATATATACTATTTGAGATCAAATTTTGCTCTATTAATAAAATAGCATCAGATAATCTGACTAGTAAAATTTTTCTGTGCACAATTAGCTCTTCATGGTTTAATTATACTAGTCTTGATATTTCCAAACGTATTTAAGAAATATTCCCAGAAGATAATTTTTCTCTAACATATACTTCCTATGATGTACTACTGAATTTTAACTCCTCTTTGTGCCCTATCATTGATATTCATAGTGGTAGAGATCTCAATCTCTGTATAAACCTCATTTTAAATAACCTAATTATTTTAATTTTGGGAATTCTTAAAAAAATAACAGCTTTCTGGTTAACCATGTTATTTTGATGTCATTTTGTAAATTTTTAGAGGAACTGCAAACTTGAATTATTAGAGTCAGAAGGCCAAACAGGTAAATTTAATATTTTCCTAAATCAGTTAATTATGAAATGTGAAAATTGTGTTTACTTCACTTATACCATAAGTTTACTGTAACGTATTTTCCAACTACTATCACTTTTAAAGCCCTGCTTCAACTTCCTGAATAGTTAATAACATTTTCTATAAGATTTCCCCAGTAGTATGTGGTAACTACTAGCATTTAGTTTGTCAGATTTTATTATAGATAGTTCTGTGCCACTTCCCGAAACTTTGAATTGCTATAGGGTAGAAACATAATAATTTGTTCCTCTTTAACATAATTAAGTTATCATAGATGCTTTAAAAAATAAAATAATTTTGCTTCTTATCATTTATCTTTGTGTACATATATCAAGTTATATCCATAATTTTAGGTTGATTGGGTAATAAATTTGTAAATACATCTGTAAATCTGATAGAATAAAGAAATTATTTGTAGGAGTTCTCAAATATGTGCATAATATATTCAACAGAATTTTTATTACTTTTTTCATCTTTTTAATCATTCACCTGCTCATCCAACAATCATCCTTTTGTTTAGTAGCAGGTATTATTATTATTTACTTTTAAAATTTTATTTATTTCAAAGAGAGAGAGAGAGAGTGAGCACAAGTGGGGGGAGGGCAGAAGGAGAGGGAAAGAGAATCTCAAGCAGACTCCATGCTGAGCACGGAGCCCACCCCGGAGCTTGATCTCAGGACCCTGAGATCACAAGATCACAACCCAGGCCAAAACCAAGAGTGGGTCACTCAATTGCCTGCACCACACAGGCACCCTAGAAACATGTATTATAATTTCACTGATAAAAAATATGAGTAAGAGAAGATAAACAGATAGCTTCAAACATAATTCCCTGAATAGTATCTAATTTGTTTGCCTGCCTCTTTTAAGCCGGAAATATATGATCATATTCCCACTATAGTTAGGAAAATCTTATATAATTTAATGCCCATGTAAATTATGCCAATGCTATACTAAATCATGTAGTTATATATTAATAAAGATATGAAAAATATAATACACAGCATTAAAGTCTCTAAAGTGCAAATAATAGGTTTGCATTTAAGTATAACAGTTCAAAAATTAGATATTTATTAAATAGTAATCATCTGTTTAATATCTAGAAAAACACAATTTAAAAGTGGGCAAATGACTTGAATAGACATTTGTCCAAAGAAGATAAACATGTTTCCATCAAGCACATGAAAAGATGCTGAACATCATTAATCATTAAGTAAATGCAAATCAGAACCATGAGATACTGCTTCACTTATACTAGAATGGCAGTAATGAAAAAAAAAGGAAAATGTGTGTTAGCAATGATGTGGAGAAATTAAAGCCTTGGACATTGCTGATGAGAATGTAGAAAGGTTCAGCTATTATGGAGAACAGTTTGGCAAGTCCTCAAAAATTAAACATAGAATTATCGTATTACCGAGCAATTCTAATCCCAGATATATATCCAAAGTTATTAAAAACAGAGTTTTAAGCAGGTTCTTGTACACCGGTGGTCATAGTACATTACTCACAATAGCCAAAATGTAGAAATAACCCAAATGTTCATTAACAGATTAGAACTAATACATGTTACCATACAGATGAACCATTAAAACATAATGCTAACAGAAATAAGCCAGACATAAAAGGTCATATCTTGTGTGATTTCATTTATGTGAAATTTCCCAAATAGGAAAATCTGTAGATACAGAAAGCAAATAGGTCGTTTTCTGGGCCTGGGGGGAAGGGAATGGGTAGTAACTGCTTAATGAATGTTTAGTTTTCTTTTAAAGTGATGAAAATATTTTGGAATTAGGGAGGATCATGGTTGCACAACATAATGCATATACGAAATGCCACTGAATTGTTATTTAAAATTATTGATTTTATTTATGTAAATTCTATCTCAATCAAAATATGATACTAAATAAGTGATATGGTATAGACTTAGCAAAAAATTAAGTAAGGGAGTTATATGACAAATTAAAGTCATTCTGAGGTCCCATCAGTATGTGTTTGATTTTTTAAAAATTTATATATACATATTTTAATTGAAAAAGTTTTATTTTCTTTTCATAGTTCTTTTCATATCATAAATATAACACCAAAAAATTTAATGTGCCCATAAATCAAAGATGAAGATGAGTACACCAAGATAGTTTTAAAATAAAACTAGCTACAATGTAGACTTTCTCAAAGGTCTACAAACTCCTCCTGAGCCCTTAAAACAAAAATGCTGATAGTCTTTCCAACCAATAAGCCTTCAAATTAATTCTTGGTAGAAATTCCCTTTAACAAATGCTCCTGGAGCTAGAAGATAACAACTTTCCAGGGCAGTAGTATCAGACTTCCTGTTAATGGTTTCTTAACCTTAGTTGAGTCCAGCCTGCCTGGTAGCACAATGCCCTAAGCAAGCCTCCCTCAAAGCACCCTTTCACAGGCAGCTGGTGCACAGTATTGAAGTCAAACTTGTACAGCAAAGCAGAGCCTGTCTTACCTTTTTGCCTTCCTTCAAGAAATCAATAGAGCATTATAGCACCCAGTGTCAAAGCAAGAATAATCTTGTGGCTGGCTCCAAGGCTGCAGATTCAGCTCTAATCCTCATACCAGCCTTAAGAGTAACAATTTTATTTTTTCATGGTAACTAAAATGTTACAGGTCATATCTGAAGTCTTCTGTACTTTGTACCATAATGTCATGAAAAGTCAAGCATATTTGGGATTCCAGTAATATCAAGTGAAAGATTATTGTAGAGATTCATTCATCTAACGGTTTGTTTGTGGAGTGCCAGTCGGGATTCCTTGATCCTTCTAAGAAATATTACCTATATAAAGGTAAACTGAATTTCCATTTTTAGAGTACCATCCTCTTCAGTTATAATTGCCCTCTTTTTGATTTATTAGATACACTTAAGGCTACAAAAAATAGAATATCTCATATTGTTTTATGAGGGAAACTGTTGTGCTTAAACTAATTAATGTAAATGAGTTTAATATTATCATTGTCCTTTAGGACATCTGAAAAGTGGCAGTGCAGGAATATGCTATATATACCTGGAAGGTTAGGCAGTTAGGCATGATCAAGGAGGGATAAAGCAGGTGCTGGCCACACCTTCAGAGCCACCTCTAAGGTTAGCAGAACAGGAAAGGCCAAGCCGCAGAGCTGGCTCAAAAGCCACAAGAGGACTTCTGAGAGCTGAGCATGCACACAAAAGGTGCGACTCGTTTTTAGGTTACCTTAAAGTTACAACAAAGTCCATTAAAAGTCCATAAATATGCAATACATAAATAAAATTATAACAGAATGAATCATGGGTAGACAAACGCACAGAAGCCAAAATGTTATATAACCACCAGCTGTCAATAAAAAATGCCAATCAAAACCAAATGTACATATGCAGAAAGCAGGCTTAAAAGGACACAGCTAGAGCTTCTCAGTGCCATTGCCTCTCTTGCACTGGCGGTGGCCCCGTTTCACTCTTGAAAGTTTACTACACTTACCTACTCAATAAACTATCTCCCCATTCTGGTCTTGGGTCTCCAATTCTTTGTTGCATTTGGGACAACAACCAAGCGACCCAGTAGCAGAAGAGGAGGAGAAACAAATGAGAAAACATAATCAGGAAACAAAGCAAAACAAAAGATTTAGGGATGGAAATTTATCAAAGATAAAAGTCACTTTTCCCTTTACATTGAAACCGTTACATGAATGTTATTAGTATTTTAAATGCAATATATGACGTGCTGGACTGCGACAGACTATAAGTACATTTTCCACAAATTCTGAGTTCTTCATCTACCCACACTCTCTTACACTCTCTTAAAAATTCTCCAATCTAAACTCTCTCTAGTTTTTCTGAATACTACATAATATAGTGAATATTTCCATTGTTTTAATTTTCTTTGTAGCCTTTAAGGTACTTTTAGATGTGATGGTGCCTCCTTTATTGCTATATTTGGTCTTCATTTCTAGGAACATTTTCTAGGATTCTACTTAGGTTATCCTTTGCAAACTCAAAATCTTAACCTTTTTGTTAATATAAGCTTTACACTTCTCGTGGTAAATGCATTTCTAAGAATTTTATAGTTTTTCATTATTATTACAAATGAATGCCTTATTTTACAACAGCTAATTGGATATGCATGTACGTATATATATAGAGAGAGAGGTAGGGACAAAGAGAAAGAAGGCAAGCTTTCCAATTATTATTATTACTGAAGTATAATTAACATACTGTGTTATATTAGTTTCAGGTGTACTTTTTACTGAAATAAGCTTTCTAATTCTTGTATACAGTTAGTTTTCTAATTGATTTTTCCTAGTTCTTTTAATTAATTTAATATATATATTGTTTCATGACACCTCAACCCCTCAGTTGTTTGGAGAACAATTTTCATCTTTTTTTTATCCTCTGTCTTTTCTTTTATTACCTTCTGGAGATTTTTTTTTTTTTTTTAGTTTATTATCTCTCTCTCTCTCCCTCTCTTTTTTTGAAATTTATGATCTGTTAAGGCTATCTTCCAGAACTTTAATTTTTCATTACTTAATATTTTTCATAAAAAGATGTATGTGGCCAGGTATTTGAGATAGAAGTTGGAATCTGGATTGCTCTCAGTTTTACTATTTATAAGCTGAAGTATCTTAGATGAAGCACTAAAATTCAGTAAATGTATTTCTTCTTTAAAAAAAAATAAAATAGGGGTGCTTGGGTGGTTCAGTCAGTTAAGCATCCTGCTGTTGGTTTTGGCTCAGGTCATGGTCTCAGGGTCCTGTGATCTGGCCCCATGGTGTGCGCTCCTCACTCNNCAGGAACTCTGCTTCTCCTCTCCTTCTGCACACCCTTCCCCCCCACCTTCGCTCATGCACTCTCTGTCACTCTCTTTCTCTCAAATAAATGAATCTAAAAAAATTTAAAATATTAGCATATACACACATACGCAGATGCTTGTGAGAGTTAAAAGAAATATAGAGAAGAGAGGTTTGCAAGTTACCAATGAATTTGAAGTATTGTTTAACCAAAACTGAATATCATCAACACATTTAGCTTTAAGATTTACCTAGTACCAAAGGCCTAATAGTGAAACCTATGAAGTATTACCTCAGTATAATTTATATGCTATATTGGGTTTGAAATTCATGATAGCAATCAATGTGGAAAAAATTATTATACCCATTTTTTATTCCAAAGTTATAATTTACCCATTGCAACTGTTGCAGTGAAATTTTATCTTTTGCTTCTTTTAAATTATGAGAGACCTGAACACAAATTGACTCTGTGAAGAATCAGTAGCTTGAAAATTGCATGGTTTTAAAGATTTATTTTTATTTTTAATAACAATATTTGAATCTCGAGTATATTTTTCAAAATATATATGTTACTTCCTCAAGGTGATGATGGAGAAAGTGCTGAGGATATTTCCTATTGAAGGGTGGTGAGAGATCGGGGGTTGGCTGGCATTTTTAAACAGCAGAAGCCACTGTTATCTGGTCTGCTCAGGGATGTTAGATGCAACATGTTCTGCAGTCAGTCTCCCTTTCACCACAGGAATGCTGCACTCTATAAAGAGTTCATATTTGAAGTCCAAAAGAAAGTACACAATATTTATAGAAAAATGTAGAATCATGTGCAAACAAAAGAAATGATAGTGATAGGAGGTCTTAAACTGTCTTGCCATGACATATATTTTCTGTACAGCCCGATGTATTGAGTAAATGTTAAAAATGATAAAAAGGAAAGTGACTGAATCTGCATTGAGAAATCCTGGCTAGAAGGCAAATAATGTAAAAATAAAATTTAAGTAAAATGTGGAACATACTGTTTGATGTTATAAAGACAAGATAAAGAATCAAACCACTGCTTCACATTCCTGGTCAGGGAACTTCATATCTTTCTTGTTTCTCTCCTCACCTTTTTGGCTCCCCCTAACCTGTTTCTGGAAGGTTAGTGGATGAAGGTAACTGTGAGACATTGCAGAGGAACTAAAATATTTGAAAATGATGCCAACAAATGGACCTTACGCTGGGGTTCATATTTAAAGAAGATATGATCCTGTTGATATGGAAATGAGACACAGAAACATCACAGAAGCATGACTATTCTGAGGCTTTTCCTCAGAATAGTGCCTTACTTTTAGCACAAAATTTGGTAAGCATAATGGCATCTCCTGCTGGGCTGGGTTTCTGGCTTGGTACACTCAGCCATTCCTCTCATTCAGATTCTTGAATTTGAAGCTCAAATTCAACCACTTTTCCAGAACCAGTTAAAGTTCTAGCTGCTTAAGATCTTTTCTTAAATACTTTAAGATATATTGCTCTTTTTCCTCAAAGGACTTAAAGCAGTTATTATTGTATCCCTAGAACTAATTTATTTCTGACTAACTTATATGACTTAATATACTTATGACTTATTCTCATCATTCATGAATGACCTGAATTTATCGTGAGTTTACCCACTTGAACATCAAGAATGCTATACCCAGTTAAGGAGGGCACTTGTTGTGATAAGCACTGGGTATTATATTTAAGTGATGAATCACTAAATTCTGCTCCTGAAACTGATATTACACTGTATCTTAACTAATTAGAATTTAAATAAAACTTGAAAAAAGAAAGATTAAAAAAAAAAAGAATGCTATACCCAGATTTTCTTTCTAGCAGAGCAAATTTCTAGAAACCAGTCTGTTGCTCCCGTAGTAGTAAGCTGGATCTTTTATATGTAAAATCTCCATAAAATAGTCTTCGCTGAATGAATAAATTTAATAATTATACTATTAAATACAAACACATGTAAATACACATACCTTGCATTTATCACTTTGTGAAATAAGATAATTTGTCTCTTTGAATTATCAAGTAATACTATAAGCCTCTATTTCTGATAATAATTTATATACTTTGCTTTAATGTTTTTTATTTCAGAATTTTGACTTGTCTTAATGTTTTCAAATAATATTTGACCTATATAGTTTGTTAATATATTTATTTAATTTTTCTATTTATTCATAAGTAACATTTTTAAAGGAAATATTCTATATGATAGAGAGTAATCAAATTTCTAATAAAGTAAGCAAGTTGTGTTGTATATTCTCAATAATAGCAAAGTTGTAAGATTTGGAGGGAAATAGAGAAATTATCCATATAATAGTTTAGATCAACATTATGGATAATCATTTACACTTTTCATAATGATGAATTCAATGATTTTCTATTATACAACCTATCCTGTTATAGACATAGGAAGTAATGTGTCATGTTAAAAACCATACAAATTAAATTTTCAAAAATAAAAAAATGGTAATCCTTGTATTCAGAAATGCAAATCAGTTTTCTGAAGTTCAATTATTGTTAACTGGTAATGCTATGTTCATAAAAATATGATTTAGAATGTACTCTTAAGGACAGGATAGTTATGATGGACAAATCTCCTCTTAGTGTGTAAAGCAAACCACTGATATTATATTGGATTTTAGGGAAAAGTTTATGGTGGGTTGTATTGATTATAGAGGCTGAAGCAGGTTTATGAAAGGCTTAGAAACATGTTCGGTGTTGATTACAGGGGCAAGAGTGGGTTGACAGCAGACTTAAAACTCTGTTCATTGGAGTGAGTTTAACACTGAATAGCTGTCTTTCAGAGTGTAAGGCTCTTCACTGATTGGCTGTCCTTAGAAGTATGCATGCTGGGTTGTTGATTGATTAGAGAGATTTAAAACCATTTCATATGTTTAAATCTTATTCTGATTATAGAAATGAAATAAATTGATTAGACAAGTTTAAAAATCATTTTTGAAGGTTATTTGCGAAGATGGCAATAAAACGGTCTAAGTGTGTGGGGACTTTTAAAATATTCTCAATCCCTATCTCAGGAGAGAACAGTAAGTTTTATTCAGATTTTCACCACTGTTGCCTTAGTCTTGAGGATGAAGTGTTCTGTCAATAAGTTTTCACTTCATGTGTTGGCCAGCATGACTTTATCCTACTTTCTCTTTGATTCATTTGTTGAATCATCTGTAAGGACAGTGTCTGCTCCTAAATTTAAACAACAAAACTTGAATAGGAAATAAGTCCTGGCAACTCCAAGAATCTGTCTATGATAAGCTGATTGTTTTTATTTTGAGCTTAAATTGTTCTACCTCACATCTGGTTTTAACCCAGATTCAGCACAAAGTGCTAATTACAGTGCCAACATTTATCTGGTCAAAACAGTCTTCCAAGGCCATTTAATTATTAGAAAAACAAGGAATATAAGCTATCTCTTTTTAACCCCAAGGCAAGGTCTCCTGTGTATTATGTCAGACAAAATGAAGGATGTATTTCTGGGGGACACTCTAAAGTTATTCATTTTCTACAGGTGGGACCACTGTCATCAGGTTTCTTTCTCTACTTGCTATTAATTACACTCCAAAGAAGGCTTGTACCCCTTTGGACCTCCTGTCAGAGAACAGCCCGCTGAAAATGTTGCAGGAGTCATGTACCCACAGTGGTTGAATTAATATCTCTACATAACAATTAGTCTTACCTATGATTTGAAAATGAAGAAGCTAATCCCTAAACATGACAAACAAACAAACAAAACACAAAAACCCAGGAGGTGCATAAAAATGTAATAGATTTTAGTGGACTTGTAGGATATTTTCTCTTGATATTGCCACAATACAATATCAATGATATTACATCCCCCAAAATATTTGTGTTCTCCCTTTCCAGAGCAAGGATGTTTTCCCATGTTTTCATTGTTCACAAGGAGTATCATTATTTGGAACACTAATAAAATGCCAGTTATAGTGTTCTTTAATTTGTCTGTAGTAGCAATAAGTGTGAGAGTTGAATTATAGAGCTAACATCTTAATGGTTCCTCATAAAATGTAGATTTAGGCAAGTTATTAGTGGTAATAAGGAGAACCTGGTAGGATAAATCATAAATGTATAACTTTAAACAAGAGGAAAAATATGACTAAAAACATAAAGAATAAATCGCTTAAAGAAGAATGTGGTAATCAGTGATTCCAAGCATTTAGAATTAATTGTGTTATGACAGTTTGAGGGAGAAACCATCTAATGCATGTTCCTGCAGTCATATACCTGTTCTGAAAATCTGATAATCCAGAACAATAAATACCAAATAGTGTCCTGACTACTGTAGCACATTTCTGTCCCTCTTCCTGGGTTTAAAAAAATTCTTAATCATAGGCCTAATTTAATTTAATTCTACATTTGGATTTAAATTTAAGATATATAGTTTAAAAAAAAAGATATATAGTTTACATTCTGGTAAACACTAAGAATGGTAAATGTGTTTATAATTAGTAAAATATATTACAAATTCACAAATAAAATAAATAAAGGTGAAGAAAATAAAAAAAGAAATAATGGAGGGATGGGGCTCATGGGTGGCTCAGCTAGTTAAGCGGGGACTCTTGGTTTCGCCTCAGGTCATGATATCAGGTTGTGAGATCAAGCTGCCCCCCGTCCAACCTTGAGCTCTACACTCAACACAGAGTCCGGTTGGGATTCTCTTCTTCTCTCTTTGCCCTTCTGCCTGCTTTCTCTCTCATAAATAAATTAAAAAAAAAAAAAAAAGAAATAATGGAGGGACAATTACCACAATGTTTTACTCCGAACACAAAACCAACAATGAAACTCAAATGAATTTATGAACACTATGACTTACTTGTGAATTTATAAATTCATCTGAAATACAAGGTCAGATTTTTTTTTGAAATTGGATATAATTTGTACATGGAATGTCTTTTTAATTCCTACGCAATTTGAATTAGAGTTAGACTTTCTTAACACAAATGGGGCCCTGAAAATTTGTCCTATGAGGAAAAGAAATGCTGTTTCCATAGCAACAAAAATTATGTTCAGAAAACAGTATAACATATAATAGCTTTCTTTTATTTGCTGTCATGCTCATCAGAACTATTATCTTGAAAAATTAAATTAGGGACCTTAATTAGAAGTTAGTTAGAATAAACTGAATTTTGTTATTCATACAAAATAACTGTAGAAAAAAACGTAGCATAACTTGTCTGATGGAATTGCTAATGAGCTCTTTGATCGAGGGTGCATTATTCCTTTTGAAAAACATGACGAACACATATAGTAGTTTATAGCTAACCCGTATAATATAATGTTAAATTTTAAGGTAGTATCTTAAAATTAAAAAGAAGTAGAAGACTTTTTTTCTAGGGGTAAAATTTTGGTTTGTTTGTTTATTTCCTCCTAATCCATGGGTTAATTGTGTCAAGAAATTTCCAATTATGTGGTCTTTGGTCAGATTTGTACACTGATATTTGGATCAAATACACTAAATAGGGCACGTGAGTGGCTCCTTCGGCTCTGGTCATGATCCTGGAGTCCCTGGATCAAGTCTCACATTGGGCTCTGAGCTCAGTGGGGAGTCTGTTTATCCCTCTGCCTCTGCCTCTCCCTCCCCAACTTGTGCTCTCCCTCTCTTTCTCTCTCTCTCAAATAAATAAATAAATAAATAAAATAAATGGTAATGCATTGTGTTTGGAACCACTTTAGAAGTAAGGAACAACCTTTGAAGTCTTAATTCACTACTGAATGTTATCTAACTCAGGACTTTATAATCACTTTTAGTATAATAATCAGTTTAGTATAATAATCATTAACTGAGTTTTTTTTCTGAGATGGCTCTTCTCTTGAAAAAGGATTCTAATCATACTAACAAAAGTATTTCACAATATATCATAACTTTTAACAGTGTAATTATATTTGCTGTAAATTCATTAAAAGTGTTAAATGACATTAATTTTCTATCATTGAAACCTGTTTCCTATTACACTTCTGTTGTATTATTTAACACTTTTAACTTTCTTTTTGCCTACTGAAGCTTTAGTTCCAGATACTTGAGAAGCCAGACAGGATTAGCGAGTAAAATTTTTGGAATGTTACTGTGTTCTTCACTTAGACTGTAAGCTCCCAGAGTGAATACCTGGTACATTCCCCAGCAGATTTTACAGTGCTATCTCATAGCTGGTGTTAAAAAATATTGTTGATAAATGAATGCATTAAAAAAATCACTGCAGTATCAATAGTGGGATTTGATTTTTCTGGATCATAATTTGAAAATCCCCCCCCCAATGGTTTCTAACAAAGGAAGAAAGGTTTTCACAAAAATAAATGTTTAGCAGGACTAAGCTGTTTAAGAGAAGTTTTAATTTATATCTGTGACAGGTGAAAAAGAAAATTGCATACTTAATTTTATGGGATAGCATTATGTGTTCAATCATAGTGGAGGAGGTATCGCTATATCTAATGGAATGAATAACAGATGTATGTTGGAAAATGCTACATGCTTAAAGTACACAAAAAGATTTTAGTAAGTTGTAATGGAATCTAATGCTAAAATCATGAAAATACTACTCTATATGAAAATTCATGTAATGTAAATAGAATTATTTTCATATGAAAACTGAATCAGTGTAAATATACAGATAAACTTATGGGCCACTCAAGCCAAGAAGAAGAATGATGATTTTCATACATAAATCCGAACAGAGAGAAGACAGAAATGTGGAGAAATGTTAAACTAGATCATCTCTTGCAAGCCTTATTCTTCTAAAGAGAAGACTATCTGATAATAAACTTAACTGATTTTGCTAATAGTTTTATCTCTTTGAAGATAGTGAAAGCAATTACCACTTCTCGAGTTAGAATTGTGGCTCTGTTTGTTCCCCTATTCAATTATTGGGCTCCCTTTCCAGCCTCAGGATCGAATCGTGACAAGTCCAAAGCAGTCTTATTTGTTTCTTTCCCCTTGTCAGTGACTTTGTGGAGTATGGACACATGGCACATTTCTGGGTAATGGGATATGAAGTGAAGTTGGTAATTAAGCTTCTCTAAAAGTCTTTCCTTGACCTAAAAAAGACAATGCATGATAAATAGAACCTAGTCCTGGTTATGACAAATTCTCCTGATCCTTGATTAAATGAAACAAACACACCAGAAAGAAATAAAAGTGATAATTTAATACCTAGAGCTGCTACAGCTACCTTTTGAAAATAAGGCCACCTTAGATGAGGATGAGCCCAGTGACCTGAAAATGATAGAACACAGACATATAAAGGATTTGGGTCCTTGGTGATGTCGTATTTTTGAATAGCCAATCAATAATCATCTTCCTTTTGATTGCTTGTTATATGAAGTAAAATATACACACACCCCTCCTTTTAAGCTAATTGGATCGACGACAGAGTTTTCTCTTATTTGGGAAACAAAGCATTTGAAAAATTAACCAATGAAAAATTATCTTTGAAGATTCAAAGTATATAGAAGTATAGTTTGACAAAAAATTTATTTCAACAAAAGTTTTCTGATGTTTGATTATTGCAAGCACTATACTGAATGCCAGACATATAAATATTACATATATATTTAACATATAAATATGTTATATATACACCTCTGTATATCATGTGCAAAACTGTGTGTATGTGTCGCATGTGTGTGTCTAGATAGGTAAGCACTATTAAATAAGCACTGGCAATCAAGTGGAAACTCATGTATGCAGAATATAAAACAAAGAGAAGATATCTATGTCCTCTTATTAAAAATGAAAAAGCAGTATGTAACTTTTTAGGAATTTGAACATAAACATTAGCAAAAAAATGTTATTTTTTTATCTGTTAATTTCAACTATAAGAAAGATTTCTTTGATCTTTTACAAAGCCACTCACCACAGTATACACTCTGCAACAGAGTAACAAAATAAATTGTTTCTTTTTTTTATAGTATTTTGTCAGAGCAGAAAATTTCTCAGATAGGTGTCTGGTATAAGGATCAAATAAGAGCTCATAATGTTTTGCAGGAAATATATCCCAGGAGTATCCACTTTGGATTCCTAGGGATATAGCATATTATTGGAATATGTATTGTTAGTTTTTCATTTGTTCAAGAACATTGTTGTATAAAGTGAGTAAAAAAAAAAACAGGGTATACACACAATAACGTTCAATTTAAACTATAAATATTTTAATATGTTAATATAATATTTTGTTTAATAGGGAACATAATAGAGACTGGATTTTACAAAATCAGTTTAACACTTGTTATAAAATGCTTACCAATATAGTTTTAAAGTGATGAATGTATATGTGTGTGTCCATGTATATTTTCATTTTAGAAGTGAAAAAAATTGAAAATAGATTTTAGGTTTATGTATAATAAATGTCCTGGTCTTGACTAATGATTTACGTACTAGATCATATCCCTGTAATTATAGCAATAAGTTCCATATATTACAGTTTGATTTTATTTTGGAAACTTAATTATATTGAGTTGATTTTTCAAGAGAAGTTATGGGGCAAAAAAAGATGGGAGTCAAATATTTAAAAGCCTAGTGAAAAATCTCTATACTGATCATTTTCATAGCGATGTAAATTAAATAAAAAAAAGAACAGCATATTGAAAATGCCTAAGTGATCAGGTCAAACATTCTCTATTATTTAATAAGTGTCTTGTAGAAATCAGTTAAAACAAGATTCTAAGGTTCTTTTAACTCAGAAATACTTAGGACATAATTTGAACTAACCTTTTCCTGTAGACTGACAAAAATATATCAAAGTGGGTGAACAGTGTATTTGTTGTATGATTGTGTGTATACCTGCTATTGTATGCAATATATGTGAGAATCACTATAAATTTTACATAACCTACTACTTTTCAATCTTAATTCATAGAAAAAACAATGGTTATTATTGATGTGCAGATAAGTCTTGATATTTGTCATCATGTATATGTATGTATATGCACACATCATTTTCTCTCTCTATATATACACATATTACATATGAAATCATGCATGTAAACACACAAGTTATAGTGAAAGCAATGTTACGTATACACTGAAAAACCTAGAGATGGATATAACATTGTACAGAAAAATAAATAAATGCACCAGAAAGGAACACAGGTTACCAACACCTCGATTTAAGCCTTCTGAGAACTATACCAGACCTTTGACCTATAGAATTATAAGACAAAACAGTTGCCTTGTTTTTAGCTGCTGGGTGTGTGGTAATTTGTTACAGCAGCTGTAGAAATCTAATATAACAGAAAGGGTGGGCCAAGATTGTTAGCCTCTTATATCCTGAGTACTAGATTTTTAGTTACTTCTTAACCAACTTCTTTGAAATAAAAATACCAAATGTATAGTACTGGTTATTTAACAAAAAGAAGGAGGAGGAAGAGAAGAAGAAAAAAAAGAAAGGTTAAGGGGTAGGAGGAAACAAGAAGGAAGGAGAGGGAGAACAAGAAGAGAAGAAGGAAAAAATGAAGTAAGGAAAAAAGGAAGATAGAGGGAAAAAGGAAAAGAGAGGGAAAGGGGGAAGGGACTAGTTTAAACTAGGCTCAGTTTTCTTTTTTAAATTTCAGACTTTAGTCACATAAATTACTTTTGTTTATACAATTGCATTATCACTATAGTGTTTGACATCCCCCTATCTGAGCTTTCAAAATGTTTTATGTATACCTGGCTAGAGACTTTAAAATTTTTATGCCTAATCTGTGATTTTTATTCATTTTTTAAAGTTGTTGCCTTATTTCTCCTATTACACTCTCTACATCTTATAGGCAAGACCTATATTCATTTGCTGTTTGGATCCTTCACAGCACTCATGCAGCTCATTGGGGAAAAAAATGAAGAAAATTCTTATAAGCAACTAATGAATTATTGAGCTCTATATCTGAAACTAATTATGTACTGTATGTTGGCTAATTGATATTAAATTAAAAAAGAAGATTCTTAACCAAATTGGGTGTAATGGAAGTGGATCTGATTCAGGTCAGTAATAACATTATTCAACATTCCTACTGCCAAATTTAAGAGATGGTATGTGGTGGGTAAAAAAGAAGGAAGCAAGCAAGACAGGGTCTGGAGGGACAGATTATTACTAAGAAAGCTTTTTTTTTTTTTTTTGAAGATTTTATTTCTTTACCTGACAGAGATAGAGACAGCCAGTGAGAGAGGGAACACAAGCAGGGGGAGTGGGAGAGGAAGAAGCAGGCTCATAGCGGAGGAGCCTGATGTGGGGCTCGATCCCATAACGCCGGGATCACGGCTCATAACGCCGGGATCACGCCCTGAGCCGAAGGCAGACGCTTAACCGCTGTGCCACCCAGGCGCCCCAAGAAAGCTTTTTTTTTTAAATAGAAGATTAGTATAGATTAAAAGGGAATTGAAATTTTATTTTGAAAATTTAATCAGTCTTGAAGCTTCACATATCTTGCTTTGCCCAGGGTTTTCCTGGTTTCAGCACTAACATTTACCAGGGATGGCCTTAGTCTCAGATTAACTGGAGTGATTCTTCCCACATACAAATACGCACACACACAACACACGCAGGTACAAACACACACACATTCCTATACTGATCAGTCATTGCTATCATGATAATTCTGTTATTTCTGATATTGGTTGGTGGTTTCTGTGGGACATTTTCACAAATCTGTGTACTAGGGACTAATAGGTGATTTCTCTTCATTTCCTGTCTCAGACCTCTCTGTAAACAGACCTCTTTGCTTACCCTGTATCTTCTTGATATACTGATATACTGTGTGATTGATGGCGTGGCAAAGACTGAGACTTCGTGGATCCAAGGATGAGTGTTCTTTATCCAATCCTGGGATACTTGGATTTAGGTGATATAGATAATCTTATCCTTGACTGCTTCATAGCAGCGTATACAGTATACACAGGGTACATCTATTATTTTTACCTGCCTAGCAAAGAATGTCCTTCTTTTGATAACTGTCCAAGAGGTAAGCCTGTTATTTATTCAAGGTGAATGTGATTTGTTCTTCCTGAAATTTAGTTATTGTTTTCAAGAGGAACAGAAAACAGAGCTGATTCATTCTAGAGCAGGTATCTGGGGACTTTTTTATTCCTTACTATTACCTGGACACCCAGAAGTGCCCAAGTTTCTGTTCTTACCAATACCTGGTAATCAATCATTTCTTTCAATTAGATGAGTTTTTCCCTTTCCATTATTGCTTTTTTAGAGAGAAAATTACCCTGGATTAGTATCCCTTGATGAATGACCTCTAAACCAGAGACTCAGGAATTGGGATAATAATAATCCACTCCCACTTCCATTCAGGTAAATCAAGATTTTTGATATAGTTTGGGAAGTGGTTAACAGGTCACCTATTCTTCAGTTAAATTGTCTTCAGGTAAACATAAAAAAAAATAAAGTTTATAAGAAATCTTTGTGTGTTTTTTTAAAGATTACATACACACACACACACACACACACACACACACACACAGAGGAATGGTGGGGGAGGGGCAGATGGAGAAGCGCACTCCCTGCTGAGTAGGGAGTGAAATTTGGGGCTTGATGCCAGGACCCTGGGATTATAACCTGATCCTAAGGTAGATGCTTAACTGACTGAGCCACTCAGGCGTCCCTATAAATAATCTTTGTAAATCTTTAATTTCTTCCGATTGCTTACTGAATGCTATTAGTTTGATTATAATTTCTTCTACAGTTGATATTCAGTGATCAATATCTGATATTGTGTTTTATCAATAACACTGAGAACAGAGAGTTTTCTTGGCCAGATCTTTTAATTGATTTTTATAATAGTGACCATCACATTTGACTCACTGTGACTTTATTGAAGTTCTGATCATTCTATTCCTATCTATCACCATTTTCAGCTTGATTTTATGTATTGAATTAGATTTATGTCTCTAGTCTGAACCACTTCCCTGAACACCAGACCTTTATATCCAACTGCCTATTCTATATTTCTGTGTAATTCCTAACAGATATACCCAAATTAAAGTGTCCCAAGCTGAACTCTTTTTTTTTTTAAGTTTTTACTTAAATTCTGGTTAGTTACCATACAGTGTAATACTAGTTTCCAGTGTGCAATATAGTGATTCAGCACTTCCATGTATCACCCGGTACTCATCACAGCAAATGTACCCTTTAATCCCCATCACTAATTTAGCCTATTCCTCCACCCACCTCCCCTCTGGTAATCATAGTTTATTCTCTACAGTTAAGAGTCTGTTTCTTGGTTTGCCATCTCTAAATTTTCTAAACATAAATCATTAGGCATTCCTGTATTCAAACCCTTCAAGTTTTTCCATCTTGCTCAGAATAAAAGTTAAATTTTTTACGACTTCTGTATCTCTAAATGACCTGTCACATCACATATCTCATGCCACTGCCTCCTGCCTTGTTCTCAAAGCTCTTTAAGTTAATGATTTTTTATTATATTATGTTAGTCACCATACAGTACATCCCCGGTTTCCGATGTAAAGCTCGATGATTCATTAGTTGCGTATAACACCCAGTGCACCATGCAATACGTGCCCTCCTTACTACCCATCACCGGTCTATCCCATTCCCCCACCCCCCTCCCCTCTGAGGCCCTCAGTTTGTTTCTCATAGTCCATAGTCTCTCATGTTTCATTTCCCCTTCTGATTACCCCCCCTTTCTTTATCCCTTTCTTCCCCTACCGATCATCCTAGTTCTTATGTTCCATAGATGAGAGAAACCATATGATAATTGTCTTTCTCTGCTTGACTTATTTCACTTAGCATTATCTCCTCCAGTGCCGTCCACGTTGCAGCAAATGTTGAGAATTCGTTCTTTCTGATAGCTGAGTAATATTCCATTGTATATATGGACCACAACTTCTTAATCCAGTCATCTGTTGCAGGGCATCTCGGCTCCTTCCACGATTTAGCTATTGTGGACAATGCTGCTATGAACATTGGGGTGCATATGGCCCTTCTCTTCACTACGTCTGTATCTTTGGGGTAAACACCCAGTAGTGCAATGGCTGGATCATAGGGTAGCTCAATTTTTAACTTTTTAAGGGACCTCCACACTGTTTTCCAGAGTGGCTGTACCAATTTGCTGGACTCAATGTTCTCAATATATCACAACAATCACATATACTCAGGATAATCAGGATCAATTCCCTTTGCAAGAATAGTAGCTACTTTCTTTGTATAATATGGAAATCCTAAATTACTCAGGTGACACCTATAGGTGTAGTAAACTGTAGCTGTGTCCTCTCAAGGCAGCTTTCCATCCCTCTGGGAAACATTTGACCTCTAATCCTTCATTCTGAAGTTGCAGAGTTGGGAGGCACAGACTCCTGAGAGGGTCATCAGGAGTCATGGAGAGAGAGAGACCACTCCTACTTTCATCCTTTGATCCCTGGACATGTGTATTCTGCCTATTGGGAACACAGTATTATTTGATAGCTATTAATGCAAAGTATGTACTATATATGGAACCACAGACTGGCAAGGGTTTATCCCTAAACTGGAACATGAGCTGCATCAAAGAAGTAATTCTAACACTGAATCAGGTTAGCAGTCTCCAGGTTATTTGCTATGTGATTTGGTCAGAAGATATTTGAATTATGTATCTAATGTTACACATCCTTTGTCAAAAGGTGAGTCCCTTAGTCTAAGGTAATGTCATGTGAGATAACAGTAAATTAGATACTGTGAGCACATAGTAATGGTGCTA
Source organism: Ursus maritimus (assembly GCF_017311325.1). Taxonomy (NCBI): domain Eukaryota; kingdom Metazoa; phylum Chordata; class Mammalia; order Carnivora; family Ursidae; genus Ursus; species Ursus maritimus. The sequence continues at coordinate 22,893,022 of NW_024426663.1, forward strand.
GCCAAGGACCTGTGGGTGGTTAATAGTAGGATTTGAAATATGTATTGATCTCCATAAGAACATGATGCTTCCTCTCTAGGGTAGAAAGGATCCAATTTAATTAACTTGCCAAAGTGAGAAAGCTTGGTCTCCTCAAGCTTTAGCAACATTCTAAGGGTCGAGCTTCAGTATCTGTTGCTGACTATTCAGTCAGCAGTAGCAATAAATACATCAGTCTTGGTGACTGGCAGTCAAGCCTGTTGGGCCCATGCAAACCCTGTATTCTGCCTCCAGATTACTCTATCCATGGGTCCACTGTGCTCCCACAGTTGTGATAGAAAAAAGAAGATGGCTGACAGCTCCTGAACAAGCCACTCTTTATTTTGGTTATTTAGTATCTTTTGTGTGGAGGATGCTTTTTGGTGAGCATTTATGTGAGAGACAGATTCTCATACTGTGTATCCGGTCTCATGAGCCAATTCATGTGCTTCTTCCCCATGTATCAATATTTCGATTCCAACCATTACTTCCCATGTTTCTATGTGTATTCATATATAAGACCATGTCTTTCTCCACATGAAATTGATAACTAGGTAGGGTGCTTGAAGATCTGCCCCCTGGGAGGCTTTCCTTGACTATGTCTTTCAAGACCATTCCTGGGTTATAGTAGCCCTCAGTTTCTGCTTTGTTAATATATTGATCTGACTCATCTCTGAACAAAGCCCTGATATTTTCCTCTTCTGTAAACTGGTCATGGCAATAATCCCTACTCCCAACAAAGCTGTAGATGTGAATTTAGGGAGAGTGTAATACAAGTAAATGAGAAGGGACAAAGGGATCTAGACCACTTTTTGTGTTCTTTATATCTTATTAGGCCTGGGTTCAAATATGCCAGGCCCATCTTACAACATGGTGATTCAGACAATATCCCATTTCATGATGTGTATCTATGGTCATGTAGACATTTGATGTACCACAGTTAGGCTTTTCAGTATTTATGGAACTTCCTTGTGCCTTGCATTGAAATTTTCCTGAGGGAGACTCAACATACTAGTTTTGATTTTGGCTACAATATATTAAGATTTCATTCACATATGCCGTCTTTCATCTACCTTGACTTCACATATAGGTTACTTTTGTAAATTTATGTAACATAGATAAATCTGTACTTGTTAATATTTTTCCCATAGCTAGTATCACTTGAGTCTTCTTGTTCCTGCTTTCTACTCCCAACTTCTTCAACTTTATGTTTATATTTTGTCAAAGTTACAGGTATTTTCATTCTGTATTATTTATATGTGAAGGGTGTTCTGTTCAGTCAATTTGTGAATTTTGTATTTTAAATTTATATTTTGTTCTTTAGGTTTAGATTGCCACCCCCTTTTGTTTCATTCAAAGGATAATCTTTTTAGTGCAGAGGTGGAATGAATTTTCCATTATCCATTGCTTGGATTTTACCATATTATCTATCATCATGGAGCTGGGTCTTAGAGGAACATTTACGGGTTGGGGAAGAAGTAAGCCAGAGTTGTTACTCTGCAAATATGTTATTTTGCATAAATTATAGTATTTTTGTTACTAAGTTTTCACACTTTTAAATTAAAGGTTCAGTTAGGAGGACCTCTACTTGTTTTCAGTTCTAAAATTATATGACTTTGAATCAAATTAAGCTATTAAATCTAATTTTGTTATTCTAGTTAGCTTCTAGCCAATTGAACACATTAAATTTTCTATCATCCAGAATTCCAGATATATCCAGAAAATAAATTATATGTTGAATATGCTTTATGTATATATGTGTATGTATATATGTAATACATATGTGTGTGTGTATATATATATACATATATATATATACATAAAGTATTTTACATTTTTTATTGAGCTATAAATTAACCAGAACATCCTTATCTTTACAGATAACTCCAGAGCTGTGGAATCTTTTGTTGTATATAGTCTAAATGATAGGATATCTTATACTACAACCTAAACTTGCTCCACAGACCTATTTTGCCCTTTTAAACCTTCCAAGGCATTTGATAAGTAAGTTGAACTGTATTCCCAACTGAATTATGTGCTAGCTTCAAAATACGTAGAGGGCTTCCAAACACAATGCCACTTTTTGAATGGAAATAGTATAGTGTAGGGTGCCATGACTTGTCCTTTATCTTGCATGGGATGTTTCTGTATAACCCCAGATAGTGGACATCTAAAACCTTCATTAATGTGATAGACCTCAATCTTTAGGGGGCTTGATCCCCTACTTCTTACAGAGGGTCCAGAACAGTTGCCATTTTTTGCTCACCAGTTCTGACTAACATCATAATTTATCAGTAGAATTGACTTGGGAGGAAAAATACTAATCCTGATCTTAAAATTTTATTCCATTAAAAAACAGATTTATATAAGTGAAAACTTTTTCTAGCTTATTTTAAATCTTGTTTACTTTAGTAGTAACATTCTTTCATTCTCAAGGGAATGATTCTTACTTGGTAATAGTTCATTTTTCCTTTTATCCCTTGGAATGTCTTATAGGAACATGAATGTCCAGTTCATGGATATGACTTCAGTATAACCTTTGCACCTATAGACATTTTGCTGTGCAAATGAGTTTGCAGATGCATGACCAGAAATTCTTGCTTATGCCAAGTGTACAACTCTAATCTCAGTACAGATGGCAGCTGAGGCCATTATGTGCACAAGCTTTTCATTATTTAGAGCATAATTTCTTTGCCTGTAAATTTTTTTGACATACTGTATTAGGTTGAAGGTACTATTTTCATCCATCTTCATATATGCAGCTCACTGAAGCAGTAAGCATAGGGTACTGACTATTCTTGGTGATGGTGGTAAAATATACTCACTTTGCTTATGATGAATGACTTTTTTCCTAATTATGTATTTATTATAGCTATGTATTTCTGACTATCGATACATATTATCATGCCAATAAAATGCAAATTTACATTTTTACAAATACTAATTTGTGCCATGCCAGTTAGAGATAAAATGATAGGAAATAAAACAAGGAGGGCAGATTATTTTCTGCTTGTATAATTGGAGAAGATCTGAACAAATCACTATGGACATAATTTGTTTTGATAAAATAATAAAGAAATATTAAAATAAATATTAAAATTCACATAGCACATTAACACTGAAAACTCACAATTAAAGTCCTCACTTTATATTGGCTCAGGTTTAGTGCTTACATGGTATATAAACTTACAGAGTTTACTTATGTTCTAAGCACCTGGGTTGTACTGTCTATAGAATGGGGGTAATGAGAATGCTTATCTCAAAGGATGGTATTCAGGAAAAAAAGAGAGATGTGGTGTCTCTTGTCTCTGATGTGGTATACCATGCAAAAAAAAATTTATAAAACAAAAATCTAATAGAAAAATTTATTTGAGTTCTATCCAAATATATTATTTCCTTTATTGCAATATATTACTAACATTATTTTAAAGATATACATCAAATTTAAAAAGATGTAATTTCTTTGATTATCTTTTTTATTGCCTTGACACATTTTTATTAATGTATTTCCTCCACATTTCATTTTTAATCTAATTTATCTAATTTTTGATGATTAATCAAATATTTTTGTCTTCTTTTAAAATATTATTATGAATAATGAATATGAAGTAACTTCTCTGATCTAAGTTTTAAACTAACGCATAAAATAGTCAATGAACATCCACAGTGAATTATTTCAAGTACCTAGCATTATATGTACAGTCCGTTCCTCTTATAGTAATGTAATAAAATTCTTATTGGCCACTTTTCAAGACAATAATAATTTGATAGTTGCAAGAGACATACAAAGAATTAAGCACACCTAAATTTATCCCTTTATTCCGTTTTCTATCAATTTAAGAATAGGATGAAGAACACAAAGAAAAGTAAAATGTTTTAAGTTATGTATACATTATTATGTGCTTGCTTCTATTACATCTGTGTAAAACCTGCAAAACTGCTTATTATGACTCAGATAACATAATTGGTTTTATATTGCATGTGTTTCTGAACTGGATTTTTTATTCTGTATGTGTAAAAAACGTTTCTTTAATTATCTGATGGACAATGAGTTTCATAATTAAATTTGAAGAATGAATTTCTGTAGAGTCAAGGAGGTTAAAGTTACTGTCCCAGTATTAGGGTATTTCCTTTGATACAGAAGTTAAACTTGAAGTCCTTGATCCCTAATTCTCTTATGACTTCATGTCACTATATAATACTAAAAGAATGAAATGCGTTGAGTTGATGAAATATAACAAAATACAGCTGAGAGTATATATAATTTTTCATGTTACACATTTAGAAATTTGTCATGCACATTTAACATAAGTATAAGGAAACAATTTTTTAAGTGAAATTTTCTATTTGTAACATGTCTATAAGTTGAAAACATAAACACTGTAGCTAAGCAAAACTTGTCAGAGTAATACTCAAACTTTTCCTTATCTGTAAAGGAACTATTCTATGTGCACACAGGTTCTATCTTCTTCACCAAAATGGTGAGTAAGAATTTAATTAGTTCCTATCAGAAAAATATTTATGAAGACACAAATATATCTACCATCAGGAAATAGCCCAAAACAATTCATTTTGGATGCATCACTAAACATAAGTCAAATATCTATACTAAGAGAGGAAAAAAGAAAGAAAAAAGAAAAAGCAGCTATGTCCTTGATCCCAAAGTGAGAGATTCCATAGTTCAGTACCGCTATTCTCTAAGTATAGCCTCTATTACATTTTATGTAGATAGACTCTTATGATTTTCTCAAGACTGTTTGCTCATATCATCTATAGTAACTGTCAGAATAAATTGAAAATTCCAGAACATGACATCTAAATAAAATAGCTATTCTTATGCTAGCTATTTTGGTACATCATAATATAAATTTCTTTACTCAAAAATGGAGTGTTTTTACTGGTAAGAGACAGATAAATGACAGCACTTGGTGGAAAATAATTAAGTTTTGGCATTACCCATTTGACATTCATCATAGCACAACATACTATAAAAGGTAAATGTATGTATCCTATAAAGAAAATTTATGGGTATTGCATCGCTTTTAATTGATAAAAATTTAATTTTAATTAAAGTATTTCTCTTTTTACTTAGATATGTGAATTAAAAAAATAAATGTAAACTCAGTGAAAAGTAGTAGCATTTCTGTGCAGAACATGGTCAAAGTGGTCAAAGGTGACCTTTTAAAAGTCTACAATGTGCAATATTCTATTCAAAAAAATTTGACTGAATTGAACTTGATGTAGAATAAATCCTTAGAAAGTTGGTTGAGATGCTTCTGCTATTAATAATGGTTATAAAGTTAGATTATTAACAATTCTGTGTGTTATTTAATCCTTAAAGAGAGAATAAATGATCTGTCACATTAAGTCACTATGTCTAGAATAACATATATCTAATAGTTGGAATTATTCAGTAGGAGAATTTCAGGGTCTGTCTTCATTTAACATCAGTATTAAATAATAAGTTTGTATGAGTAGAAAATAATGTGGTCTTTTTAAAATTATTTTTCAAAACCACTGTAGATCAGATATTATATATTAAACTTCTGTACTGATGTTTTACCAGTTTCTCCCTACATAAATTCATTTTCCAGATTTTCTTTAAGAGATTAAAAAGTATATATATTTTTTATACACTAAGCTGTGATTCCATTGATGGCAGAGATGAGGTTTTTGCAGTACTTAGCAACCTAGTCAGTCCATCATATATACTCAAAGAATTTTATTGTATGCATGAGATGTTGTGTGCCATATTAGAAGGAAAGGCAAGGAGGGGCGCCTAGGTAGCTCAGTTGGTTGAGTGTCTGCCTTTGGCTCAGGTCATGATCCCAGGGTCCTGGGATCTAGCCCTGCAAAGGGCTCCCTGCTCACCAGGGCGTCTTCTTCTCCCTCTCTCTCTGCCTCTGCCTCTGTATAACAGGACAAATAGATTTAAAGTAAAAGATGAAAAAAGATATTCCATGCAAATAGTAATGAAAAGAGAGTTGGTGTGACTATGCTAATATCATACAAAGTAGATATTAGAAAACAATGTTACAGGAGAAAAAGATGACAGTATAAGTTGGTACGTTGATTAAAAAAAAAGGGTCAGTTCATCAATTGTAAACATGTATACACCAAATAACAGTGCTCCACAATATATGAAGTAAAAATTGATGGAATTGAAGGGAAAAGAAATAGAATGTTATATAAAAATAGAGGGATAGTTCAGTAATCTACTTTCAATGATAGATAGAATAGTTAGAATATCAATAAGGAAATCAAGAACTTGAAAACACTACAAATCAATTAGAGCTATCAAACATCTGTATAACAGTCCTCCCCAAAGTAGCAGAATGCACAAAATATACAAGAGCATATGGAATATAGACATATATTAGACTATGAAACAAGTCTTAATAAATTTTTAAAGATTCAAATCATAAAAATGTGTCTTTTCTGACAACAAGGAATGAAGCTAGAAATCAATAAAAGAATAAATATGGAAAATCCACAAATATTTAGAATTAAACATCACACTCTAAAAAACCAATAAGCCAAAGAAAAAAAATTCTGATTTCATAAGGGAAATTTGAAAATACATCATGATGAAAAACAAAAACACAACATACTAAAACTTGTTGAGTATAGAAAAGGCAGTGTTCAGGGGTAAAATTATAACTGCAAATTTATAATGAAGAAAATTTTCAAATCAATTACTTAATGTTATACCTTGAAGAATTAGTAAAAGAAAAGGAAATCAAACTGAAAGCCAGCAGGAGGAAAGAAATAATTAAAACAAAACAGGGCACAGATAAATAGAAAACAGAAAAATAATAGAGCTAATAGATGAAACCACATGTTCATTTTTGGAACGATCAATAAAATTGACAAAACTTTATCTGGAGTGACTAAGGAGAAACAGAGGAGATGCAAATAATTAAAGGAAAATTGGGGACATTACTGCTGACCCTATAGAAGTAAAAATGATCTAGGAACAGTCTTTTGTCAGTATATTAAGTAATCTAAGGAAAGTGGATAAATTCCCAGAAATATACGAAATGCCAAAATTAACTCGAGAATAAATAGGATATCTGAAAGACTTGTAACAGAAGAGATTTAATTAGTAATGAAGAACCTTCCAAGTGAGAAAACTGGAAGACCATATGACTTCACTGATGAATTCTGTCAACATTTAAAAAAGAATTAACACCAACTCTTCAGAAATTTTCCTAAAAATAAGAGGAGAGAACACTTTCTAACTCATTCTGTGATATCAGCATTACCTTGATACAAAAGTCCTGAGAAAGACACCATAAGCAAAGAAAACTGAAACCAGTATCCCTTATGAGTATAGAGGCAAAACTCCAAAACAAAATATTAGCCAACCAAATCCAGTAACATATTGAAAGAATTATTATGTCATGACTGAGTGGGATTTATCCCAGGAATACAAGATTGTTTCAACATAAGACAGTGAGTCAGTGTAATGTTCTATATTAATAAGTCAAGGTGAAAAAAATGACATCATCTCAATTGAGGCAGAAAAAGATTGTCAAAATCCAATACAGTGTCATGAAAAAAAAAAAAAACCCTCAGAAAACTACAAGTAGAAGGGAACTTCTTCAGTGTGATAAAGGAAATCTATGAGAAATCCATAGCTAACATCATTCTCAATAATGAAATAATGAAAGACTGAACTGTTTTTCTAAGAATAAGAAAAGGAATAGGGATAAGACAAGGATGCTCACTCTCACCACTACTATTCAGCAATGTACTAGAACTTCTAGCCAGAATAATTAGATGGACAGGTGGAAGGAAGAGAGAAAAAAGAAAAGACATCCAGACTGGTAAGAAAGAAGCAATACTATCTCTTTCATAGATGGCATAATGAATGATCCTATATAGAGAAAGTTTCCCCAAATTAAAAACAAAAAACAAAACAAAAAAAAAAACAAAACAAACAAAAAAAACAAAAATAACTATGGTTTTTGCTTAAGTGACTCAAGCAAAGTTGTGGGGTACAAAATCAACATACAAAAGTCACTTGAATTTTACATATTGTTTACCGCAGTAAACAATATGAAAAGGAAATTAAGAAAACAATTCATTTTACAATAGCATTCAAAAGAATACCTAGGAATAAATTTAACCAAGGTGGTGAAAGATGTATACACCAACAATTATAATACCTTACTGAAAGAAATGAAAGAAGACCTAAATAAATGGAAATAAATTCCACATTCATGGATTTGAAGACTTAATATTATTAAGGTGGCAGTACTGCCCTAGGTAGCCTACAAACAATGCAATCACTATGAAAATTCTAATGTCTTATATCCAGAAAGGGAAAAGTTGATCTCTAAATTAATGTAGAATTGCAGGGGGCCACAGATAGCCAAAATGATATTGAAAATGAAGAGCACAATTGGAGAACTCAACTTCCTGATTTTAAAACTTTCTACAAAGCCACAGTAGTCAAAACTATGTTTATTGACTTAAGGTTGGACATACAGACCATTAGAATTGAGATTCCAGAAAGAAACCCACATCTCAATGGAAAATTGATTTAGACAGGATACCAAAATTATTCAACGGGGAAAGAATAGTCTTTTCAACAGATGGTGTTGGGAAAACTGTATATTCACATACCAAAAAAATGAAGTTGGAGTCTCCCCCTACCCAAATACAAAAATTAACTCAAAATGGATCAAAGACCAAAACATATGTTCTAAAATATAAAACTCTTAGAAGAAATCATAGGGGAAAAGTTCATGACCTTTGATTTCACAGTGATTTCTTGGATATGACAATAAAATTACAAGCTTAAAAAGAAAAAAAAATAGATAAACTGAACTTCATCAAATTTTAAAGTTTTGTGTATCAAAAGACATTATCAAGAAAGTGAAAAGACAACTTATAGGATGGGAGACAATATGCAAACCATATATCTGATAAGTATCTAGTACAGAACCCTACAACTCAAAAACAAAACGGCAATTCAATTTAAAAAAATGGACTAAGTACATGACTAGACATTTCTCCAAAGAAGACTTAAAATTTCTAACAAGCACATGAAAAAGTACTTATCATCAATCATTAGGGAATGAAAATTAAAACCGTAATAATCTACTTCACACCCACTAGTATCAAGATAATTAAGAACTATATTATACGAAATGAAATGTTGGTGAAGATGTGGAGAAAATGAACCCTTCCTACATTGCTGGTAGGGATGTTGAATGGTTCATCAACATGGAAAACAGTTGGGTAAGTTAAACACAGAATTACTATGTGATCCAGCAATTCTACTCCTAAGTAAATACTCAAAAGAATGGAAAGCAAGTAGCCAGATACTTCTAAATGACTGTTCATAGCAATATTCACAATAGCCAAAATTTGGAAACAACTCAAATATCCATTACAGGATGAATGGGTAAACAAATTGCAGTATATGCATATAATAAAATGTTAGCTGTAAAAAGGGATAACATACAAACACGTGTTATGGATAATCCTTGAAAACATGTTAAGTGAAAGAAGTCAGATATAAAGGATTACATATTGAAATGATTCCATTTATATTAATTTTTCAGACTAGGTTAGTGTGTAGCTATATAAAGTAAATTGGTGGTTATCAAGGCCTACTAATGGAGAATGGCATGTGACTGATTAATGAGTACAGGTTTTTCTTCTGGAGCGATGAAATATTTTTAAACTAGACAGAGATGGTGATTGCCCAGTGTTGTGAATGCACTAAATGACATGGAAGAACACACTTTAAAATGGCTAAAATGGTAATATACATTCTGGAGATCTGGTGTAAAATATTGTGCCTATAATTAAGAATACCATATTGCACACTTAACATTTTGTTAAGAATGGTAGATCTCATGTTAAATGTGCTTACCACAGTAAAAAATGATTAATTCTATGTTATGTGAATACCACTTAAATTAAAAAAATAATTTATTTTGTCTTTCCCTACCTTCTGTCTTCATAACTAGTTCACATTATAATGAATATAAGCACTTTGGTGTTTTTCCTGGCTGTCTGTAATATACCACCAGTTGTACTTAGGAAACTTCTCCATTGTTTTTGTGTTTGGTGATAAATAGTACACTGCCTACTACCATGGATATTGAAGTGGGGAGAACCTTCCTCGCCCAAATCTCCATTTTGTGTGCTTGTGCACTTGACTCATGTTCTCCCAATTACGTGGCTTTTCCTTGAAGACTAAACATGGAACTAGTGAAACAAAGGGCTGTTAGAAATCAATTATGTTCATTGGAAGCAGGGCCAATTAATGTTGGGGTTGTATAGTGTGGAGGAAAACTTTGTCTCAGTGGGAATGGTTCTAGTAAACTATGGTGGTTTTTTAATTCCCTTCTTTGCTTTTAAAATTGCTCCATTCATGAATTTCTTACAAATTTGAACCTTTTTCTCTGTTCAGGTCTATGAGTCTTCTAAATTCTTCAGTAAAATTGTGCTGTTAAGTCTGTGTGAGGGGGGCTGTGTGTGTGTGTGTGTGTGTGTTTGTGTGTGAACATACACTTCCGCTCATACTCGCATTAGCCAGAATAGGTTTCTGTTGCTTTCAACTAAGACTTCTGACAGATATGTTCATGATTGTTTATCCATAATTCCTTAATTTTTTCCTTTATGGACACTCACATTTCCCAGGTAATACATTATCCTTGAGGCAGTTTATCTCTCTGAACTTTGGAAAGAAAAAGGTCTTAATATTTTAAAATCTTTGGCTGAGCCTTGTTATTTGTCATGGAACTCAGAAACATTTTACATGCCTAGTAGTGTTTTGCTTTTAATATTTGTTTGGGCTTTCTTAGGTAGATTTTACGTAGTTGAGAGTATGATAATAAAAGTATAAATGAAATATTCAAATGAATATTCTGCTACTCGATTTTGGATAAATTTTGTAGCATTCCCAGTATTCTTAATGTACTAGAGAAAGACTACGGTTCTCCTCTGTCACAAGTTTTCTCAATGGGCTACAGTGGGATTTAAGTTCATTAAAAAATATTTGTGTGATATTTTATAGTAAAACGTCTATAAAAATTGATCCCCTGTTGACAACATGGTGTTGGCATCCATGTAGCACCATATTGCAGAGTATGTCTCATGAGGCATGTAAGATATCCATTGTCAAAAAGCTGACATCTGGTTCATAACTTTTAGTGTTGGTTAGTGTGTCTCTTGGTAAAGCATAAATACACTAAATCAAGTACTAACGATGTATTGATTTGAAATTTCAAGGGAGAAGCATGCAAATATCAAAGCTATTTTCTGTGTGATTAATTTCTAATTATATATTTTTGAACATTAACTATTTTTATAACATTATCTAAATTCAAATGGAAAACCAGCGGTCTTAAAGGAAATTGAAATAATAGAAATTTTGGAAGAGCAAAAATATTATTCCCAGATACTTTCCTCCCTTGCAAGTTGTAATGAGTGTTAGGATTGGTTAGATGTTACGGAATTAGGGGAAAAATTCAGAAAATTGTAGAATCACACGTTTGATTGTTGATAAGAAAACCATTGTGGGGGCGCCTGGGTGGCTAAGCGTCTGCCTTCGGCTCAGGGCGTGATCTCGGTGTTCTGGGATCTAGCCCCACATCAGGCTCCTCAGCTGGAAGCCTGCTTCTTCCTCTCCCACTCCCCTTGCTTGTGTTCCCTTTCTCGCTGGCTGTCTCTGTCTCTGTCAAATAAATAAATAAAATCTTAAAAACAAAAAAGAAAGAAAACCATTGTGAAGTTGTAATATATGAATCAACTATCCACATAATGATGCTTGCAAAACACAGCATGCATTTATTTTTTTTTTTACGCTGTTCCTCTGACATCTAATCCTGTCTATTACAATATATCCGGGTTCTTGTAATCCAGCAGTTAGAAGCAAGGAGACCTTATAGGTGGAAATCTTCAGCTGCCACTTTGAATCTCAGCACATATAACTAAATTATGCCACAGTTGGCGTTTTATGAAAGTCTTGGCAGAAGTGTATTGATATAAAATGAGAATGCAAAGAATTATCATTAAACATAAGTGACAACCAAAATATCAGTGGTAACTTGGGAGCAAGTTTACCTAAGTTATTTTGAAAATTTAAAATACTGCTTCCTATCTAAACTCTGAATTTTACCATTCCATTGACTTTAGCATCAATATTTGAAAAAGATGCTTAATCAAGCAATTAAAAAAAAACATCAAATCCAAACAACAACAACAACATCAAAACCCTGTTTTGTTGATGCTACTGCTGCTGGATTTTTTTTTTTTCATTTCTCTATTATGCAAGTGGTTACTTATTTGTGTGATTAAATAATGATTCACCTTTCTAGTGATACCCTGTATAACAGTGATAATTCATTATACTAATAGTAGTTAGCTTAGAAGAATGCCACTCTGTTTCTCCTTCTTTCTTTTTTTTTTTTTTTCAAATTTTTATTTAAAGCCCAGTTAGTTAATATACAGTGTAGTAGTTTCAGGTGTGCAATTTAGTGATTTGAGACTTCCATACAATGCCCAGTGCTCATCACAAGTGCTCTCCTTAATCCTCATCACCTATTTCACCCATCCCCCCACCTCCCTTCCCTCTGGTAACCATCAGTTTGTTCTCTATAGATAAGAGTCTTTTTTTTTGGTTTGCCTTTCTTTTTTCCCTATGCTCCTTTGTTTTGTTTCTTGAATATTCCAATATTTCTAGAATGTAACATACCTTGCATGTTTATGATAAATTATGATAACTTAAAAGAAATTGAACAAACTTGGAATTTTCTCAAACTTTCTCAAATGCAATTCATAGTTTTGTAATAGAAATAACTTTCCTTGAGAAAGAAATAATAAGTACACGAGTTAACTTAGCTATTATTCAGATAATAGGATCTTGGCTCAAATTCCGAGTTTGTTCAGTATTGGAATATTCATGTATAAAAGGTGTTTCCTAAAGTGGTTTTCTTAAATTGTTTTTGGGGACACACTCATTTAGCTTAAGTCTGGTTCAGTGGAAAGATGTTACTAGATAAGAAGTACATTTAGAACTTGACTTGAGGGAAGGCACTGGAGTAATCTGAATTCAGATCTCAATTTCCCAAGTAGCAGTAACTGAAATTTGTTCCCCACTTAAACCCTTTAGATTGAGTAGCATGTCTTTATCTAATGCACATGGTCACCTGTATCAGAGTCTTTTGTGGCGTTATAAAATGCAGACACTTGGATGGACTGAACAATTCTAACCTATTGTGATCTCTTGGGGGAGGGGTCTGGTAATACATTTTAATCAGCACCCCATTTGAATCTTATGCTCATTAAAATTTGACAAGTGTTTTCCTAATGACTTAGTATCTGCATTATACATATTGAGCAGTTAATTTCATTCATACTGATGTCAAATTCTATGTCACTAGAATCCAAACATATACTTCCTCTGGAATCAGTCATGATTTATGAAATATCATATATTTGAAGACATACATTTTAAACATGTTATGACTTTGTGGAAAATCAAGAATTTAGGAACAGTGGAACCACAAGGAATGTTGCCTATTAACTGTCCAATTCCCAGTATCCAAAGATGTGTGGTAAAGATAAGTATGGGTCAGCACCAATATTCAAATATGTCAGAGAGGGTGGCAATGCTCAGAATTGGATGCTGTGGTTTTCTATCTGGTATGAAATTATAAACAGTCAGAACTGGGGGGATTTGGAATGCCATCAAGTAAAAAAGAGTCCAGGGAATAGTTTAGTTTTCAGGCTACAGAAGGTAGAATGCTATATTGTATGTTGTTATGGCATTTGGAAGCTGATAATTTGTGATAATATGAACTAAGCCTACTGTAAAAAAATAATGGAAAAATCTGTCCCTTAAAGATATCACAGATTCTCAGGTGATCCTTTAGGTAAATTAAATAGGCAAATTAAATGAAGTATGTGCATAGGTTCTATTTATGAATCTAAGGCTCTTAGCACACTGTCAGGTTTAGTCTAATTTGATTCAAGAGGTGTGTAGCACTGACAAGCTTTAGTATCTGTAGCTGAGTAAGACCAAGAAGGCAGAGACTGGCAGGTGGCTTTGTCCTTAGGTAATTAGTTAGAGCTTGGGATATATTTACCAATAGTGACAAAGTCATGAACAATGGCTAGGTATAGTTCAATTCATTTCCTTTTCACATACACATTTGGTGATTCAATGAAATAAATGAATAGGAAAATTTTTAAGGTACTTAAGCCCTTGATAATTCAGGAACATTTCTTGAAATCTTTTTACAACTATCTTTTTGCTATGATTGATTTTGCATTGATTTTGTTTTCATTTTCTTAATTCAAGGGGTTTCCATTTCTGGAAAAAGTAATGTAATATACTAAAGAAAGGTAAAACAAATGCCCATTTGTAGAAAATCTTCACTGCCAAAAAGTTTTTACCATTCATAACTTTATTATATGTAAGCCACTAAACACAACACATATACACCACCATCATGAACTGAGTCAAGATAAGCCCCTTGATTTAAAGTGTTTATATTTTTCTGTCATGTGCATGTATTCAAAATAATACTGTTAATGATATTATTTGTATAAGAATATGACAATAATTCATTAGGAATGATGAAAGACATACCTTATTGGTTTTTCCTTCAATTTTATCACTGATTATTTCTCACTAATGCCATTAATGTCACTTTAGCTCAAAGCACCTTCAGTTCTCAACTCATTTATCATCCTCTAGTTGTCTGGCTTCTATTCTTATACCCTACAATGTACTTTTCCTAATGTAACACAAGTGGTCTTTTCCAAATCCAAAGCAGATTTTTTCACAAATTACAAGTCATCGTTGCCTTCTAATTCCAGTTATTTTCTGGGCACTCTTTATATGATATAACCTCAGACTACTGTACTTTCATTTACTCAAGTTATCTCACCTTTTTTATTGACTTTTAAGGCCCTATATTGTCTCATGGCTTTTGCATCTACTCTTCTCTGTATTGAGTCCTCTGGCAGCTCTTTGAAAGACTGACTCTCTTTTACCACTTAGATTTTGATTATATTGTCATCAGCTCAGAGAGAACTTAATAATATCCTATTTAACAGAGGCCCCAATCCCCAGTCTCTCTTACTAATAACTCTTAAAGCTCCATGTTATAATCTTCAGAGAATTTATGTACTTTTCACTGTGCACTTCTTTATTTTCTGTCTCCCCCTTTTGAGTGTACATATAACAACAACAGAACTCATAGCTCTCTTTTTTTCATTTCCACTGCTTGGAGAGTGTCAGGTACTCTTAGAAGAGTAGGTACTCAATAGTTTTTTAATGAGTGGAAACTAATTAACAGTCATGAAAAAAATCCTCTGGAATAGAGGAAATGATTTTAAGGATCTATAAATACCCATTTTGTCTCTTTGTGTTAATGGACGTGTATGTCATTTTAACTTGGTAAAAAGAAGCTATTTTTCTCACTAAAGACTACATTTCCCAAAAAAGTTTTGGATAAATACTTTGAGACAGAAGTAGACCTCTGAGTTATGGAAGAAATGATAAAAAATTTAGAGGAGAAATAAAAAGATTTCTAGAAAATAGGCACATTGAACTAAGAAAAACCTCACTGATTAAGCCTTGAAAATATGCCAGATTTGAGAATTATAAACACTCTGTTTCCTACTTCTGCCTTGATTTATCAACTTTAAACTGAATCTATTGATTACCCACCACAAAAATGAAAAATTTAGTTCACTCGTATTGTTTTCACTCTATCACCCACCCCTTGCCCCAGTTTTTGCAATATTTTTATTTCTTTTATTTGTTACTTTTATAGATTTAAAAGACTCTTAAACTTATTTTTCTAATACCCCAGCTTTATAGTATAAGCTCGTTTTTGCTCTATATCTAGATAAGGAAGAGGCACCATGTATTTCTCCTAGTCTCTAAGTCATGTAGCATGGAAATGTTTATATAACATTGCTGGATTCTTTATCTTCATATAGAATTTTAGATTTAAAACTTGAAGCCTTTACATTACTGTCCTTTAACAAAACTATGTATCATTTTTATGTAAGCAATTGGTAGTCAGTTGAACTAATCCAGAGTTTTAAAAATGTTTTTATACTTATCTTTTCTGCCTCTGTTTTATCTGTTTTTTTAAACTCCTTTTATATGATTTTTATTCTTTTTAGAAATTATGTATAACTGAGGAATCTTTTTCCATTTCTACATGCTTAAAGTTTCTTGCCCCTTTTTCCTTATGATCTGCTGAATTTAGGCAATGCTTAACAAACCTTTTTTTTTTCTTTTAGTTTGATATTTTTAACTACATTGTTTTATGTTATAATTAGTGCAGCATAGCTTCAAGTCTCAGAAATTCATATTGAAAAT
This sequence comes from Ursus maritimus, assembly GCF_017311325.1. Classification (NCBI taxonomy): domain Eukaryota; kingdom Metazoa; phylum Chordata; class Mammalia; order Carnivora; family Ursidae; genus Ursus; species Ursus maritimus. The sequence goes on from NW_024426663.1 coordinate 22,909,406, forward strand.
TTTTGGTTGTCTTTTCTATACTATTTTTCCTTCTTTCTGAGTCAGTTCGTCTGTTAGTTGATACTATCTTGATCGTTCTGTTATTTGTTGCTGATTTACCTCAGAAATCTGGTGATGACTGGCTATTCCTTCAGATTTGGGAATGCACTACACTTATTAATATGAGATTGGCTATTGAAGCCCTATCAGTACTAGATCTGTTTATTTTATCGTTCTTATCCCAGAATAGTGACATTGTCTGCAAGTTGTTTGCAAGTGGGTAGAATATATATAAAATGCTAAATTGCATGTGAGTCAAGAGGCAGGCTATCACATTCCACAACTTACATTATTTCTTTTATATTAATTCCCAAGCATTGTATCAATTGCTCTTTATTCAGTAGCTTTTCAAATCCTCAAAATACTTAATTGAATGTGTTACCACTAGTATTCCCAATCTATGTGTAAAGAAATACAAATTATAAACATGTAATAACTAGTCCAAATTTACACAGATATTTGGTGTTAGAGTCATTTTTGTATCCTGACAATCTGATACCAGTGTTCACTATGATTTTTTATCATCCATTCTGCAAAGGTTCCTTAATTTTTTCATCAGTGTTATTCTTTAGTCTTTTTTTTAAAGATTTTTTTTTATTTATTTGAGATATACATATATATGTATATATATATATATATATATACATATATATAGCAAGAGAGAGAGAGGGAGAGAGAGAGAGCGCACGTGCACGCACATGAGAGGGGGCAAGGGAGAGGGAGAAGCAGGCTCCCCACTGAGTAGGGAGCCCAACACAGGACTCTGTCCCAGGACCCTGGGATCCTGACCTGAGCCAAAGGCAGATGCTTAACCGACTGAGCTTCCCAGGTGCCGCCCCTTGCTTTTTTTCTGGGAGGGGAATAATACAGATTATTCTTGTTTCATAAATTCAGTAGATTCTCATATTTCTTTAACCCAATAGTCCCTTTATATGTATTTTTTCTTTGGTTATCTGTTTCGTGTATTAACTCTATTACCTCCAAAGTCAGAGAGCCAGTTTCTTCTTTTTGAAGCTTCTATTTGATATTTTTCTCAATTGTCTGGTGGGTACTGGTTGAACATTCGTACTAATGAATAAACATTAGATGGATCATAGAGGCAGAATATTTTTTGATGATATTGTCTTTGCTATTTTGAGATTTTTTTTTTAAATCTCTGTATTGATTTCCAATTTCTGCTTTAATACAAGACCGTAATCTTGATTGCTTGAAACAACACAAATGTATTCTCTTACATTTCTAGGATCCAGAAGTTTGAAATCAATTAATGCAGTTTGTATTCTTCTTGTATATTCTGTTTGTCTAAAGAAAGCAAATTATAGGTTTTTATTTCTACATGAATTGAAAATATTATGAAGGAAAAATGTATGAGAGGAGAAGAATTGTGTTGCATTTAAAAAAAAAAAAGATTATTTATTTTAGAGTGAGAGACCGAGAGATCAGGGGAAGGGGCAAAGGGAGAGGACGAGAGAGAGTCTTAAGCAGACTCCATGCTGAGCACAGAGCCTGATGCAGGGCTTGAACTCATGACCATGGGGTCATGACCGAGCAGAAATCAAGAATCGCCTGAGCCACCCAGGCGCCCCTGAGCCACCCAGGTTCCCCAATGCCATTTTAAATAATTGGGTATAAAATTGCAGTCAGGCAAGTTGAGAACTAATCTTATTTTCCATATAGCTACACCTATGCTTATATAACATTAGTAGCTTGTTTAAAATCAAATAATTTATTTCTTCTCAAATCAGTTAATTTTTTTTAGGTTTTCACTTTGTCCTGGTAGGGTTGGGAAGGGTTAATTGGTGAAGTAGACTTCTAATGTATTAATTGGGGGGTAACGGTTGGACACTTGAATAAATGAGAAAGGTATCCTATGTAAGAAGAATAATGCAATCAAAATATTAGACACTGGATTACAAAAGGCCTGATTAAGAAAAAGAAGGCTTGCCTATGAGAATATTTTTTTGAAAAGGGAAAATTATATTAGAAAAAAATGTGATTAAGGGACGGCATGAAATTCTACGTTAGATTTGTATTTTATAAGATTGAAGTGTCACTGATATATATTTTCAGCTAGGATTATCTGATAAAAATTTAGGGGAAGATTTATCTTGAATTGTTTATGGCAGATTGCAGTGGATGATAAACATTGATTTTAATGAGAGTTCTTCTATCAAAGACAAACTTTCCATCTAAATGCACAAAAAAGTGACTCTGATATGTGCTATCACTGCAAAGTAAATGTCTCTGTAAATATGAATTTGATAGTGTATAGAAATCCTCTATTAAGTGGTTAAAAATGCCTATATCCCTTCTCTCATCTATTTGGTATCATTTTATCCAGTAAAATGATCTATACTTATTTTTCCAATCATCTTTCTTAGTTTCCTATATCTGAGAATGCAGCTGCATATGAGATTCTTATTTTAATTTCCTTTCAGTGATCATTTAGGATGTCAGATGCCTAGAAGAACATGTCAGGATTTATAACTTCTGCCATTGCCTTGTTGCATTATGCAATAAATAAGGAAAATTGGACCTGATTTAGCAATTCAGCTAACCAAAATGGCTGCCCATATTTTACTCAAGTATCAGCAAAATATTGGGTAGACTATTCATTATTCTAATGTTCATATTTTCCTTGTACTGTAATGCCCCTGGCCTTGGCATATTTCTTGAGAGCATCACAGGAAAATTATCTGTGTTTGGCAGAAGTCAAGAATTTATGATATGCCTCTTAGCAGCACTAAGGCAAATAGCAAAAACTGTTATCCTTAGTGTACTTCTGTAAGGCTAACTCTTAAAACTTACATCTGACCTGAGATTCTGCTTTACAGTGCAATAATGCTTTTGTACTACTTTTCAATTGAAAAAGCATTGCCCAGGGCAGATCCAAAAAGATCCAGGATTTCTTCTAATGTAGGCACTGTAAAAGAAGTCATAAATACCAAACTGAATTACCATAACCTTGCTAAAGCAAACTGAGTTATGAGGTATGAACATCAGCTTCCATTATTATACTGATCTTGGATAAGATTAGTTCCTATGGTTTAACAGCAAAATGGTTAATGGATTATGAATGAAAGTATACATTTTAAGACAACGAACAGTGAGTACTTCTTTATTTCTTAAGATGAAAACTTACTATTCTCATGATTCCTCACAAACGGAAAAAATGCTAGTAAATGCAATGATTCACTCAATTTTGATTTATAATTTATCTTTGGGGTTTTACTGAAGCCATGATCTTTGTCACATTATTTCTGAAAGTTTATCAGATGTAGAATTTCAGAACTAGAAAGACCATCAAAGGTAATAAAATCCTGCCTACATTTTAGAGATTAGGAAAAGTCCATGAGGAGTTAGAGTCTATACCAAAGTTTAGAGAACTAATTTATGGTAGAGCAAGGCTGAGAAATGTTCAGTTAATCAAGTTAAATAGCTTTTTTATTGCAGGATTTTTCAGAACCTTAAATAAATGAATGAGCATTGTGAATCTTCTAAAGGAGAGTATACTATATGCAGTTTATCACACTTACTATAAAAGTGAAAACTGTTAATTTAGAGAATATATATATGTATATATATACACACATATATATACATATATTTATTTATTTATGTTTGGACGCAAATATACCATAGCACACAACTAGGAAAATGCTAGAAAACATTGATAGATAAGGTTGCATATTAATAATTTATTGTGATCAAAATTAGTTTATACTTGGCTTAGAAATGGACATAATTCAGATATTATTTTTTGTTTTTAAAAAACATTTTTATTAGGTTTATAATATGTATTTATATAAATATATACTTTTATATAAAGGCTGAATATGGTAATTTCATCTTCATTCTCCCCTCATCTGTTGTCATTACCACTCTTCTAATCAAGCAACCAATTTTAAATTAATTATATGTCCTAGCAAATATATTCTAAAGTTCATTTAATCATATGTGGCAGTGTGTGCACATAATCACTCATGTTCATTTACAGGAATTGCATTTGCTTTATACAAATGAAAGAATATTATACACAATATTCTGAATCTTCTCTTCACTCAAAACAATACATGGTAATTTCTCCAAATCCCCTAGTTTAGTTCATTTTTATTCAGATGGTTTAAATTCTTTTTTTGTAATGTGCCTTTTTAAAAGACAATCAGTATTAAGGCCAGACTTTGACTTTATGGAAATGCAGAAAATATCTTTGTATATATAGTAATATCTGATGTTCTTAGTGTTATGAAAGGACTGTCTCCTGAAAGTAGGATTGCTAGGTCGAAGGATATGTCAACTTTTAAAAATTTTTAATAGCCATTGAAAATTTTTTGAAAAGCCACAATAAATGTCATATCCAGCAGCAATGAGCATATCCTTTTATTCATATCCCTGTTATCAATACTAACAAATTTTCTATTTCTGCCAGCTATATAGGTGTATAGTGTTAATTATAGTTTTCAGATAATCCCCAAAGAAGTTAGCAGATCAATACTTTAATCACTATCTCCTTAACCCATGGGATAGTCACTTTCTGCTCAGTAATTGATTCTGCCGTTCTAAGATTAGGCAAATGTAGTGACTGTGGGGCTCACCTTGATGTGCTTCCCTTTTCTCAGTCCTTAAAGCTTCGTTAGTCCTGCTCAGGTTGGTTGCTCTTCATTGTCTTCCTGAGTTCTTTTTACATATTTGTCTGACTTTTCCTGCTGTTGTAAGGAGTAGGACTGTTTACAAACTATGCTGTCATGACCGGATCCAGAAGTCTGTTGTTACTGTTTAATAGATTTTTTTTCTCCTTTTATTTTGTGATACATATTTTATTTCTTTAAGCATTTCATATTTAATTATTTTATATTCCGGGTCTGATGCTTCCTATACTTTAACACTTAGGCTTCTGTTAACATTTCTTCATTGTACTTTGTTTCCTCTCATTATTTTATAATTTCATATTGTTAATTTTGCATGATAATTGAATGGGAATTATAGGAGTCATTTTTGAGGAATGCTCCCCTGCAATGAAAACTTTGATTCTTCTGCATTTCAGTGGGCAACATGGAAGATGGGAGAACTTTAGTCATCCAGGAATCCTGGCTTAAATGAAAAAGTATAACTTCATACGTTGTACCACACATCTCATGATTCAGGATTATTCTCTTTATGACTGTGTTTATAGTTGCAATTTTATTCAAGGATTTCCATCTTTTCTCATTTATTTTCTACTTACTGTGCATTTCAATTTACAGTTTTATTATGTTTTTATTTGTATTTACCAATTTTATGAAAATTTAGGTTATTTTAGTTTATTTGGTTTATTTTAATTTAAATATAATTAACATACAGTGTTATATTAGTTTCAGGTGTACAATATAGTGATTCAATAATTCTATACATCATTCAGTGCTCATGATAATAAGCATACTCAATACCCTTCACCAACTTTACCCATTGTATTTAGGGATTTTTGAAGATTTAGGGGCTTCTTATAGGGATGATAATGTGCTCAATTGCATCCAATTTAAAAATTTCTTTGCAATGTTCTTAAATGAAATTGAATATATTTTATATATGAACATAACATGAATCAACATATTTTGATTTTAAATTTTCCTGTCTAGGTACTTGGATTTTTCTCTTTTTACTTGTAATGACTTATGATTATATTTCATGCCTTTCAGAAAAATATACATACACATATTTTTTCCTCGTACCTACTAGGTCTTCCTTATTCAAACTATTCACAAATATTTTATATGGTTTTATATTTACTGTTATAATTGATATTTTTAAAATTTTTCTCTGAGGTGTTTTTAGTAGACTGAAAAAGAAATTTAAATTTTATACCTTTGTTATTTTTTATTAACTCATGTAGAATATCTTTTCTGTTATATTTCAGATTTTCTTCATTTTTCTAAGAATATGTTTATATATCAATAAAAAAGAGATATTTTAGATTTTGCTTTTCCACTGTTCATACAAGTAATTTAATTTTCTGGTTTTATTAATTGTACTATATTTTAAGACAAGATTAAGTATAAAGGTAAGAAATTGCTTATCCAATTCCCGATTTAAACTATCTTTAGTATTTCCTCATTTAGAACATCAATTGGTATTTATTTTGAAATCTAATCTTTGGGGCGGCTGGGTGGCTCAGTCCTTAAGCGTCTGCCTTCAGCTCAGGGCGTGATCCCAGAGTCCTGGGATTGAGCCCCACCTCAGGCTCCCTGCTCCATTGGGAGCCTGCTTCTTCCTCTCCCATTCCTCCTGCTTATGTTCCCTTTCTCACTGGCTCTCTCTCTGTGTGTCAAATAAATAAATAAATAAAATCTTAAAAAAAAAAAAGAAATATAATCTTTTATTTAGTTTTTTTACTCCATCTTTAAGTTTTTGGTCAAATCATAAAATGGTAAATATTTATTGATAAAATATTTCGAATTTTCTTATAACTTTGCTGCAGTAATGAATTATGTTCAGGGTTTTTCTGGTAACAAATCACCTTCTGTTTTCTAGAGCAAGTTCTGTTTGGTATAACTTTTTCTGCATAATTCCTCCATTTTAGTTAATATTCGTGTACAACTTTTAAGTCAATAACATGTATGAGATTAGTGTACAGGTGTTTTTTAACCATCCTTGTGAAATGTTATAATTTTTACACTTCGTTTATGAAAAGATTTGGGGTATTTCTATCTCTATCATTACATGAGGTAATTTAAACTAGTGTTACTTTCTTCTTCCTTTTCTTCTCCTTCACCTTCTCTACTTTCTCCTCCTCCTTCTTCTTCTCTACCTTCTTCTCCATCTCTTCTTTCTTTTCCTTGTGATCCTCACTTGACTCACTGGCATTTTTCAATGACATGTTTTCATTAAAATAATCAAGTTCAGTTCAGTGATTCAGTGGTAAGTGTAGCAGTGGTGCTGAGTATCTTTTTAATTCTTTTGCTGTTATCTCCTATCTGTAACATCTGCAGTTATCAATATAATAAACACCAAAAAAGAAAAAAAGAAAAGGATATGTAGTACCAGTTACAGAGCTGCGGTGAGGAAGAAATCACACCTTACCCCGTCTTTGGTTGCTAATTGGCTTTCCCAAAAGAGAGGTAAACTTTTTCCTTTCTTTGTAACAGAAGGTGGTTTTACAACTTGGATCCAAGTACCCCAGAGAAGTTAGGCTCTTACCCTCCTATAGGATGGATGGTATCTTCTTTTATGATTACATTTCAAAAGGATGATTCCCTGGCCCTTGAGAGAGACATTTCTGGATTGTTAAAGTGGCCAAAGGCTTTTAAAAATATTTATATCTCAAGGGGCAGAGAAAAAGTTTATAACTGTAGGTTTTCTAAAGTAGATGTTCTAAGAAAAGTGATCAGAAGCCTCCAGTCAGGATGAAGTCTGTGGAAAGTTTAGTTAAGCTGAGGGTGAGGGTAATGTTAAGTTTATGTTTGTCTCAGCCAACTCCCATTCAGTTACTGTGTCCGTTTAAAGTTCAGGACATCTTCGTTAGTTGCACTTCTGTCATTGTGGTGTACAGATGGCTCCTCATGTTCTAGTGATCCATGCCCAAAGGACAGTATATCTTTGTTTGACACATTGACAGTGCAATATTTGAAGAGAAAGAGGATAACAAATAAAAACAAAATCCCCTTAAGGAAAGGGAAGAATGGGAAATACATAGCAATCAATGATGCCTAGTGCCTGTCACTTCATGATGGAAAGGAAAAATGAGAAATTTCTATCCAGATAAATTCATCTGATAGGTACCTTTCTTCACCTTCCCACCTCCACGAACTGCAAACTTGTTTTTGCCATCTAGCAATCTATTATTCATTGTCCTTGGCTGCTGCTTGCAGCATTGGGATGATCTTTCTTATCTTTTTCTCTTCCTTGGCTATATGAGATGAACTTTGAGAAGAATGTCTTACAAATGCTCAGCTTTTGTAATAGGTGATGAAGAGTTATAGATTGTTGCAGTCCAGAAATGCTGTTATTTTTGCAAAATAGTTCCTTTGAAAAGGCATTATGTTTTAAGGATATTTTCTTCCAGTCATTTCCTGTAAAAGTAATGATAGCTAAGGATTTTGCTTAAACATAGTCTTTGAAGTTTCTTGTCTTTTAGCTAACTGGCCTCTTTGCTCTTTCTAGGCCTCTTTTCCTTCCCATAATGGCTGTTGCCCTGAGGAAGTTTGAAATGATAGCCTTAGGTGGAGAGATACCTTCCTGAATCCTCCCTTTGCCACCTGCTCCCTAATTTTATCAATCTTATCTCCTGCTGTGTAAGCTGTTTCTCTGCTTCTCTGACTAGTTGCAATTTGGGGTACACACATTGTCTTTTTGAAACCCAGCAGGCCCGCAAATTATGGGACTCTAAATCACTTAGACTGCAGGCCACATGTGGAGAATATATCTCTTACCAAAGCTTTATTTTCTTTCTCTGCTTTCAACTGCTTTCAGAACTTTGACTTCATACCTCTTTTTTGAAGACTTGGCTAAAAGCAGCTAGAAGTAACCATTATACACTACCATATGAATGTTCCTACCATTGGTGCTAACACCACAGCTTCAGTTGACGTATATTCTCTGTGAAAGTCAAGGTATAGCAGGCATTTTTTTTTTTTTTTTTTTTTACTGTTTTTCTCTGTCACATGTTCATGAGTCCCGTTCTTGGGTTCACATGCTAGCTGGATGTGATCTTGGCATCAGTTTGCATTCAAGGCTGGAGTATGTTGGGAAGGGGGCAGTTGTGGCAATATCTGTTCATTTTTATCAGAACAGAAAAAAAAATATTTTCAGCATCTATCCAGGAGACATTTGCTAATGTGTCATTGGTCAAAACTTGTGGACATGGACCCCTTAGCAGCAAGGAAGGTGAGATGAGTTAGCATATTGTATTTCTAGTCTCTTAAGTCAATGTGGTCAAGCAAAAAAGGGATCGGGATTGAATATTGGGGAAGTCAAATAAGAAATTACATCACAGATGAATACTAAATTCTCTTAACTTTTTCTTTATTTCTTAATAATGAAGATATAATGTCATTAATTTGCTCTAGGCTTTTTTTTTTTTTTTAAAGATTTTATTTATTTGAGAGAGAGCAAGGAGAGAGAGACCACAGAGGGAGGGGGCGAGGGAGAAGCAGACTCGCTGCTGAGTAGAGAGCCCAATGTGGGGCTAGATCCCAGGACCCCAAGATAATGACCTGAGCCAAAGACAGATGCTTAACCAACTGAGCCATCAGGTACCCCCATTAATTAGCTCTAAATATGACATGCTGTTCCTTAGTTTTAGTATGAAGTATGGTCATTTTTAAACTTCGTTAGATCCTTTTTATTTCTCTTTTGAGAACTTTTTTCATTCAGTTATCTGAGGGATTAATAACTATTGTGTCTCTTAATTTCCAAGTTATTTGCATAATCTTTTAGTTACTATTTTAACATCACACTGTGTTAAAAAAATATGGCCTATAAAATTTTATTGTTGTTATTATTGGTATGCTGCTGGTGGTGGTGGTAGTGATGACAGTAGTGATTATAATTTTTCCTTGTGTCCAAGAATGAAATATATTTTTGCTAAAGTAAACACATGAAAATTATCTAGTCTGTATTGAGCAAGAGTTTACCTTGTGTTTATTAAATCAAATATACTTTTATCTCTCAGTACCTCCATGCTCTTACTTATTTTTGTCAACCTGATCTCCCCTAATTTCCAGTGTATTTTGGGTACATTTTTTTTTTGTGCCTATGTGTATATAAACCTTTTTGTGATTTGTAACTTTTATCATTATATAATCTCCCTCTTTATCCCACTTGATTTTATTCTTAAATTCCAACCAGTTTGATGTGATTATGGTCAATTCTGCTTTTTATTTGCATTTGCCTGTTGTCCCTTTGAATTCATATTCATTTTATTTTGTTTTTAAGAGGTTTGTTTGTTTCTTCCTTCCTTCCTTCCCCGAGCTACCCTTCCCTTTTCAATAAAACAAATTCATTTTTTTAAGGAGTCGAAGAATAAAAAATAGTTATTCAACTTTAGTTATAACAAATGCCATGCAATTTTATTTCTTGAATCTTACTATGTTTACTTTTTCATATTATTTTTCTTTGTTCTTTTATTATCTTTTTGCTGGATTACTATAGTTGCTATTTATTCAGTTTGTTATAAGATTACGCTGTATGCTTGAATTGTGAAGGGGTTCAGAACAAGTCTTCCCCCAAAATGTACCACTTTGGCATAAGGGCTATTTTTTTAACATTTCAATATTTTATTTAAATTCCACTTAGTTAACATATAGTGTAATATTAGTTTCGTGTAGAATGTAGTGATTCAACACTTACATGAAACACCCGGTGCTCATTGCACGTGCCCTCTTTAATCCCTGTCACATATTTCACTTAACCCCCTTTCTACTTACTCTCCAATAACCCTCAGTTTGTTCTCTATGTTAAAGAGTATGTTTCTTGGTTTTCCTCTCTCACCAATCCCCACATTCTTTTTTTGTTTTTTAAATTCTACATGAGTGAAATCATATGGTATTTGTCTTTCTCTGACTGACTTATTTTGCTTAGTATAATACTCTCTAGCTTAGCATAATACTCTCTAGCTCCATCCATGTTGTTGCAAATGGCAAGATTTCATTCTTTTTATGGCTGAGTAATATTACATTGTGTGCACATATATATACACACACACACAAATCACTTCTTCTTTATCCATTCATCACTTGATGGACATTTGGGATCTTTCATAATTTGGCTATTGTTAGTAATGCTGCTATAAACATCGGGTGCATGTACCCTTTCAGATTCATATTTTTGTATCTTTTGGGTAAATACCTCGTAGTGCAACTGCTGGATCATAGGGTAGTTCTATCTTTCACTTTTTGAGAATACTTCACACTGTTTTCCAGAGTGGCTGTACCAGTTTGCATTCCGTGGAGCTTTACTCTAACTAGATACGTCTTATTGTCTGCTATGGCCTGGATGTTAGTGTTATACCAAAATTCCGATGTTGAAATCCTAATGCCTGGTATGAATGTATTGGGAGCTCTGGGTCCTTTCTTACAAATAAGGTGGAATAACTATTTTGTATCTTCCATTTATTACAAAATGTGTTTAATGTCTTTTAATGAGATTAATATTCTTATAAAAGAGACCTGAGAGAGCACCTTTGTCCTTTTTCATCATGTGAGGACATATTGAAAAGTTAGCTATTTGAAACCCAGAAAAGAGCCTTCACTAGAACTTGATCATGCCAACACCCTGATCTTGAACTTCTAGCCTCCAGAACTGCGAGCAATACATTTATACTGTTTATAAGCCACCCAGTCTGTAGTATTTTATTACAGCAGCTGGGACAGACTAAGGCATTATCTTTATATAAAGCAAAAAAGCTGTATCTCTTACCGAGATGCTTTATTTTCCACGGTCTTCAGACTGCACAAGACGAGCCATTTTGAAGAGATTTCTATCTTTCCTCTCTTCTTCCTACTTCTTCCTGAACAAAAACTTTGGAATACCTTTTTCCCTTTTGTCAACATTCATTTCCAAATTTTATATTTAATTCTATTATTAAAGTTTTCCTTGAAGTGTGCCTATTCTGTTTCAATAATTGTCATCTGACAATTTTTTGATACAATACAGACACTCCATTTTTGTCACTATTTCTACTTCTTTTCATGTTACTTAATTGTAAGGTCCTTGTTTTGTTCATTTTTTATCTGATCAGAGTCCTTTTTTAATCAGTGTTTTTGTAGATGAGGTATGATGTTCCTAGGGTTGCTTTAATTCTTGCATTTTTGCAAATGCTTTTCCTTACCTTTATTGGCATATGTTGTCTTGGGTTACAACTATGGAGTTGCAGTCCTTTTCTCTTTGTAAACATTTGTCCCCTAGCTTTAACTGTTGCTTGAATATTCTGAAGTCAGTACTATTATGATATCCAATTTCCATTTGAGGAAATGAGGCCTAAAAAGCTATCTTACCCAAATCATAGACTATGACAGAACCTAAATCCCCACAGACCTCATAGCCCGCACTTTTAACTGTTGTATTCTATTTCAATTTTGTTCACTAGAGAAGAAGTAAAGGGCCCTGTAAGTTGAGAGGCAGGTGGGAAAAACAATTTTTTTCTGGCTTAGAGGCTTGTTGACCTATTATTTCTGTCTAGAGTGTTCTTAGATCTTTCCTTGACCATCCTCATTATTGTTCAGATCTCATCTCAGCTTAAATATTTTTCCTCAGAGATGCCTTCCTGGACCTCAGGATGTAAGTAAAGTAGCTGCCAAATAATACACATTCATCTGTTTGTTTATATCTATTTATATCTACCTACCTATCTTCCTGTCTGTCCATCCATCCATCCATCACGTTAGAATGTAAACTCCATGAGAATGAAAACCTGGTCTTCCTAGTTCTTTGTTTTATTCTTACTGTAAAGAATATGTGTGATATTTGTCTCTGGCTCCTGGCATGTATCTTCTAAAATCCTTGGAATTTCCAGATTGAAATCAGTGTTTTGTTATTTATGAGCCCTTTGGATCACATCTGAGTTTACACTATTAAAGTAAATCAAGGAAGATGATAGACCATGATTCCACTAGGAGAGGGCAAGAAAGCTCTGCATTCTGGGCTTTGCTCTAAGACTTTGCTTTGTATTTGTCTTCATTTGGCTGGCCTGATTTGTATCCTTCACAGTAAAACTGTAATAATAAGTATGTGGCTTCCCTGATATCTGTGAGTTATTCTAGCAATTATCAATCCTGAGGGAAATTGTAGAAAACCCTCAGATTTGTAAACATTTGATGAGATGTGCAGGTGGACTGGGAACCCCGTTTATGGCTGGCATCTGAAATAACAGCAGTCTTGTGTAGGACCAAGTCCTTAATTTGTGGGGTCTACCTAACTCTGGGTGGTTAGTGCCAGGATTGAATTGTAGTATACCAGTGAATGTAAAACTAATCCCCAACACCTTGGGCAAAACCAGGCACATGTGATTTACTAACTTAAAATTTGCTGCAACATGGACGGCACTGGAGGAGATAATGCTAAGTGAAATAAGTCAAGCAGAGAAAGACAATTATCATATGGTTTCTCTCATCTATGGAACATAAGAACTAGGAAGATCTGTAGGAGAAGAAAGGGATAAAGAAAGGAGGGTAATCAGAAGGGGGAATGAAGCATGAGAGACTATGGACTCTGAAAAACAAACTGAGGGCTTCAGAGGGGAGGGAGATGGGGGAATGGGATAGGCTGGTGATGGGGAGTAAGGAGGGCACGTATTGCATGGTGCACTGGGTGTTATATGCAACTAATCATGGAACTTTACATCAAAAACCAGGGATGTACTGTATGGTGAATAACATAATATAATAAAAATATTATTATGAAAAAATAAATAAAAATAAAGTATAAAACTTAAAAAAAATTTGTTGAATAATTGACTAAAGGAAGGCTGAAGTAACCTAGACAAGTTTCTTAGCCCATGGATTTATTTTCAACTTATATCCGTGAGTATCATGACCCCACTGCAGCCTGTAACAGACATCTAGATACTATTCCCTGTGAATAAATTGCTTCTTGCCTTTTTCTTGCAGAAAAACAGTGTTCTGATTATTGATACTTTTTATCTTTTGAGATGTTAGTCCATTGCTTCTTCCTTGCCTGCTTTCTGCTGTCATCACTAAGAATGTTAAACCATACATTTTGGATTCTTTTGATCTCTCCTTCTAATTGTACTACGAAGTAGGTCCCCTTCCCTTCAGTTACCAAATTAGGCACACTCACAATGCCCAGTAATCCATATTTTCTTGTATCCTAAATGCTTCAAACATATGTTAACACAGCTTGAAATTGTAATGTGAGGACTTTTCAGGGACACTCTCTTCAAGGATGTCTCTTCCTCTACTTCTCTTTCTTTCAGGCCTCTTTGTTGAAAGACTGTTTCAAAGGTACAGTTATCATCCATATTGGACGCTCAGTATCATCTGTTGTTTTCACAAAAATCTAACATTGACAAAGAATTTCAGGCTATAAATAGGAAATTCTGAGCTTACCCTTTCTGGAATATATAATTACTTAAAACTAAGAAATGTAATAGAAAACACTAATTCTTCTAGACATTAGGTGCATTGCTACTGCAGTGAGGGAACCCAAAGACTCGTTATACTGTGTAAAAATTATATTGTTAACCCAAATTATATACACCAGAACACCAAATATAGTATAAAGATGAATGTACTTAGAAAAGTAGGAAAAAGCACTTTTTTCTCAAATTATATATAAATAGGCCTTTGGGTATGTCTAGCAAAAATATTAATTTTAGAAAACATACATATTATCTTGTTGTAAACAACTTTTTTCATGGTAAGAATTAAGTTCTAAACCTGAACATAATTCTTTCTTGATTGGTGTCATATTCAACTTTCTGGTTTCAACAAAATTAAGATATTGTTAATTTCCAAGATAACTACTGTTATTTTGCTGCTTAAAGATATTCTTATATTTAAAACCACTGATTACATACTACCCTGACCTAGAAAATCTCCCACTGGGACTTAAATAACTCTGTTTACATAATAACCATATAATAGCACATTATCTTTTACTTTATCTAAGCAACAACAGTGCCATATGTTTTACCATCTGAGATGTCTGACGAGAAAAAGTTAGGCTATTTCCAAAATTAATTATAAAGATTGAAGTAATTTAAAAAAGCTGGTATGTGTGTTAGAATGATCAAATCTAGTCTGACCATAATAAGGGTACATAATGATAAATATGAATAATTGGGACTCTGAAGAGATTCTAGAGTCTCCAAATATGTATTCCTGCTATATGTGTCATAATACTTGAAATTCTACTATTAAACCAGGTTCTCTCAATTCCTCTCTTGTCTGTCCTTTGAATAAATGATAATAGTAAATATTCTGAAAATAACTTCATTTTTAATAATATAAATTATAACACTAATATTTAATCTCAAGTATTTTAGCAATTTTATTAAAGAGTGAAAAAGGAATATTTCTCAGTGCCTACCTCATTAGGATGTTTTATAATCTCTAAGTATGAATTGAATCACAGAATTAATTTAGACTGGGAAGAGATTGGAAACCACACCTGGATTAATCAGCTTTGTGAGCTGACTTTTGTAGAGTTGACATATTATCAGTGATATTCTTGATTTATGGGAAGTGGACAGATGGGAGAAGGAGGAGAGAATAAAAAAAAAATGGAGAGAAACTTTTAACATTGACACCAAGAACCAAAACCATATGTTCTTGTCTACATTATTATAAAGTTGTCTTCATTCTCTCTTTTCATTAGCATGATTTTGCTATTTCTTCTTTCATTAGCATGACTTTATTTTGTCAGGTATCTTCTATCCAAGCAAGTGGTTTGATTGTTCATCATAGTAACTTCCAGAAAGTCATATGAACTGTCAACAGGCAATTCACTTTATTCTAAGATTCTGTCAATCTCTTGCCTTAAAATCTTCATCTGTCAGTTTCTATCAAATCCTGACTATTGTATCATGATCCTTACCTGATCCTAATAAAGCTTCCTCTCCTCTTAAAAAAAAAAAAATTGTCTTGGGGCACCTGGGTGGCTCAGTTGGTTAAGTGTCTGCCTTCTGCTCAGGTCACGGTCTGAGGGTCCTGGGATCCAACCAGGCATTGAGCTCTCTGCTTATCAGGGAGCCTGTTTCTCCCTCTGCCTACAGCTCTGCTTACTTGTACTTGTGCTTGCTCTCTCTCTTTCTCTCTCGCTCTGTCAAATAAACAAATAAAATCTTTAAAAAAATTGTTTTAAACCAAACTTCTAATCCTCAGATAAATTCTGACCTTTCCTTCCCCTTTTCCAAACACTGAAATTTTTGAGGTGTTTTATCCTTTACCACAGTAAGCAAGTTTTTTCTTATTAGCAGGTCATGTTTATAATGTTTGGGAAGCCAGCTTTTGACAGTAATATTGAATTTGTCCATGTTAGTCAAATTGAAAAATAGCCTATTACATGCATAAAAAATAAAGTTGAAGAAGAAAAACACAGGGGAAAAAACTATAATAATCTCAAAATTAAGGAAAAACAAGGAAAAGAATATAATCATGGGATTGGTGAAAAGGATATGAACAAATATAAATGTAAACCTTACCTCAGAAAAATTATCAAGATGATGAAACAAGAAGGCAGGTGATTAAAATTTTCCTTGTATAGAAGAAAAATCAATTTAGAAACGTGGCTACAAGGACAGTAGCTTCCACTTGAGTGACAGATTTGAAATGAAAATTTGACCATGTTATTTTCTTTATTAAATTTTGTCAGAGTTAATTATACTTAAGATAAAACAAACAAATCCTTAATATAACCTGTGTGATCTTGTCCTGTGTATCTTTTTTGACCTTATTTTTAACCACTATCTTCAATCATTTGTTATTGATACACACAAATTTTATTTCAGTTCCTGAAATTCTCCAGGTACTTATCAAGAGCATGCAATTTTGTATCAGTCGACATTGATATTGGTTTAATATGTTTCCCCTATTAGAAAACAAATTTTATGAAGGCAAATTCTATGCTTCATTCATCATTGCATAATTTGTGCCAATATTTGACAGATATTTGATTCTCAAGTCAAGCAAAGTAAGTCCTACTCTAAGGAGTATTATACTGGGATTCCTTTAAATGACTTTCAAGAACTGGAAAAACTAATCAATAATAGAAGTCAGAAAAATATTGCCTTTTTCTGGATGGTGAATCAATTAGAATGGGCACAAAGAAACATTCTGCATTAATGGAAATATGAAGTTATTGATTCCTGGGAAATATTATTTTGTTAAACATCTCGATTTCATATTTAAGATCTGTGAATTTCACTATATAAAAAAATTGACTTCTATAAAAGAGGAAGGTATGACCAATGTTCTTCAAATGGTGTACCCAGGAACCATAATATCATTTAAAGCTACTTCAATCCTTCATATATTCACTCATGCATTCAGAACATACTTATTGATTATGTGCTTCATTTGTGTATCTGTGAAAAAGATAAAGGTAGCCTGTGCCGTTGTAGAGAACAGAGCTAAAGGGGTCGCAAGTTCATTTTATTGGATATGGGATGAAATGTGTCATGAGGATTAATAAAGGAAAGCCGAAAAAGGCAAATAACCTATCCCTCAACAACAATTCAACATGAGTACAGAGCACTCTGCTTTTATTTTGCTTCACCTCATATATGACTTATCTAGGGAGGCTTTATGCTTTTGTTTGTTCACTTTTGAAATAATTAAATGCACAAAATATGTCTTGGTTTCTCAAAACAAAAATGATTTAAAGAAGTTTTATTTAAACACTAGACAAAACACTAATTTTTTTTTAAACTAGCACACATATTTTCAAACTTGGTTCAACCAACATTTTTATTTTTATTTACTTCCAGTACCTACTCTGTTCTCTGGCCTTACCGAACTATTGAGATTTGCAGTTTCTCCATCTCTCACCTATTAAAACTTACCATCTAGGTAAGAGGTAAAGAGTATGGAGAGAAGAAAGAAGAGATGGGGGAAGAAATTGCAATTTATAAATTTGCCAGCCTGTGCTTCAAGTTCATAAATAGATTATTATGTATTTGCCTGCATATTGCTATCTACAGTAAGTTTTACACATTGATGCATCTCCAGAACTTCACATAAGGCAACAGTTGGTTATTTATTCAGTGAAAGAATTAGTATGTGTCATGAAATGTTAGAGGTTTCAAAAGATGACCTTATCAATTTATCATTATCTGCATGATATAATTGAAATTGTGGACAGTGTTATTAGGGACCGTGAATTGGTTCTTATACTAAATGTCCAATCGCATTTTGTATGCCTTTGCTAGATCCTACATGTGTGAAATGGTTTATAAGCTCGCTGCAGGAAGTACATGTGCTAGAATATATTCCAACAAGGAGTCACTAGTAGTAAACTACTTCAAGGCTAGTAAACCATGAGTGATGATAACATGCAAAATTAAGTATCCAAGAATAAGAAATAAAAATCACAGAATGTCTCTAGACATACACACACATAAACACACACACACTCTTCCAGTTATAGGAGAATTATACAGTGAGTGTTAAATTAATTTTATAATATTACATGTATATTAAACAATAAAAAAAATCTCTTGTCTTGCTAAGAACCTAATACCACCCTGAAATTTTTCATAAAGTTAATAATCTAAGACTGGCCCACAAATTATGAGAATTTACTTACAGACAGTCTTATATTTTTGAAGGCATATGTCTTAGACATACTTATAAATGTACACTAAAAATGATGAATTGATGGTGACCAAAAAATTAACTTATGCTACAGATAATTTTACTCATTTAGTAAGATCAAATAATTAATAAGTAAAACAAATGCATCTTTTTCTATGTTAGGATTTAACATTTTTATTTTTTCCTAAAACATTATACACTTTATAAGAAATTATTATATTGAGATCTTTCCTTGGTATAAACATAATTAAAATATATTTCATTTATTTTCACATGGGTCTATGATACTTTTTCATTTTTACATGTCTTCCTGAACTCCTTCCATCTCAGTAAATTGTCCTCTGTGTTACATTCAGTTTCATTTGTGCTGTCACTGGCCACATAGTCCTGTTGTACTACGGTACCATGGTCCAAAAGTAGCATTTCTTCAGCACCTGTTTCTGCATTGTATTTTATTTACAACAGCATCATGCTTTGTAAGTTACACTTCCTTTGACTTTAGCAACAGAAGCCAGAAGTATCACTAGACTTTCCACTGTTTTCCACTGTTGCTGGAAGCAGAATGCAGTGCAAGTCTGTCGCCACTATAGCACTGATTGCTTTTGCCTAGACTTTGCATCAAGTTATGTATAAAAGGTATAATTGAAACTGAGCTGAAAGAGAATTCTGATTGATCCTCAACTCTGTGAATGAAGGGATTTGGTGTCAGGATAACCTGAAAGTGAAAAGAGCAATGAAAGTGTGCTCCAAAAAATAAGTGAGCATGTCCTTTGATGAAGTAGATTAAAAGTGCTTTGATTTTTGGTACAATACCTGTCTTCTGAAAATAAAGCTGTGTAGAATTCCTTCATGTGTTTGAACTTATAATATTTTACATATTTATGAGTATTATAGAAAAATATACACATAAAATTTCAGTAAGTAATTATAGAGGAGGAAGAGTGATTAATTATGAATTATGTGCAATATAGCTGTAGAATTATGAATCCTGTTATCAATTATTTACATAACTATAGAAGAAAAGGTAATTTTAGTTGAGAACAATGGAATGAAAGTCCATTATTGAAGCCTTTTAAAGTGTATCCTTAAAAATGTTGCAATAAACTGGTTAATCTACCTGTTATTATTAATATGTTGTTTTATATTAACTCATTTCATTTCCTCCACCAAATGTGTGAATATTCAGCAAGATAGCAGATAGAGAAGGGGGAAAAGATGGATGACCAAAACGTTGAAATTGATGTTGATGTTAGGTGAAATATTGTTTAATAATGTTGGTCCTCCGAAGAAGAAATATTATAAAACGAGGCCCATGATCGGAGGAATAAAGGCTAAGTGGAAGAATTTCCAAATTTAAGTGATTCTTCCAAAATACTTTTTTAAAAAACCCTAATGTTTTTTAGCCTACAGTATGAGTGTAGGCTTATGTTAGTAAACATTAGCAGATTTAAGTTGGGACTAAATGTATGTACCTAGGATTAAAAGGGTAGGGAAAAAAAAAAAGAAAACTGAGAAAACAGATATATTACATATATATGTGTATCTATATATCTATATGTATATATATATTATAGATATATATATATAAATACAATATTTTGTACAATATTTTTACAATAATTTGCAATATTTTTCACTTTCTGGTTGCATCACAATAAACTGAACTATTGCTACTTATTAGTTCTTGTGACAATAATTTGTCTTTTTCTATAGTTGTTGCTGAATTAAAAAAACATACGGACTTCCCCAAAAGTCAAATTTCCTTCTTGCTAGTGCCATAGCTTTTTACTATAGAGAAGCTTTCATTTAAGTTCTCTCTACTACAGATAAGTGGACTTATGATAACATAAAGGGTAAGGATTGAAAATAATAATAAAAAGAAGAGAAAATGAAAGAGTTAATGTTCAGTGAATTCATTCTATAATAAAATAGAATTTACTTGAAGCCATTCCTTAGAGAACATGGATTAATGGTTTCATATGAATTTGTATGCTGAATGTAGCACATGTTTTTTAAATACTAAACAGTTTACTGTAGCTGAATCGAGAGTATTTTTGTAATGAAATAGCTGTTTGCTAATTTTAGAGGACATAAAGTTGAAAGCTATTACTTGAAAAATATGTTTATGCAAGTAATAATCATCAGCTAACACTATTTTAAAAATACAGATTTTATTATTGTGTTTTTGCCACTTTTAAAAAACATCACTTCTCCAGAGTTTGAAGGTAATGTAACATTTTATATCATTGTGATATAAATACATATTAATTTATTTATATCATTGTGATATAAATACATATTAATTTATTTAATATATAAAATATATTAAAACATATCTATTCTCCAGACTTTGAAGGTAATATAATATTTTATATCACTAAGACATTTATATATATATA